>NW_024582058.1:547266-1067001 GCF_017639235.1 Corvus kubaryi | reverse complement strand
CTTTTTCTTTTTCTTTTTCTTTTTCTTTTTCTTTTTCTTTTTCTTTTCCCTTCTCTCCCCACACTAGTTTTTTGAAAAGAATTTTGTTTCTTAAAGCAAGAGTTGAATTCTTGGGGTACAGCAGACCAGTGTTCACTGGGTTTCTTTAGCAGGGCTATCCTCGTGCTGTTAAAAAGCATATATATCTAGTCTATTGAGGTTTTAAGTAATTTGAAATACTGAATTTTCTGGTTGAATCTGGGGCCATAAACATCTCATTAAGGGCTAAATCATTATCCTCAGTGATTAGATACTATTCTTTCATTGAAGTGATATTTTTAGAGTGGATTTTTTCTTAGAGATGAGCCTGAACGTTGTAGAAACACTTTTTCTGCTAATGGTTCTAATGTCCCTATTAAAAAGAAACCCAGAGCTAAAGGGCTGAAAGCCATCTTATCGCTTCTAGATGTATTTCTGTTCACTGTACTGAGACAGACTGTGAAGATGAGATCTGTCTCTCAAAATGCAGCATTCAAGTCTCCTTTTAAAATAGTGGTGATGCACAGCATCTTTAGTGCTGTGCTTTGTGTCACTGTGAAGCCACTACTTAAAGGACACCACAGGAACTGGAACTGGTCCCCAGATACGGTGCTTTTGTTGTTGTTAAAGCCTATGTTACTGGTGTAGGCAAAAATATTTAAAATTAGATGAACTCTCATCTCTGCTGCCTCTTGAGGGCCGTCACCAGTGATGTTTTGGATGGGGCTCTATCAATGTGTGTTGTATTTCAGTCTGGCACGGCAGTCCGTAGTCTGCTGGCTGCCTGACCGCTCTGTGTCTATATTAAAATAATATTTCAAGTTCGTATTGTGAGTAGATTTTCAGAGTTAATGCCCAGGAATCTATTGTGGACTGTAGTTTTTAAGGAGGCAATTTCAGAGAGGTTGGGCAGGTCAGTTTGAAAGGGTGATATGGGGAATGAAATGAGGTGCAAGAAGCCTTTACCTCACGTTTCTTTGGAGTCCCTGTTACTCTTGTTTGCTTTCTTTAATTGTTCTTTGCCTTGGTAATTTGGTAGCAATTGAGTCTTCCTGTTTCCTCCCACCCCAGGTTTCCTATGACTTGAGAATCTTGTGCACCTCTGGAGATGAGAAATAAGGACAAGGGGTTAGTCAAGATGGATTTACAATCTGCAGTCATAAAATCATAGAATTATAGAGTGCTCTGGCTTGGAAGGGGCCTTAAAGATCATCCCATTCCAGCTGTCCTGCCATGCGGAGGGACACCTTCCACTAGATCAGGTTGCTCAGAGCCCCATCCAGCCCAGCCTGGAACACTGCCAGGGATGGGACATCCACAGCTTCTCCGGGCACATGGTGTAAGGTGTTCTACCTAAGGCTGGGCATGCCCTGCGTGAGAGGAGTTGCAGTGCTGTAACCTGTGGGGCAATTCGGACTGTGTCAAGTCTGGAGGTTCAGAAATTCCTGGGATCTTCTGCTGGTTGCTCATACAGCTACCCATAGTTGAACCTCTACACCAGGAGTGGCTTCCAAAGTGTTTTCCAAGACTTGTTGGTTTGGGAGCACTGATGGACAGCAGCTGCAGATAAACACAGAGGGACTGAGAAGAGAGGCCGTGCTTGCTCCAACACAATATGATGTGATTGCAGCCATGGGGCTGTGCTGACCTCTGGGTGGGAGACTATTCATTAGGTGCTAAGTGACAAGTTACTTCTGTAGTGGTAAGACTTTCCCAAATATGGAAAGAGACGTGTGTTTTATTGAACCTTGCAGGGGAGTCTGAAAAATCTGAAAATAAAAGTTCTTGCTTTTTGACACATTGTCTTTCTAGAAAAGAAACTAAATAAAAATCAGTCTTGTTCTTTCCTGGAATCGCAGGAAAATGGTTTGATTTTCCTTATATTATGCAAGCAAAATTTTTTTAAAAAGAGTGCCTGTGAATTATTACTGCATTTTCAATAGCTGTAATAGATGCGTTGCAGCCAAAAATCCATTTGAACTGTTTTTACTGTTTCTATAGAGAAGTGTGTGGTGCTGACTTATATTATATGTTATTAAGAAGTTTTTGGAAAGTATAGGAAAGATGAACATTGTCAGGAAAACTTAATGAGAGAAACATAATTCTCTGAGAAGCCATTGAATGAAAGTTTGCAATGGGGATGTTGGCTGGGTATCTGAAGAAACTTTTTTAGCAGTGGAAACTTTGGTAATAGGTTTTAGCTGTGTGTCTCAAGTCTCTCAAACATAGTAACTGAAATCCTAGAACGTGACTCATGTAAGGATTAGAATAGTTTAATTGTAGGTGTATTCTTCAGTGCCAAAAAAATATGCTGGAATAGCAGACTCGTGGCAGTAGATGACACTTTGTTCCTTTTAGTTCCTTCTGATAAGAGCTCTACTGATTTCTATATCAGATAAGTACTTTTTACAGCAGGGAAAGTGATGTTACCTGTTACAGGAGGTCTTTGGAAGCAACTGTAAAAATATGTGAGGCTGGTTTTGATTTGTTTCTTTGTTTAATAGTGAATTTCAGTCAGGGCAAGAATAGGTAGATATAGCAAGACTGACATTCTTTGCAACATGTCTGCACACATTTATTATTAAAATCATGATATCTTTGTCAAAGGGAATATATGCATGGCAGTATTTGTTCCCTGCTGGCACTTTAGAGGTGATAGCCAGGAGATGTTTATCACATATAGATAATTGTGTTGTTTTTTAAAGTTTTCCATTTTGTGCCTGTTGCTCCAACCTTTCTGTGTCTCCAAACAAGCACTTCTTTGAAAATGGCTCCAAATTACTTTGCTTCAGAAAAAAGGATTTTTTGCCCCATTTTCTTTCATCTAATGTTCCAGGGTACTACAACCAGACTTGGATGAGAAAAATGCATGAGGACATCTCTCTAGGTCTTGGTTTTGATGATTCCTCAGTGACTGTAGGACATCTAATTCTAGGATGAGTAACTGACTTAGTTAATTTGTTTGCTTTGATTTGATATGGTCAGCTATGCTGGATATAAAGCTGCATTTTTTTCCTTAAAGAACATTGCATTTTTAGTAATGTAGAGGTACTTGTTGAGTAATGTAGAGGTACTTTTAAAAATCACAGATCTTGCCAGTGGTACTTTGATGGAAAATCTGGCTTTCTGATGAAGGCAGTTTTACTGCAGTGCCAGGGAAAGCTGGCTGCAAATGTTTGAGCTGAAAATGGATATTAAGTCAAAGGTGTTTGTAGAATATCTGATGAAGGAGAAAACAAAGATAATTGTCAATTTTATCTGAAAGTCTGAGGAAAGCAAAGAAAAAACCCCAACAGTAGGGAATTTGCTGTTTACAGACTTCTGTTGAGGAAGCAGAGGAAAAATCATGTAAACAATAACATAGAGAAAATACCAAATTCATTCTGTGTATCTTGCTATATACCCTTGTCTGGGAGCGGGGCATGGTTTGAGGTATCTGTTCTTCACTCGTCAGGAAACAGAAATACCTGTGGCTCTCTTTTATGCTCTTTGTTTTATCTATATTCTGATACAACAAGGATTTGTTTCCCGCACATCTAAAGGAGAGGTTTAGAAGCTTAGGCACTCCTTCTGTTTCTGCCTAGGCAGTGAAAGGAAAATATTTGGCATGGCTCCAATTGTGCCAGCTTAATTTGAAGGACCATCTTGTATCACTGTGCTCTGGAAATTGCTTTCCATAAGTGATTTATCACGTTTTGGCCTGGGTAGCGGGATGGTTACAGTGCTGAGTCAATTAAGCCTGCTGAGGGAAATCCCAGCTCAATTGCACAAACCCTTTTACATCAATGGGGCCAGGAATTCTCATCGTCATCCCCAACAGTCCCATGGCATAGAAAACAAGGAGAGATAATCAGAAGTTGCATCCAAGTCTATTCAAGTTTCTCTGCTATGAAAATTTTAAATTAATTTGGTAAGCACAATGGTATAGGGTTTATATAAATGCAAGATTGTAATTTCATGACCTATTCAATGCGTTAGCTTTAGTAATTGTATTATTGTTTTATTTATTAGCTTGCATTTTCAAAGATATTGCAAAGGTAAAGATTGTGATTGCAATTTACAATAAGTGATTGTTTTTGCATTTAATGTTTTTGGGTAAGGGAAGAGTAGCAAAGTTACTGAAACAATAGAAAATCTCTTGTGACACATCTTCTGTTTTGGTTCCATGTATGTTTAGGAAGCTCAATGCTCACAATTCCCTTTTTGTTTTTCTTGCAGCTAATTCCAGCCTTCTTGGAGGTGGAGGAGGTGAGTCTTTGCTTAATGCTTAATTCATTCTTAAATATACATGAAGTATGTGCTGGACCAATGCAGAGGTTAGTTGGTTATAAAAGAATATGTGGTAAGTTCAAAAGTTAGAAATATAAATTTATTAGATGGGACAGTTCACCAAAGTCGATAATCTTTCGTATCATCAAGAGGAAAGGTTTGCGACTGCTGCTGAATTCAGTTTCAGCTCTGGGTCAGAGTAGGGGCTGACATGTAAATGACCTAAAACATAAAGGAACTGAACTGCCTTAGGCTGTGTTGTGTTTTTAAGTATTTAGGTTTTTTAATTTACCCCAGGGGAATCTCAAATGTATAATTAATAAACAATCTTAAAAGAAATGTTGAAATATTAAAATACAGTAAAAAGTAATTTTAGTAAATGAGTGGGGCTTTATCTTTGTCCTTTTTAAAAAAAATATTTTTAAGTTTTAAACTTGATTGTTTACCTTATTCTGTTTGCCAGAATAGTCAAGTAGATTTCAATACAAGTCTTAGGTCAGAGGCGCTAATAACATGTCTGCTGGTAAGGCAGGGATGCTCAAGTATGTATCCTTGTATTGCTTCCAAGTACATGGATGCTGTTTTATTTTAGTATGTAGTGATGCTGTTTTACTTTTGGTATTACTGTAGTACCGTGGCCATAAAATCTACATGAGTGGTAACAATTCAGGAAAGACGAACCCATAAAGAGCTTGATCTCAGTTTGCAGTGACTTCCCCTGCCACCCAGAGGGAAGTAAAAGAGCTCAGTTCTGGAAATTTCACAGTGCAGGAGCAGTACAGGCAGCAACTAATCTTCCTTCCTGGCGGGAGTTAAAAGAACTCAATGATCAGAGCTTACATATGTAAGGATAAAGGAAAGGGCTCTGTAAAAAGACAGGAGATCTCTGTTGCTCGTGAGGCTGCAGGATAAGTTGACACAGCTTTTGTTTTAACCAAACAGGCAGCTCTTATTTTGGACTATGAAAAGGTGCTTGACAACTAAATAAAATCATCTAAATAAAACCATTCATGTTCCTCAGCTGTGTGTCTGGACATTAAAGTACAGGGCAGCCTTACCTGTTAATCCTGTTGGATTAATCTGTTTCTTTTGATTTGAGTTAGTTGTTTGCAGTATACCAAATTTTTCTTTGTTTAAAAGATAATCCTGTAGGAGGTAATCCTTCACTAGCTGTTCCTGTTCTGCAGAGCTGTTCCTGTACCTCCTCTCCAGCACTTGCTCCCAGCTGGTAACATCGAAAAAAAAATATAAATCAATGCCAATGTTCAAATTCCAATCAGGTTCCCAGAGCACTGCTGCTGCTGAAAGGATTTGGCTATTAACTTTCCGTGTTATTTATTCAGCTGTACTGTACTTCAGAAGTTGATGTCTGTTCAGTGTGGCCCTTGATAATGTGGCTCTCCCTCTGCAGCAGATGGGATGAGCCCATGCTGTGGGTCAAGTTGGGATTTTGCCTGTATTTTATGCGTTAAAAGTGGCAATTCAAAATATGTTCTCTCCCCTCATGGCAGGCTGAGGTGATGGCAGCCCCAGGGGCTGGTGCTGCTGCCCCTTCTCTTCCTCTTCTCCTCCCCTCCCTCCTTTCCTCCTTTGTTTCCACCCTCCCTCCCTCCTCCTGCCCTGACATCCTTTGGGGCTTTTACTGCCATTTTAAAAATCAGTGTCTTCAGGGCTGTGGGGAAGCTGCTGTGGCCGGTTGAGTTTGGGCATGCAGTGGGATCCTTCAGGCAAGGGCTGCTGCAGCCCCCATGGCCAGAACCCCAATCCCACATCCTTTAATCTCTGGTTGAAGAATAGCAATGTACCCTCTTGCTTGTGGTACATGTAAAATACCAAATCTGACACTTTTATGGCTTTAGAGGGTGACTGCTCGTGGCTGAGGGGCTGTACTTGTGGAGGTACCATCAGCTGCCCATGGGTAGGGCAGCTGATGTCCTCAGAGCACGTTCACTTGGGGGTTCCAAGGTTTCTGAAGAAAAATCCTGAGAATTTCATTGCCAATGAAATGCTCTACATTTTGGGCAGGCACCACGGGGTGCATGTTTTGGAGAAGGGGAAGGTGTGTGGGGTCTGTGTACCTGCTCAGGGGTACACAAGATGGAGGCAGCCCTGGCCAGCCACCCGCCTGCCACAGGCAGATGGAGCCCGGGGCCCCTGGCTTTTGGAAAAGTAACTTGCTACTCACCACATGCATTTCTCTGTAGAAGGAATTTTTTCCTTCCCAGTGGAATGGTTGTGGATTTTAAATTCTGGGTGTATTTTTCATTTTATCCAGAAGGAAGTGACAGTGGCATTCGGTGTGAAATATTGATAGTGAATTATTAAAACTTTATTATATACGTAAACACCAAAGCCTTCTTTTGATTGCAAATGCTGAATATTTATGATAATGCATAATACCAGTGTAGTTGTCCAATAATGGGATTCAGATCTCCTTGGTAGTGCTCGTTAATTTAATCTCTTGTGTCACTGCTGCAGGTATGAATACATGTCTTAGTTTTACAGAAAATGAAAACTGGAAATTTCTGCTTGTCCAAGCTCATGCAACAGGTGTTGTGATTTTGAGCTTCTTTTGAGCTGTTCTGTGTTTGAAATCTTTCCAGAACGAAAACCAAATTAATTGGAAATAGTTATTTGCACATCCTGATCTAATGTTTGCAAATTACTTTCTCTGGGTGTTCAAACCATTTTCTGGAAGAGACCTGCTAAGAAACCCAATGGACAACATTGTGGGTGAACATCGTGCACTTACTTGCAATTTCAGGGACTGGTGGTTTTGGGTGGCTGCTGATCATCCCTGCGTCACCTCAGAGCCACATCAGGGCATCCCTGTGCTTTGATTTCCCAGAGCCAGAGTAATGGTTTGTTCTTGCATTCCCCATTTAAATGCCATCTGTTCATTTTCATGACTATTTGGAATGAAGAGATTAAAGCACAAAAGATACCAGAAACAATTTTTCACAGAACTGTTTAATCATAAAATCAAGAAACCCACAATGGATACTTTAGTTAAATATAGATGTTGAAGGTTTCTTTCTGCTTTTCAAATAACTCTGAAGTTTCCAGGATTTCATTATGAGTTTGGTGAGTGAGCCTTTTTTCTTTTTCATTCTTTACTGTTTTTAATAATTGATTTTTAATTAGGAGGCATATTTCACTTTCAGGTCTAGATTTATCATGCATTCAGCATCTGACTGCTAATAACTTGCATGGAGCATTATGACTTATTTGTGCATTATCTATTATTCGTCCCATTATGTTCAACAGTGCAAAGGTGAAAAGTTTTAAGAAAATTACCTGCATTTGGAGGGAGTGAAGAAAAACAGTTGGTATTTTAAGAAAAAGTAAGCTCTTTTAAAATATGTCATGAAATTTTGACTTGAGAAATCGAAGTGCCCTATTTTGCATGGCAATCTTTTTTCTTTACATTCTTTTACATTTATGTCAAGGAGTGAAAACGTGATTTTATGTACTATGTTCAATCAAAGTGAGCAAGAGCTGAGGTTTGTCTTCCCTTATGGCTTTGGGTAGTGTGAGGGGTTTTTTTGGGTATTGCGCCCCGCTGTTCCCACCTAGTATTCAGTTGTTTTCCTCATGGTTCATTTTTCCTGTACTTGATTTGCTGACTGTAATCACGTTCTTGTTGCATGCTGATTTCTGCATTGGCTTGATTTCTTTGACCTTAACTTGATGGTATTTTTAATTTTGGATTTTTTCCCCCATAAGATTTTGTTGCCTATGCTAGAATTTGGGAAGGAGACATCATCTTTTAGTGTGTCCTATTACAAGCATAGTTTCTTTCAGCTCTGTACGTAAAACTGGTAATTTTGTCTTTACAAACTCAGAGAGAGGGCAAGTTACTCTTGGAAGCATTGTTTGGACCTGGTTTAAGTTGGTTGACGCAGAAGATCTGTCTGCTTTTCTGTTTCTCTCCATCTCTCTTTTTTTTGGCCAGTGTGACTATTTTTTTTTTCTAGGGCTTTTGCAAGCATGGAAAAAAATTAATTCCCATATAGCTATAAATATTTTAGCATATCTTAAATGTAGACCAGACCTACCTGTCCATCCTGCCAAGATACGGTTTGTAGGCACAGTTTTAAGTAATTCTTATGGCATGGGGAACTTGTGTTCATGGTCACAGCAGGGAGCTGGGTTTCTCTGGACTTCATTGCAGAGACTCCATTTTGAATGTGGGATTTTCTGCTTTTATATCTATGTTACGTTATAATAGTGACAAAAAAAAGTGTTGTCTCCCGAAAGAAATTACCCCAGACTGACTTTTATCCTGGAGTTGTGTCACTTCAAATGTCTCAACTGCTGTTTGCAAGCCACCCTGTTTATTTGTCAATTAATTGTGAGCTAATGAGCTAAAAAATCCAGTGATTATCCAGTAAGTACTGTCAGGAAGGAACAGCTGACACAAATACCTTGACATCCCTCCCCTTAGCCAGGTTTTTATTCTTATTTTTAAGTTTTTATTCTCACGGCTATGTCTTAGGTACATTTCTCACCATGTCCAGCCATCTTCTGATAGTTAAATCTCTAGCAAAAAAAAAAAAAAAAAAGAAAAGAGGTTTTGCACTGTCGTAATAGCAACTTGACATCAATTTACCAAATGAATATTAATGACGCCGAGAAGTGAAAGTTGTACAAGAGAAAATTGGAGGCAGGAATGAGACAAGTTGCAGAGCACCCTGTAGCAATATAACAGCAGCAGACTTTAAATACCAGACTTGCCCTGCACTCACCCATTCAAAATGTGTAACAGGAAGAAGACAAGCCTGTTTTATCCTAAACGAGGACTAGATGCTCTCTGTTTTGGATTTCACAGGGCTTGGGTTTGATATTTACGTAATTCAAATGCAAGTAAAGCAGGGGTTTAAATCCAAAGTTCAAATTTGTGCATGACGTGCACATAACATGAAATGCATCCCATGAGAGGGAGAAGAAAGAGTTTGGGAAAGGAGCACTGACAGGATTCTTTCATCAGGAAAATAAGCGTTATTATTTTGTATTTTTTTATGTCAGTCTGTTGGCATGTTCTTCTGTCATGTCAAATGCATTTGTCAGATTGGGGTGTGCTCACAACAAATGGCTCCATGGAACAAATGTGCTTCATCTGGGATTTCAGCTATCTTCAAAAGCTTTCAGTTGCTTTGTACACTGCATAGTCATAGCCTAGGTATTTAGATAATGGCTATGAAGGTACAAAGATTTTCCTAGTGAATAATGGCCATGGGAAGAACTGATAATTTAAGGCGAATGGCCATTTCCCTTTGTTGCTAATTAATCCCTTTTTGCTAGAAGATTGCTGCTGCCATTCTGTAGGGTTGTTAAAGTGGTTTATCTCCTTTTACTGTTTGCATGCTGTTCTTTTTCATCTCTGTAAATAGAGTGGGTTTGAGAGGGCTGTATCCACTAGTTCCCCCAGTGCGTCAGCCAATTAAAATGTTAATATTTATGTATTTTTTCTGCACAGCTGTAATAGTTCCATTGGTAGGCCAGTAGCTCAGGATAGACTGTAACCCTTTCAAGGTGTTTGGTCCAGCCCAAAATCTTGTTTTTCATGAGTTTTTTGTTGTATCAGATCGAAGCAAATAGATTTTTTAGTAATTTAACATCTTTAGTAGAATTTATTCGAACCTCCTATGCAAGCATAGTCTTTCTTTACAGGTCAGTTATTCTTGAAATCAGTCTTTCTTTCTTTCTCTCATCTGTGTATATATGTTTGGTTTTGCCTTCTGTGATTGCAGTGGAGTTTTAGTTCAGCTTTAAACAAAAATTAGTGGGTTTTCTCATTTCGTAGTGCATCTAGAGATATAATGATGAAAGCTCTGTAAATAAATAAGCACAGTGTATTTCAAAGGACCCTTAACATAAACTGCTGTGGCTGTATTTAAAATATGTGCTCTACTCTAGTTTCTTTTTTGTTTTTGTTAAAATATGATATATATTTTGGTCTTTGGCTAAATAGGGTGCCAGCTTCCTTTCTACAGTCTTTTTATACAATCTTATGGGTAATAATCATAAACAGGAAGTCTCTGGATTGATTTTAAGTATTTCTCAGTTGTTGCCTAATTGTATCCTGCTAATTACTCTTTCCAAGCAGTTAGTTAAAAATAAATAAATTATGTTTTGCTATTTACAGGAACTGATACAGCTATGGGATCAGTTTGGGTTTTTCTGATTTTTATTTTTTAAATATATGTTCAGCCTGTGATTCTTTAAAGGGGTGCTCCTGTTCCAGCTGGTGGTACAGAAACATGAACGAAAACATGTTTCGTTCATGAAAATAATATAAGATTTAGTCCATCCATTCATACTCACTGCTGTCCTCAACCTTTTAATGTTGCTGCTGCGTTGCCTTAATTGGGCATCAGGAAGTGATGTTTTATTTTTCACTCATCAGTTACTGAGTGCTGAGTCCACAACACTCTGAACTCCCACTTAATTGCAAGATCTCGTTCTGTCTCAAGTAGACCATTGCACTGACTCTCCTAATTTTGTTTAATTTCATTATGGGGTAATTACAGTGTTGTGTACTCACAAGTAAAGCATCAACATACACACTTTCTGCTCTCTATCTATATATGACTTTCATATATATATATGCATGTCACTATATATGTTTTTGACTTGATCTTGCAGTCTCTTCAGAAACTCAGATTTAGCGTATGTGTACATAAATAAGTGCATAAAAATAGGGCATTACTTTTTTTAGACTGGGACCTTTAGTTCATGGCAACTGAAAATTTGAGGCACTCTTGATAAAAATCCAAGGTGAAAAGGCAGGTGGTTATGTAAGGAATGGATTTCTTTCCTTTTTCCTTTTTGTTTCATGTTGTGGGACATAGCTGCAAATCTGGGAGAGAGATCACAAACCTTCCCTAAATGGCAGATATCACATGATGTATGAGGGAATTCAGTCTGTTTGTTATGTCAATGCAACGTGCTCTAAACATGTTAAACACTTTCCCCCAGTACAGACAAATACATGTATGTCTTACATGTGTCTTGTATGCAGAAAACACAATTTTTTCATTTAACAAGGTGCTGCTCAGTCATCTTAGGAACCCTCTGTTGAGGCTCTCCTCCCATAGTTGAAGATGAGGGGCACAGTTGCCAAGGGAAAACGGGCTGGGAGTGCAGGAAGTGACGCACATTGCTGCACGTTGCAGTGAGAATAGAGTTGAGCATTTGAGTGTATATATGTGCCAGTCTACAGAAGATGGTTTTTAAAATTAAGCATTTGGTTGGTTTCCTTAAAGAAAAATCTGTAAATTGGGACATCTGTCAAAGCTGTTCAGTTTCATGCTGAACAATCTCAACCGTGTCCCTTTTGCTGAGATAAGAATGAAGCGAACACGGCAGGAAAGACATGTTTTGTTAGGCTCAAACAGGGGGTGGTAATGTTTTAAAATCTCTTATTCAGAGGTAAGATCTACAGCCATTTTCCTGGTCCTGAGGAGAACCAGGAAAGGAGGTCCTGTAGGAGGACAAGGCTACAATAGGAGGAAAATGTGAAATGCAATTTAAAACATTTAAAATTGTTTTAACTGTTTTTACAGGGGCTATTAAAAGAAGTAGAAGTGAAATAAAGGAGTGATGGAGGTACTTGACTTGTAGACATAGAGGCACTTTTGAATATCAACCTGTTTACTGAAGCTTTCATGCTGGTATGCCTAAATACAAAACAAAGTCCTTAATCAGTAGAATGTTCCTTAAAAGTATCTCTAAGCCCCAAGCTCATTAATTTCTACATCAAATGTGTATACAGGTGCGAGCATGAAGGCATAGAAAAATGGCACCAGCTGTTTGCTGAGTCTTGTTGTTAATCTTTTAAAACGTGTCCATGTCCAATAAAATGAGAATATGGACATTACATACCACTCACACCTCCCAGAAGGAGGGAGAAGATCACTGTACCGCTGTCTGCTGATGTACTGACCCCAAAGGTCAGAGATTGGAGATTGTCATTGTCCTTAATTCCCCACCTCCTGTTATGAAAAGAATTTACTATAGTTTCTTCTTTCTGTTTCTAATGAAAGCAATTACTTCTTAGTCACTATCTTTCCAAAGACAATTTTGAATAAAACCCAGGATTAAACTCCAGAGCCAAGGAAAACCCAAGTATCGAAATTACAGATATTACAGAAAGAGTTCACAACTCTCCTCTTGCTGCATAGAATGAAGGAATATGAAATCAGGTCTGCATTCACCTCTCACCTTCTATTTCAAATTTTCTGCTCTTTCCACAGAGCTTCGGTACTCATTTATGAAATCACTCTTTCCTGATCACATTTTTCCAAAGTTCTTTCTTCTAAGCAAAGCGCTTACAGATTATGACATGCAGCTTTTCAAAAGCCAAGAAAATCTCCAGCAGAGTAGATGGCAAGATAGTCAAGTCTTGGAAAGATTTGTCCTCCTTTGTTTTCAGTCTGCTTTTCTCCCTTCCAGCTTTAGGAACGCTACATCAGACAGTGTGAAGTGGAATGAACTTGTGGCATAATACAGAAAATGAAATGTCATGATTGCTAATGAAGGATTAAAACTTACATCTGTGGAACTATTTTTTAAGAAACATTAGTGGAGGATCTGCATGTACAAGTCTGTCTGTGCAGTTGCTCATCTTTTTGAATTGATAATACCGGATGGCAATGCACCTTTGAGTTACTAATTTTCATTCTAACGACATATGTAAGACTACAAAGTAGACAGCTCCTGTGATTTAAGAAACAAATAAAAATCTCCTTTCCCTTTCTAGGGCTTCAAATTTCACCTGAATGACTTTGTACCTACAATTTAGACTTAATTTTTAAAACCAAATGTAGTGGGGAAAACAGTAACCTGAGATGTGAAGTGGTCAGGGCCAGTAACTGCTGAAGATGGCATTGATATTAAAGAAAACACATGGTAAACCTCATTTCTATGAGCATTATTAACACAGAGTCTAAATACTCCACAGACCTAATTACTTTGTGAACAGAGATGTTTTCTCCAGTTTCCAGTTGGAAAATGAGACTAGGAAACCGTATGTTTTGCAAAAGGTCCATGTAGAAAAGAGCAGAAATCAGCTCTCTGAAGGCAAAGCAAAACTGCAAAAACCTAGATCAGTTTTGCAGATAGGAATTTTGATTCCTATTTGGAAGGAAGAGGAATTCTAATTTTTGTGTGAGTGTCATTGGTAGAAACAGGATGATGTTTGGAGAAAGGGAAAACATACTCTACTGAGAGCAACTTTCTGGCAATTAGACCTTAATTGGTGATACAGCAAATTCTCTAAGGGAATTTCCAGTCTACCAAGTGGAAATAAGTACTGCTAGATAAACAGTTCTTCACTAAGGGGATGAAATTTGTATGTAGAACAAATGTGATGCATTTGAGGCTACCACTGTTAATAATTCTAAATGCACAGAATTCGCTGTTCTTACTTGGGCCTTTTCTTCATTAAGTTAGAGAAACACTGTTTATTTCTAATTTTAATTTTTATAGTATTAATAACAAAATGTTTCAAAATATTTGGTGATAAAAATAAGTCTTTTGGATTAAGAAAATACCTAGTTTTTTTAGGAATCAAATCTAGCCTCTTTCAACAGCTGAAGAATTTCAACGATTCTCCTACAAAAATGCTGCCTTACGATTATGTGTAGAATAGTTGGGGTTTTTTCTTTACAAAGTCACCTGATCTACATATTTTTCCTTGTTCTTATGTAAAAGCCTCATAATACATAGGGTTTACAATTCAAGTTTCTTTTAAAGCTAATTTTTTTTTTAAAATTCAAAATGATGGTTTTGCCATTTGGACTGGCAGATCTGTAGTGTTGTAGTTTTGGCTACATATACAGTAGCAAAGAACAAAATATTTTTTGTCACACTTCTGTTACAGTTCAGTCTGTTCCTTTTACATTATCAGCTTGTTTCTCTGGGCTTCACAGAGGCATCTGCTTTAATTTTTATTGGGCAGGGCTGCAACTTAGCAAACTCGGGTAAGCATCACAAATAATTCACAAATGTGGTTGATTAAATCAATTATGTCTTGGCTGAGCGATCTATGAGTGCATTATACACACACAATGTTAAAAGAATGTTATTAAGGTGCAAATCCAAGTACTTAAAGTTAGGAAGTGCCAAAATTCAAGTTGCCTGGAGGCTCTCAGTCTCTATGCATGTGTCTATGTATATGATATTGCCTCTAACTGTACAACTTCACTGTTCTTCCAGCTGGAACATCATCTCAGTCACCCTCCTCGCTCAAAGCAAACCCAGGGTTTACTTGTTGAGTACTTCAAGTCTGGTCTGGAGACCAGTATTTGTTATGGTACTTACCAGTTTGGTGTATGATTTCATAAGTAAATTAAAGATTTCATAGGTAGTTTATTTGTCTTCCCCAAAACAATGGTGCTACCTTCACCAAAAGAAGAAGAAAAAACCCAAAGCCAGAGATTAACGACAGAATTCTGATTTTAAGGCCCAGGCTGTACAGCAGAGGGTGGATTTATTTAAAGAAATGGAAGTCCTTTTGTTTCAAAAAGTAGATCAGATAAATTCCAAGCGATTCTTCAGACTGGAACTTGTATATCAGTTTCGGATGTAACACCAGATTATAAATCATCAGGTTGAAATGCACCTTGAGATTCCCACCTTCTTCTTTACTTCTTGCTCCCAGTGCCACTACCTGCATTTTCCAGTTTACTCTTCCCTTATTCCCATCCATTCCAAAGACTGTAGGCCTAAATTTACGTATTAAAGAGGAGCTGGGTTTAGGGAGCATTTTTACTTAGACAATTTCGAACTGTGGTCTTGAAAAGGTGCTTTGATGTGATTAAGGAGGATCGAGCTGATTGAGAGAGGAGTGATGGGTGTGGAAACAAGTGTGGAGGGGAAGAGATGAGTGATAACTTCCCCTCTACTGCAGGGCAGATGGTAATGTGAGACTGTGTTCTCAAACATTTGGGGTGCAGGAAGGGAGTGTCCTCTTTCTAACTTTTTGCCTTAATGTTCACTTCTAAAAACAAGTCTCCATGTCCAGCCGGTCACAGTTCCTCTCTGCTCCTGGCTCACCATCCAATTTCTTTACCGGTAAATGGTTTAGTTTTAGTCCCAGGCCAATTTCCCCGATTCTCTCTCTTGGAATTTGCGTGACTGTGCCCTTTCATTGCCAGCTTTATTCTTATGCCATATCCTAATCACAACTTTATTCACCAGTCCCTCTCATCTTTAAACATATCATCAGCCTCTAAATGCAGGTAGTGCCACTTCTCCTTCCTTTCTCCAGTTTGTGCTGGGATGAAGGGAAAAGTGTTCTGAGCAGGCAGTAATTTGTCAGGCCAAATGAATTCATTACTCAGGCAAATGAAAGAGAACTGCCAATTTCAGAGCTGCTGCAAGTGAAGGAAAAGTTTATGAAAGCCTACAGTTGTGTTTGTCATCTTTGTTTATCTTTCCATCACAATTTTGATTTAAAATGTTTAATCCAGTCCAGCTGTACCACAGGGGTCGCCCTGTCTACTGTTCCATGGCTTTTGGAATGAAGGTGGTATTGTTGCTGTAAAAGGATAAAACCCCTGGTGCTACTACCTTCTTTGTATTTCTTCACCCTTGATGATTGGGCAGTAATTTCTCCATGGGGATTATTTGTCCAAGGACGGGGCCTCTGTTCAAGGCAGATATAACCCAGCTGCGGTGGAATTTCGCCCCTTCTCTGGGCTTACAAGCAATTAGCGCTGCAGGCAGGACTGCCCTCGCAGGGAACAAAAGATGCAGCAGAAAACTTTTCCCTTGAAATGGCAGCTGGACAACGAATTGGAAGATTAATCAGACAATTATTTCAAGTCACTTTTTACAGCAAGGAAAAGTCACATGTCCTCACCATGAAATAAGACGAGAGCTCTTACATGTGTAAATTTTTGCGTAGATAACTGGTGGAACGAGTCTCAAGAAAGGGATATTGTTAATAACACCAGGTACAGATAACAGTCGTGTGAGTTTTGAAGGAAATTTGCTCTGATGACAGGTCAGTTTTTCATCAGGAGCTGGAAAATTGCAAACATATGATTATTCAAATAAGATGATATCTGCAGATAAGATATACTAAGCAAATACTCTAAAGTTCATATGAGATATTGTTATCTTTCCCTTTGAGACTTGATTCAGCAGGAGTAGTTGATTCTTTTTTTCAACATAAGGAATGGGGATGTTTAGAGGAAATGGTTTCATTATAAAGGAAAGAAGTACCAATGCACATCAAATATTAAATAGGATTCTCTCTTTTTCAAAATTAGTTCCCAAATTTGATGCTATAAAATTTTTGCAGTAGTGGGAGAGCTCCCAGAAGACCCTTCATTATGTCTCATTAGTTTAGCATATATAAGGCCATGGTACCCTTGGTTGCTATAGTTCCTTACTTAATCAGGGAAAATGTGTTTTGTGGCTGCACAGCTGGGTAGCAGTATGTATCTGTAGTTTTCTCCAGAAACAATCTTATCTATACCCCATAATAACTTGGTTTTCCTTAAAAAGGTCATAAACCAGGCTTCTTTCTTTTTAAATTTTTGAATGTTTATTTCTTGACTACATGGTAAAGTTTAATGTCAGACCACAACTTTGCCTAGTGCTTCTCTGGGTTTCTTAATAAAGGGAAGGCTTTTTACCTTTTGGGAGGAGAAATTTGCAAATTTTAATATTGCAGCACAAGTATGGCAGAGTTCACACTCACCTGATGACAGGTTTGCCATCAAGGATAAGGATGTGGCGGTACTTTTCTAAAAACAACCTGAATTCTTAGGCAGGTGTTTTTCTCATTTATGTTATTTAAATCCTAATAGTTCTTATTGAACAAGTTGGATCAGGTCTCCTCTGGAACTCTTACCAAAAAGCTGTTTAAATAATATGTAGCTTTAGGTGCTAGATTTAGTTAAGTATCTGTCCTGCCGGGGGAGACACTGCGAGCAAGATTTGTTTGGCTTTGCAATTCCAGCGGTAATGTTTAAATTATTTCACAGGGGTGAGCTATCCAGGAAGGCTGCTGTGGTCTCGAAGAGATTTTTAGGGCAAATTAATGCCCTAAAACTCAGGGAGTGTTTGTAGTTTAATAATTGAGGAAAGTTGATTAAATATATGAAGCATTTAAATACCCATTTTAAGCTCACAGTAATTCCTGACAAATCGGAGTATCTTGGCATTTAGAGAACTACAAACTTGCAGTGGTGTGTCCATTTGGCGTGAAATAGAACCTTTGGGATCACAAGTCTGTGACATTCGTGGTTGTCTTTGGTCATAGTGAGACTGATCTGTGATGGTGGTAGGATCTGAAGATTTGTGAGTACAGTTCCCCTTAAGATGGTAGAAGACAACTGGACAAGTACTTGTTTGATTATAATTGTGGAGATCATTCCCTTCCTTCATGTGACTCTGCACACAGGTGTCACAGCTGCTGATCTTTAGCACGTCTGGGAAAAGGGTATTCCAGCTATTTTAAAAGGTTCTATGTATGATCAGGGGAAAGCAAGACTAATTTAGACAGTATCACTTTTGCATAGGTCACTCTTGGTAGATCATTCTCAAACTCCTCCTTGTCTTCTTGATTTCTACTTTGCTGCTTCCATAGGCAATCTTTTCAAGTGCATCACTGTCTATACCATCATGCCATTGAAACATTTACCCTGAAATCTTTATTTATATTTTTTGGTTGTTGTTACAAATTTAAGCCTGAAATTAAAGGATTCCTGTTGCTTTCAGCTGGGCGAGAAGCTGTCCTTTCATTCAGTGCCTCATCTGTGAGCAAAGCAGATGCCTGTGAAAGGATCAGGGCACACAGGAGCTTTGTAGACTCATTAGTTTGTTTCACACTGTCCAGCATAAAACATCTGTCAACAACAGTGCACCTGAATTTCTGGTAAAAGAGATGCCAGCAGTACTTCGGCCTGCTCCTTTGTGGGTAAATCTCACCTGGATGCAGTTGTCCTGAAATTACAAAAGGGAGCAAATCACTGTCTCCTCCTTATCTGTGGGAATAAATCAGACATGGGAGCTGTGGGCTTGGCATTTAAGCATTTCCATTTGTAGTACACTGACATACTAATGATGGTAATTTTGCATTTGTTACTACATGCCTAATCTAATTAAGTTTCTCTTAGGGTACAATTGTTGTTTTCTGTATTTAATTATGTAACCACCAGGTGCAAGTGTTAATAGTAGCTGAATTCAGAAGGCAGCCTTTTATCTTTGTACTATGTAAGAATTTTTTTTCTGTATCTTTTGTTTTCCAGTGAAAAAAGTGCTTACTGTATTTGATTGCTCCAAGGAGTTGTAGTAGCATTTCTGACTGATTCACATAGGAAACACGAATGAGGACTGAACACCAATATTACTCTTAATTTAGATGTGTTCAGAACCATTTATGAGCTCTAAATTTTTGGTTTCAGGTGTTGCAGTAGTTCAGACTCCCTTTCCCAGCCATACTGTTTATTTTGAGGGTTGGCAGGCTTCCCACACTCTCTGACAGATCTGCTCCTGTCTGTTTGAAAAAGTCTGAACTATGCAGGGGTCTGTTGTCTGAAGCTGAATTTCATGGAGCACTGGTAAAACTGCTTCTGTGACTGCCAGCCTGGCTCTGTGAACTTTTTGCTACTGTTTCATCAATGCTTGTTCAAACGTTTTGAAAGCATTTTCCACAGAATTCTTTAATTGTCTTTAAATGTCTGCAAGAATAAACTCAAGTATTGTTTTTAAAGCTCAAGGATCTGAGCCTTGAAATGATGTAAGAGTGTGCTTGGAGGCAATTGACTCTCAAAAGGTTTTGAAATTATAATGTTAATTTTTAAATAAAGTGAACAGGAATTGCTGTAAACTTTTCCACCGGCAGATTGGCAATTGTTTTCATCTACTAAGTAAAAATAAGTAAAGCTTGTCTTTTCTAGCTTCTAGTCATTCATTAGTAATCTATATTTACATGAATTTGGCATTAAGTGTAATAGAAAAATTAGATAAATGATTGATGCATGTTTATTCTAAAGCATGAGGTATCCATGCAACATTCCCATTACTAAGGATAGAAAATGGTCATCAGAAGCATTTTGCAGCCTACTGGCCTTTGTGAACAACTATACATTTCTTAGTAGAAGTATGGCCTGTGTGTACCACGAGTTCTAGCCTGCTGCCAGCATGTCTTCTTCTCTTAGTTACCTTCCAAGGATTCATTCAGAGAAGGATTTAAAGCCCACCATGGACCACAAGTCAGTGGTATGAACCAAAATACACTGCTTTTCCTTTAAGGATCCTGTGGGATCATTTTGCCTTGAGCTGTGAAGTGTGATTTTACAGTTGAACCGTTTTCAGTATAGAAACATAAAAGTTCCAATTTATTCTGGTGCAAGAATGACAGTACCCATTAGCTTAATTCTACATCCAGGTAAACAAGCTGTGTCTGATTTTTTTTTTAAATTAAGCTTTCCAGTGCTGTTAATGGTAGAGATTTCCCCCACTCCTTCCATGTTTCTTAGAGACCTAAGTTACTTCAAGTTTAGTTTGTTTCTTACCCTTCAGGCCTTTACTTCAAATTCCACTCCTTTGATGGTTTATCACAAAATTTGTTCAGAGGCTTCCATTTTTTAAGGTAGTCTTTTAATTACTACTGGGTATGCATTGCATCAAAGAAAAGTGGTTGAAAACTTTAAAACCACAAATAAAATATACATCAATGGGTTACAGTAATGAATGCTAACATACTGTTTCTTCAGAAAGGATCTGTTAGGGACAGAAGACCATGTTTTAGGTGATGTGAAAAATAGTAAGCTTGACTTCTGAGAGAAGCTTGCTAGAGTTAGTGGTCAGGTTTCATTAAAAATGAACTTTAAAAAAAAAATATTAGAATAGGTATGTTTAGTATTAGTTCACAGAAGTCTTCAAATTAGTATCAGGATTAATGCTTTCTGGCATCAAGGCCTTCACACTGATGGGAAGAAAAACTTTTCAGTTAGTTCCTATATGCTTTTGGCTTTTGGATTCTTTTTTCCATTATTCCCATTCCAGGATCTGTTTTTTCCCCCAGAAATACAATGATTTATTCGGGTGATAACACAGAGGCTGTGGTATTTCAGAAGTTGTTATCAGTTTCCTTGTAGGGATGCTTGGAAAAAAAAAAATAACACTATCTTGCAAAAAATATGCTGGCCTCATTAGGTGTAAAAGTGTCTCAAATGGCCCTTAAGCAGCACTTTGGCTTCTCCAGCTTCTCAGCATGAAAACATGTCTAAGTAAGTTATATTATTTCAGGACAGTGAACAGAGAATGTCACTCTGCACTGTTTACATTTACATCTCAAAACAATTAAGCTGAAATGGCTCCATAAGATTGGGAGCTGGCTTTCTCTCAAGGAGAGCTTTTCATTTAGTTTCCAGAGTCATGCAGAAGATAGACTTATTTTTGTGTTTGTTTTTTTTTTCCCAAGCTGGTGTGATTTCATGTATGTTCATCTTTCTGAAGATGTTTGAATGCTGTTGATTTTGAATAGTGCATATTGATAGGAACACTTAGATGTATTTTCTGTATAGTGCTTTAATTATGAGAAGGACAACTGATTTATTCTGTATTTCATGATATTTCTTTTTATATCTTTGGGTATCTCACTGGAATACCTTTTTCATGAAAAAGCAGAGTAGTAAGCAGTAAAAGCTTTCCTGTCTTTGATTACAGGACTATGTACTAACAAAATGCAGAGACTTTACTCCTTTTATTTTTCCATGTCCTTGTACTGTATCCATCTGTGAAATAGATGAAGAGCTTTTCTAGTCTGAACTGAACTTGATTTATAGCATAATTGTATTGTTCCAGTGCTTCACAGCAATACTGCAACATGTAGAGAACTTCGAACAGACCCAGTGTTGCCAAGTTTTAGGGCACCATCCTG
Organism: Corvus kubaryi; assembly: GCF_017639235.1. Taxonomy (NCBI): domain Eukaryota; kingdom Metazoa; phylum Chordata; class Aves; order Passeriformes; family Corvidae; genus Corvus; species Corvus kubaryi. The sequence continues at coordinate 1,045,808 of NW_024582058.1, read as the reverse complement.
CTCTCTTCTTTCATCCCTTCCCCATCTCCAGATTTCATCAACCTACTCCTACAGTCACTATACATGTTGATGAGTGGGCAGTCCAGTACTCCTTTGCTCCCTCTTACAATAACTGGTGTTTCTTTCTCAGAAGACAAAGCTTTAAAAGTAATTTTGCCCCAGGGCGAGGCACTGGGGTGAAGATTTAGAAAAGTCTGTAAAGCTTAAGACCTGAGCCGCCTTATTTCTGGATCCTGATTCTGTTTGCTCCTTGTGGGATGAAAGGGGATGCCTGAGGTTTGAGTGACCTGCCTTCTGTATGCAGGGGCTTCCTCCCGCTGTTCCTTAGCAGGGGCAAAGCCCTGTTTTGGCTGAGAACACCCAGTGGATCTACTGGATGAGCTGTTCTGAAGAGGTCAGAACCGCTGTGTGGCTGCTGGAGTGGCCTCCCAGCAGGGCCTTCTGGTGCACGGGCAACATGGGACACCAGTTTTGTATCCTATTCTTGTTATTCCCTAAGCACACCCTGCCCAGGCTCTTTGAAGTAGGAATGATCCCCTACAGACCCTCTGTCATCCTCTGACCTGAGGAAGTTCCCTGTGAAAAGTCCCAGAGTGTTTTCCTGTCCCTCCTACTTGCCAGTGGACAGAACAGGTGTAAAGCAGGGCAAACAGGGGCTCCATCTCTTACAGTCTGAAGGAGACCCTAATTTTCCTTCCCGTGTTTGTCATGCCCCTGCCTGAAGGTTGTCCCTACAGAGTTTGGGGGCAGCCTGCTCCCTGGAGTGGGTAAGTGGTCAGCAGAGGCAGGCTGTGGGAAAGGTGCTCCCGATTCCCAGGGCTAGTGCTGTCACGTCTGACATTCCCTGTGTCCCCAGCAGCCACACTTGAGACCAGCATCATTTCCTCCACTGGTTTTGCAGGCAGTGCAATCCCAGTTCAGAGGTTTGCTGTCAGCAGGGGTTCAGAGGGCTGGGATTTAGCCACTGTTGCATATACAGTTAAGAATAATTTTCTGCTCCTTTGATAGCTCTTGATGTGTTTTATTCACTTCCAGTCTAATCAAGTTAACTGTTTTAGCACATTGTCTTTCTTCAGACCTTTTACAGAAGGCTGGTGTAATCTCTCTTAAAAAGAAAAAAATAATTCCCCTTTCATCTTTCTGGAGAGATCACTTTATTCATGTGTAGTGACCTGGCTCAGCATTTGATAACTAATGTGTCACTGAAAGTTCCTCATTATGGCCCCAGCTTGCAGACCACCTGGAGTGCTCCATTATTAATGTGAACTTCAGGTTCAATTTTTAGATCCGTGCAGGTGCGTTTGCACTATTCATTGCAGGCTGGTGACACTTGCCCCCATGAAGGGACAAGAGTACGTGCAGCTGAATGTGTCTCACAGGGCTATGGAGCACTTACTGTTTTGATAGCAGCCATAAGAGGAGTGTAAGCACTGAGGCTCCAGCTCTGTGTTGATTATAATCTAACTTTTGCTTTCCTTGGCAATCGTCCTTTGATATATAGGCACTTAATCTCAGTGCCTGGAGAAGAGAAGGAGAGAAGCCAGAGAGGGGAGTGTAAAGGGGAAACCACACTCCAGTTAAACCAATAACATGGGAAAAGCTTAGTTCTTATTCCAGACATAAATGTATCTTTGGATGGTAGATGATAGTTACATGGCAACCAGGCACTGCAGGGACCTCCAGGTTGCTGCTGGTTGTAGTGCAAGATGTAAGTAATCCGGTTGATGCAGCCAGGATGCAGTTAAAACAATGAGTTTAGGAAGGATCTTACATCTCCTTGATGGAAGCTTAATTTTGTCTGGTTTTTTTTTTCAGTCGTTGCTTAAGCCACCTAAACTCCTCCAGCCATCCATCTTTGCATCCTGAAATCAAATAAGTGACCTACTGAATTAAATCTCTGATCTTAACTTGTTTGTTTTATAGTCTAAATAAATGAAAAGGCAGGAGATAACAGAGTCTAATGTTGCATACAAATCAGTGCAGCTTGGTACAGTTGTAGGGTTGTTCATTGGCTTTACTGAGGTTTGATTCACAGGATTATTTACCTTTTTTAAGGGGGAATTTCTTTGTGGACTTCTTTTTGTTTTGTTTTCTTTTAAAAGAAATACGGAAATAGCAGAAGTGGGAGGAGAGGTGGATTTCTAGGAGCAATGGAGCTAGAAGGACAAAGGGAGATGGACTGTAAAGGAAGGGGAAAAGAATAGTTCTGAGTGTGTGAAAGGGAGTGGGAGGAACAGGAAATTGGAGTGTGGGATTGGAAGCATTGGGAAGTGTGGGCAGGAGTAAATTGGACTGGGAAAGAAAATTCCTGAAAAGTCTTGTTTTCTTTAAAGACACCAGTCTGATTATAGTAAAATAGCTTCTGCTTTACTCACTGAGGACCAGGTCTTGACATGCTGTATCTGCTAAAAAAAGTAGTAAAATACATTAGTGGATTTTTTATGAAGAGCTAAAGCACAAAAAGGTACTTTCTCAATACCTTAGTATTTTAAACAAACATCTCTCTCAAGTGCCAAAGGATTAAGGGTTTTAAAATCTTATACAATTGTATATAATTTGTGTAGTTCTTCTTTGTAGTCATTTTACTCTTATCTAAACTGAATGTATGCTGATTTGGGTTTTTGACACATATAAGGGTGGTGCTCTGGTCTTCTCACAGGTTATTGTAGACAAATCAGAGTAAGGTTATTATGGTTTAATGTTTCTAGTTATGGCCAGTAGCACTTGAAGATGAAATTTCTGATATGACTCTGAAAACTTTGGTTTTCCTTTAAAAAAACACCAGTAAATTGGATCTCTAGGCACTGATTTTCTAAATTTGCTGTTATTACAGTGATTTCGCCTTTTGGAGTTGTTTTCAAATATGTGGATATACCTATCTTGTAGCATTTTAAAGTGCTAAAATGCCATTTAAAGGATGAAAGAAGTCTAAAAATTTATTGAATAGTTTAGAATTAATTTAAAATACCAGTTAATGTTATTTAATAACTGATATATTTTCCATCTACACCTGAAGTATTTATGGAAAAACATCAAAGAATTTGTATGGTATATTTAAAATGTGCCTGGTAAATGTCCCTCGTGAAATAAATTATTTTTATCGCAGTTTAGAAAAGTACATATTTAATAGGGAAATGCTTTGCTTATGTACTTACATAACTCCAGTGTATAATATGGGTCCAAAGGTCTTTAATTCATTATAAAGATAGGTCTTTAATGACAAAATAATGGCTCTGATGTATCTGTACTGTTTGGTTTAGATTTTAGAAAGGTTTCATAGCTTTCAACTCTTCCTTATGTGATGTTACATTGCTGCCCCAGACATTTTTTAATGCATGAGCAATCAACATAAATGAAAACTAGAAAGCATTCATGTTAAGACAAGAGGCAATGTTACTTTCAGTAAGGTGGCTTCAGAAAACTGTCACACAGATATTTCACTGGAGACATTCTGGTTTGACCTCTACCTCACCATGCCTTTTTTTCTTTTTTTTCCTTTTATGATTAAACAGAGGAGAAGGGGTTTGTAAAAGCCCTCCAGAAAACTGGCAGTTCCTTGTAGAATCGTAGGTCTTTGTAATTTCCATGTATTTTCCTGCAGGAGAATGGCTCTCTAAGAGCACGTTAGCCTTCAACCTTGGCAAGTTTAGAAGTACATCTGCAGTATTATGATTGAAACGTTATACCTGCTTATTCTAAAACTGACATGAGAGGTGACAAATGACAGAGGCATTACTGGGTCAGGTGAAGTCTTTGTCATAATCCCTTTTCCCTGAACTTTTAGCTGGTGCAGCAAAGAGAATCCTGTTTCGGGGATTATTAACACCACCTGCTACAAAATTCCTTTGGGAAGGACTGGAGTGCTTTGGATTCAAACACTGGCTTTGAAACATGCAGGAAAATGGCACAATCTCTGCAGATACTCTAATGACTACTTTGGGTTTGGTATAAGCCAGTCTTTCCACTGCAAAAATGTGTTATTAAGGATAAATGCTATTTCTTCCATTGCCACGTAAAAGTGAATTTTCAGTGAATTCCTTAAGTTCTTGTGCTTGGCAGGATTTCGAGGTACAACCTGCTGCAATGAACTGTGCAGCAGGGTTGAACTGCTCTCTGGTTGAAGCCCCTTAGTTTTGGGTAGCACAGGTAGAAAGCTTTATCTCCATTATACAGGATTTTTTACTTCTCTTTCTTCTCAAGCACTATTTCATGTTTTGTAAGTTTTGCTTTGTGTCTGGTTCATCCACAAGGCAGATTCTTCCCTCTGGAAGAAAAAGTGGAAAGCCTCTGGAAGAAGTGTTTTTTCTCTTTGGTAGACTACTTCTCTCCTCCTGTGTAACTGCAGCACATTGTCAGGGCAGGAATACGGTGCCTCCCGGACTGGCTGTGGGGTATGTACCTCAGCTCCAGCTGGAGAGCAGAGATGAAAGGTACCTGACCAGAATTTGGGCCCCAGGTTTGACTCCTGCTCACCTGCCATTCCTATGCTGGCTTTCAGAATTTTTCAAAAGCCAGATGAGGGAAAGGTCTGCCTCCTCTTAGTCATCAGCATTGATAGGGCCGGAATCTTGCTGGAACTGCCTGAAGCGGAACAGGCAGATCAGAGGAGCAGACAAAGTCCTGGGATCTTTTCATCACAATCCCTGATTGCAGATCCCTGTGGAACTAGGAGGTGAATCTGTCCCTTTGTATTTCTGAGTGAAGTGAGTGCTGATTGATTTGTCAAGTGATTACATGCTCAGATGAGATACTGGGATGTACAGTTTGATTCTTATTCAGCACCACAGCAATGCCCAGGCGAAGCTTCATATAGTACAAAGAAGATTGTAGTCATTGTAGGAGAATGTGTACACAGAAATCACCTTTCTGAATGGCTTTTTTGAACCTTATTCACCATTGCCTCGCTTAGTTTGTTTTCCTTTGGCAGAGTTTTCTGACCTTGCCCTTGCAAAAAGCAGAATGCTGCTGTTTAACTGTTGGCCAGAAGGACCTGTTTCCAGATAAACAATCCCAATGTGTGCTGGAGTTAATTGCCTTTTTTGGGTATGTCCACCTTTTTCAACCTCAGGGGCCATAACGTGTGTACCTAGGCCATGAGGAGGTTTCAACTTACCAAAAAGAGCTTTCAACAGAGGTTCTGGTTGCTTGGCATGTTTATACTCTGAAAGATGTTGCTCCTGTGAATATGAATCCTAGCAGGTCTCCTTTTGGCAGAAATGCCCTCTTTCTCTCTCAAAATAAATCCCCCCAAGACCCATATACCCACAGCTTGTTCTTGGCAGACCATTTTGTGCTGCTGTCCCCTGTCTGACATCATTGCAACTATTATTTACAGAGTCAAATGCACAAGGTTAGGGAATCTGCAATCTCCTGTAAGACAAAACTGTTTTCTACAATTTTAAACTTTGAAACCTAAAAAAAATGGTTGCACAGTTTTTAGACAATATGTGGGTGCTGTTTACTACAGTTATGATTTCCTAATATGTGTGTGTTTCTTGAAAGAAAGTTTTCAATATCTGAGGCATAGCGTACTATGAGTAATTTTTTTTCTTTTAATTCAGGAGAGGATTTTTGTATAAGACAATCTTAAAAATCAGTTTTTATGATGTGGCATGAATGTTGTGTGATATCTGAGCTAATCTTGGAGTCTATTTTAGAAATTTGAGGCTATTTAAAACAATTCTTGGCATAGTAGTTGCATTTCTAAGCAGCAGCTCTGCTTTGGTAGAAGCAGGGGGGTCTTTTTCTTCTGTTGCACATTAATCACACGTTCAGAAGAAGTGACTCTCTGGTTAAGGACATTGCTGTAAGCAGAAGAAAAATAATAGCTTTTTAAGTTTTATTGCCATCAAGCCACTACTAAAAAGAAATTATTTTATATATGCTAGAATCTTGAGTTCCTTTGAAAATGTGGGTTTGAGTTGATTGTGAGCTCAACCATAGCTCTTTCCCCTGCAGTTTGGGCATCTGAAACCTGAGAAATAGAAACTAATTGTTACTTGTTTGACTGAGACCTGGTTGGATGTTACCAGATTGAAACTTCTGGGTCTGAAAATGGAGCAAAGAATGAATGGTCTTAAGCTGCCAAAGATGCAAGTTGATAAACCGAAGGCAGCCTAAATATTGAATATGAAATTGAGTTCTTTCCCTATATTGGTAGAAACACCAATGAAAAGGGTGCTGAACTGGGGAGAATTAAAAACACAGCTGCTGAACTGGAGTGAATCTGAATCTCTCAGCTGTCTGCAGGTCACTTGGTTGTGGTGCCCAGAGGCTTAGGGACTCCCTTGGCACTGGCTTTCTGTCCCTTTTCTTTTAGGGAAAAGTGTGGGTATCTGTCTATCCACCTAAATATGTTTATATACACAAATATATGAAATTAGAAAATTTCATTTCAGTTTTCATGCTCTCACTTTTTTGACAGCTGTTACAGTTGCAAAGTGTTGTTGCTGTGTTTGCAGTCCTGCATGAAAGATCAATTACCACAAATTACACATCATTAAAAAAAAATTGGGACCGGCTGGGTAAAATTATCTAAACTTCTGGGACTTGGAAGAACTCAAAACACAATTTAAAAAACCAAAACACTTGAGTTGTGTTTTGAAGTGATGTATGGACACAAAAGTGATTGACAAGCCAGTCAGCATGGGCCTGATCTTTTGAAGTCTCAGAACAATATAGCTTTTGGGGTGGACACTTTTTGTTTGTTTATTCCTTCTTTAGAAGCCAAGTTTCTGAGTTTCTCTGCGAGGTCAGAAAATCACTTTCAACTCAGAGCAAAATAATGCTGCTCCTCAGTGGTTTGTCTTCTCAGTGCTGGCATGGAACCCAAGCAGAATTCTGCTCTGTTTGCTTGAGTTTTGTAACAGCCTCTCCCAGTACTTCTTGAATTACCAGTGGTAATCCAAAACTCTGAGATTCCTTCCAGATGGAGATGGTGGTGTCCATATATCAACATCCATTATTTAGGAAGTGAGGATAATTCATGAATGAATACCAGAAAATACTAAAGGATATACTGTTGTTCTGATTTCCTCAAGAAGGAGTGAGGGAGGATTGTGTGCCGTCCCCTTCACTGCTTCATGGATAGAGCAAGGAAAAGTGGAGATATTTGCATGATCTGAGAGGAAATGGGGTTCTCATTAGAAGGAAGGCATGAATAAGATGAAAGGGACTGTGTCTAGTACTTAAATGTTATCTGGGTTGCTGCTGGATCACAGCATGAAAGGGAGGCCTTTTGGGAGGAAGCTGCAAGACAATACGGCCTTTCTGGGCACAAGATCGTTGTCTCGTGTCTGGGCTGATCTCTGGAAATCTAGTTTAGAGAGTAAATTTTAAACTTCCTTTAAACATCACTGACGTTGAAGTGATCGGTGTTTTAATTTCGTTTTGTTGACACATTTTGGTGGCACGTTTAAGAAATCTATGGCTCTCTACTGACGTTCACAAACATGAACAGGCAAACCAAACCCAGGCTCTGCTTGACATGCTTGTATGTGTGAGAAATTCTCTCTGTGTTGGCTGTGTGCCAAGTTCTGAACTTCCTTTGGATAGGATAGTACATCTTTTAAAATAAACATGGTGTATTAAGAAGATGGCAGTCATACCTTCGTTGCCAGTCTGGAACGTGCCGTTTGTAAAATGGAGAGAAATCTCTCTTGCAAAAATAAAGATACTCTTGAAACACAGGCAGGGAATATAACTTGTTCCTTTACTCCATAGAGATATTTTGATGACCAAAGCAGATACAGAATTCTTGTGTGTTACGGTTTTTCTTAGAGGTATGCATCTATTTCCTTACTTTAGTGTTTAGCACTTCATGAAACATATGATCATCTGTGTTGGAGTAATTTATTTTCAGTCCTAAAAGGTAAAGAGAGTGCTGATGCTCACCCAAGTTTCTTTGGCATACATGTATCTCTTTCATAAGTGCTGCAAATAACAGGGAGTAAGTAATTCTCCATTTCATTAATGCACCTCAGCTTTGTTATTTGAACTTCCTGTCTCATGTATGTAATAAATGAAAAGGAAATGAGACTTCGGAGGAGATAATGTAAACACACAATATTTCTGTGGTTTCGCTGAAATGAAATGAATGCCTTTTGTAAAAAGCTAATTATTGCATTCAGAATCTAACTTGGACCTGGCCAAGTCTGTAGTGCCTCCATTGTTTCAGGCATCAGGTTTTATGAAGTACAGTATTTCATACTGTAAATATAAAGGTGCTTTATTCTCTGCTGACTTCTGCATGTAAAGCAAAAAGAAAACAAATACCAGTTTTCTCCTGTCTTGAGTCTCATCAGTTTCCTCTCATCAGTCTCTTGATGTTTGTTAACTTAGAGATACGGACAATTTAATTTTTGGTGCATCAGATTTCACTGTGAGGGTGTGTTCTTATATGTGCTGCACGTAAGTAGAATAAACTGAGAATAAAGTAACTTAAACATAACACAAAAATATTTAAATGAGTGCTCAGGCTTCCCCACTTGTAACCTCTTCTCTAATTCTTAACGGTATTGTCCTGGATTATTTTCCCACCCTTTCAACTAGGAGTTCCACAAGTCCATGTTTCTGTCTACTTTCCTTCCCCTGCCCCCAAGCTGTTGTGGTTTTGTGATTCAGTCCTTAGATTAAGTAGTCCAGACATGTTCGTAAAAGTATTGAATTTTTTTTCTGAAACTTTTTTGGTTGGTTGGTTGGTTGGTTGGTTGGTTTTTTGGTTTGGTTTTTTGTTTGTTTGTTTGTTGTTTTGTTTTGTTTATTCTAAAGTGTAAAATGTAAAATCTTATGAAGACAAAACTCTGGTCCTTCTAACAGATTTAAATATTTTTTTCTTTTTACTGATGCATTTCATCCCTCTTTGCATTATGAGTTCTAGAAAGGAAAAAAGATTTATATCTCTGCTGTGTATATTTTGCCTTTGAATACTTAATTCCTATCAATTTTGACCACTATATCTCTATATTGTACAATACTGGGATTCCAGAATGATAATTTTTTCATGTTTTTATCCCTCTTCCTTTGGGCAGTTCTGTGGGCTGGGGGTTGATAAGTAGAGAGCCTGTTCACTCACCCAAATGCCCGTCAGCCTCACTTTTATTTTTAGTTCCTGCATTTTGAAAAATAGAAAAAAACCCTCTCTTTGGTTTCAAATCTAATAAAATGGCCTAGACCTAATCTGTGAGTATCATATTCAGATTAGCTTCATAATCCTAAAAGAAGGAAGTATTTGTTAGGTGATTTGTGTGTGTCATGTTTAGATGACAGAGACGACTTTGCAGAAATTACCTTTGGTCTTTTAATGGCAATTAAAAAGCTATCTCTGCCCTCAAATATATGAACAAGGGCATAGTAACTGGAATACTTGTCATTTTAGAAATTTCAGCTACATTGTCAAAGTTTCACATAGACTTTCCTTTAAAATACAGAATTAGTGCTGTGCTGTCTAGTTCGTGTCTTTGCTTAGGAACGATAAATAGTATATAAACATCAGAAATTCTGTGTCCAGTTCTGGGCTCCCCAGTACAAGAGTGATGTGGAGCCTAATTGGCTGTTAAAGGTTTTCCTATAGTCTGAAATATCTGAGAACCTCCACACATCCAGCAGCTACAAAGGGATTGCTGAAGGTTGGCCTTGGGTTTTTAAAGATACAGGAGTCTAAATGATTAAAGTGAAATACCTTTCTCATGCCAGAAAAGGATTCAAGATGACTTTTAGCATCCCATATTTCTCAGTTCGCTTCTCATGCAGGCAGTTTTAGAGAGGAAAATCCAGAGAAATGTGTCAAACTCAAGTATATTTAAAATCTGATCTTTGAGAAAAGGTTGACAGACTTGGATTTGTTCTGTATAAAAGAGAATAGTGATCAATTGTTTTCTGTGCCTGGTGGCTACATTAGCAGAAATAACAGCCTGAAGTTGTAGTAAGGGGAGAGATTTCCTCCTAAAACTAGGAGGAAATCTCAGCTACATAACCATTAAATAGTAAATAGGCAGGAAGGATTTTTAAATATTGACCAAGTGTTTGGTAGGGATAACATAAATATTAAGTAGCATGAGAGAACATGAGATGATGACCTGGGTGACTTCTTGAGGTCTGCTCTTGATTTCTGTGCATTCTGTCTGCAGCAGTATCTCCTTATTTACATCAGCATATGAAGAGAGACTTCAGGGTTTTTTTTGGGTGGAAAACCCACAGTTTCTGAGGAGTCCTTCACGTATTTCGATTTATTTAATTGGACATCCAAGCAAAGGAGGTGTCAGATTACAGAATTGAGCTTTATTGCTGCTGGATAAGGAGGGGAATGAAGGGATTGCCAGAATTGCATTAACCATCTGAAGTGTAGCCTTCTTGAAATGCCTTGTCTGGATCATCCTTAGAGCCATCCACATCTTCAACATGTTTTTGCCATGAAATCAAATCCAATACCTACAGGCCCACCAAATCTGTTTTCATAGGACATTAACAAGCTAGTTTTTCTGTATAAAATGTATCAAGTCACGGTGAAAAGTATGTTGATAAACAACGTAGGCATGTGAGGCCGTGAACACCTTATTGTCCTCAGCAGAATAAAGGACCAGAGGAGTATCTTGGGACTCTTCTTCAGCTGCCCAGTGCATAGAATAGGAGTAGCTGATGTCTCAGTCATCACTGTAAGTAACATTCTTAGCTTCTAAGTATATAGACATTCTCTGTGGAATTGAAATGGTTTTATTTCAATGAGCATAGAAACATTTTGCACAGTCCTCCGTTAAGTATGAAGTGCTAACCCATGCATTATAATAAAAGATATTCTGATAACAGACTGTAACTTTGCTAATAATGTTAGTTCAGGTAACAGATGATCACTTGTATGCAAAACCCTTCTGGGAGGTTCTGTGATGTAAACAATTGCCTTTAAATAAGAGAGAAATTGCTATTGAGATCCATAATATGCTGGTGGTGTTATATTGTAGTACTTCTGAATTTGCAGTGGGAAACACAGGTTTTTGTTATGGCCAGAGCAGTGAAACTGAGTCCATTTACACACTGCTCTGAAATATCCTTTTCTTGGGCTGTGTCAACAACAGGCTGATGTGTTCCAGAGCTGATTGGCCAGTAGCAGACTTAGGTGCTGCAGAAATATTGTTCTTATGTGTGAATATTGATACTGCAAAGATACACTTATGTCCAAAAGCCAAAGGCTTGAAAACATCTGTGTTTAGTATCCTGCACAATACTTGTCCTTCCCTCTTCTCATTTTATCTTTCATTTTTGTGTTTTCTTTGTGATTGTTAGGCTTAAATTTCAGTAAGTGTTGGCATTGTCTTCTCTGGGTATTTGCTGGGAACTTTCTCAGTCTTTAAACCTAAGAGTAAGGATTCATTAACAGCTGAGCAATGTCTGCATTCCTGAGTTCATAGTCAGTGAATATTTCAGTTGAGAGTTTTGGTTGTAAAATACTACTAAGAAGTGGTTTAAACAATCTGTATGTATGTATGTTGTTGTTCTCAGAATCAAATTTAATTTCTCTCTTATCTGGAATATTACTTTACCACTTTTCTATACTGTTATCTGTGAAAAATGGTATAGAAAAAAATTTGAGTGTTCTAACTAAGAATTAAAAAGCAGTGTATCTAGAGGTGTTACATGTTCTGTATCCATCTGCAAAAAAAAAAATCCTTTTTCTGCAGGAGTATCAATTTAAAGATGACTAATTTCTAGGAAGACCCATTTAAAGAGGTAAAAAATTATGCAGTCTCTAAATATTGATCCTTTGTGTACAAATGTATGTGCTTTTTCTCCTACTTTGTCGGGAAGACTTGGATGATGGTGTGCAATATTAGATCATTGTGTAGAAGGAAGAGATATTAACTTCTTAGTCATTGGGAATTACATAAATTTGGTCTCTGTGCTTAGTGTGGAGTGTGCCCCACATAAAAACTCAGAGTTGATATACTCTGGCTCTACTGTGTTGCTTAATAAATTGATTTTTTTTTTTTTTTTTTTGCTGTTACAATGTTATTCTCTGTAAAAGTGTTTTCATTTGCTTTATATGAATTTAATGTTTCCAGAAGTCAAATCGCCCAAGCAAGTATTTTGATAGCTCATGCTATGGTGTTACAAACTTCAGTCCTTTGGAAAGGTATGAGAGTAGTTCGAATGTCTGCCAGCTTTTGTTCGTATTGGTAACAGTGGTATATCTATTTAAAGCTAGGTTGAGGCAACCAGGTTTTTTTAACCTCTGCAGGTTATTAGGCCTTTCAAAAACTTGGGAATGATGAGCTAGAAGATTTAGTGTTTCATTACTTAGTCCTGAGCTGTGCAGATTGCACCCTCAGTTTTCCATTCTGAAAGCTGAGGCCTGTTTAAAAGGTAGCTGTAGCAGACTAGAGAATTTTAATTTCAGATAAAATAGTATAATATAGTTTATGCTGTTATTGACTCACAGTGTCAAATGTCATTAATCTTTGTGTCAGTTTTAGAGGTTTAGGGAAAGCCAAACACCTGATTACAAAACACTTTCAGGGTGCTAAATGCAGCTGTTTAAGGAAGGGTGATGGTGGGTGGGGTGGGTACCTGGGTGAAAGAGATCCTTCCCAGATCCTTTCCCTTGGGGTAAATTTTATGCAAGTTCAAAATTAGTATTTAAGCAAATAATAATTTTTTTGCTATTCTGACTCTTAGTGCATAAAACTATTCATAATTTGAGAGGTGAGAGACAAGTTTTCTTTATGACTAAGTATTCTCCATCTCCTGAATCATATAGGCACTTTTATTACAGTTGGTCTGTAAAGGGCAAAACACGTTGCTCTTCCCCAAAATGGAAGAAATGCAGAAACCTAAAATACATCAGGAGAGGGTTAGAGATTGATGAACTCAATATCTGAAGAAAGTACTGAAACATCATCATGAGATCAGAATGAAAGGGCAAATCAAAAGAGCTTAGGTCAGCTTTTAAAATGTAATATTCTTCAGCTAAGATCCTACTTCTTCATGCTTCGATTTAATCTGTCAGGGCAAAAGGGCAAAGGTTCACATGATTGCTGGGGAGGGTACAAGATGCATGACAGAGCAATTTGCTGAGTTTCTCTAGATGAGTGTAGACAAAGCTTGCATATCTTTGCTCTTTGTCTTTCTGACAGTAGCCTTTAACATAGGCTTATTGTTCACTTTTTGGGTCACTGAAAGGCATTTATAAGGTATTTGTGGTGCAGAAAGCACATGAAACTGTTTTCTAATTTGTCTTAATTGCTTGTCTCAGTAAATGGTTAATTCCCATTTGTATGTGCTCAGCAGTTTAGAAAAAAGGTGTTTGTTCATATTTGAAATCTCTGTAATTGCCAAAAGCCCTTCGAGGTGTTGATGGCTGATGAGCACTAGACCACCTAAACCCCTTTGTTCTCACTTCTCGTACTTTACTTTCAAAAATGCTAGAAATTATTTTATAATTTGTACCACTTTGCAGAAGTTTTATTCAGTCCTTTTTCTCTTTGGAGCAATGTTTTGTCATTTGAGATTGTATTTCTTGATTTCCTTTGATGACAGCATGTGTGTTAACCCTTTGTTGTGCTGTTGAAATCCTGGGTACTCAGATTGGCCATCAAGTTACCAACCAGTTCATGTCTCTCTCCAAGTCAATCAGTTTTTGGTAGCAAATAGAAGGAAATGTGTGAGCACAGACGCGTGCCTAAAAATGTTCTCATTTGGCCAGAACACAGTTAATTCTACATCAGGAAAGAATTCCAAAAGTCTTCTACCATTCTGTGCATTACCACTAATATGCATAACTCCTAAGGAAAATGGAACAGTCCTGACTTTTCAGGCTTGTAAATTGAGGTATTGATCCTGCAACTGATTATTCCCAAACAGAAGGATGTTTCAACCAAATGCAATGGCCTGTTTCAGCAAGTTGTCAGAGATCTGGAATTGAAGTCCACACAAAATATTGTCTTGGTTTAAAGAGCTGAATGGCTTGGTACAATTTACAGAAATAGGTTAGAGGCTGCATGTCTCTTGCTTCATTTAATTCAGCTTTACTCTGCTGATACTGAAAGAGAGAAAATGTCTTTCAAACCTAAGTTTGCCGTTAGCTGGACAAATGTAATGTCTTTTATACATCTTGCATATTATAGTAATGTTCAGTAAAACACTCATAGTAGCAACAAATGACTTAGATCAAGGTTAATTTGGGTGAGGAATGGCAAGACCACTGGTAGACATAAAACCAGAGAAGGTAAGACTACAATATATTTGGACAGTTCTTAAAAGCAGTCTTCTTCAATCTGTGTGCAGAGTCATTCCCACTGCATCTTTGAGCAAAAGAGGAACGTGACTAATGAGCCTACAGAGGTCATTTTATGGTCCAAGTTTGTGTCATCGTATTAAGCAATGAGTGGTAGGAATTTAAAGGAGATGATTCAGTGCATCACAACCTTCTGGATCTGAGCAGTGATTCCCAACAGGCAATGTAGCTGTGGCATACAGGACATCAGTTTGTCAATACTTCAGACTTTGGGAAAACACTACTTGTTGGTCAGACTTAGTAATCATCTTAGAGTCATCCTCTTTGCTCTTTTTCCTGTTTTTTAATAACTGCCTCTGAGTGTTTCAGTTGCTTTATTTGAAGAGCAGAACTACATTAGGCAGCCCATAATGCTTTGGACTGCTGGCCTGAGTCGGGCAATGTCCAGACATAGAGAAAACTTGAGCAAAGGTCAGCGCCTGAGCCATGCAAGCCCCATAGTCAGTGAGTGGACCCAACACTGAGGCTTATCGAAGACTCCTAACGTGAATGTTTACAAAGTGCCAGCCAGAGTTTGGAACAATCTGAGCTGAGAAATGCTTCCCTTATCAGTTGCCTAATTTTGGCTTGTATTTTTCAAAGGTATAATTCTACTGTTTTGCCAGACATGATGGCGTGTTCATAGCCTTGGAAATTTAAGACAAATAACAATTGATAGAGAATGCTAACCTGCTGGTTTTGGAAGTAATAGTAACTAGCCATAATTTTTGTGAGTGTGTCATCTAAATGCACCCTGCTAATGCACGCGCCTGTCCCAGCAGCATCTGTGTCCATAGAGACACCCTGCCTCAGTGCCTAGGAGGAGCTGGGCATGAAGAACCTTTCCTGTTGTATAATTTCTCTATTTTTACCCTGAGCGAACAAATTTCTGTTTTCAAGAATGTTTCAGCTTAGCACAGATAGCTCCTTAAAAGAAAAGCAGAGAACTTACTTCGAAATCATTTGTTTGCAGAAGTCACAGGAGCAATGATAACCAGCGTTTACATTTAGATTCAATTTAAACAAATGAAAATTAAGTGGAATTTTTGTTTTGTCTTTAAGTATTTTGTACTGCATCATAGGATAAATCGGTATCCAAGATTTTAAGTCGCTTTATTGTTTGTTATGTCTTTGCTATTCTTCTATTATTTTTGGCATGACTTCTTCTGCTGATGCTTATGTTGACATTTATTCTTATTAGTTTAAATGAAGGTTTTAACCCTGGCTTTATCCTTTTAGATGTCATTGCTTGTGAAAGCGTAGGAATAATAATTGTATTTAGCTATGCAATGCATTTAAGTAGTTTATATTTAGTGTCTGTAACAATATATTTCTTTTTCAAGGAAAATGAGCCATGCACTGTCTGTGAGAAATCTGTGTTCCTGCGTTCAGTGGCTCAATGAAAAATTCCCTTTTCAGGTAGTGTTTTTGCTATACTGAGGAGTATAAAGCTTTGAAGTGTTCATGCTTCTGACATTGTGCAAGGGCTGGGAAGATTGTTCTCCTGTTTGTGTGTATCCAGTGATGGGAGGTGAATGGATTCAGGGTGGTAGTAGTTTTTGTTTGTTTGTTTGTTTGTTCGTGTTTTTAAATGAAAAAAAAGTGGCACTGAAGTGTCCTGTTTCATTCTCTCTGGGTCCAGTTTGGTAAATTATTGGATTCCTGTGACTGTTACTGATGTGGTGTGAGGTGAGGGCACTCAACACCCTGTAGGTCTGATTCTGGGAATATCACATTTGAACCTCTTCCTGAACTGTGCTGTTACTGATTTTAAGTCTTTCTGTCTTTCCCTTATTTGTGTCTGCGTGTTGGAGGATTTCTACCTGCAAAACTTACATGACACTTGCCTATAAACGTTTTCAGTGAAAGGTAGATACAACCCAGCTTTTCTTAATTCCTACTTTTTCCTTAATTTAAATCCTATTTTTGTTGCTTTTGACTGAAATATAAACAGGGCAGGGCATCCCCTTTTACTATTGTGATTAAAGAACAAAGGAAAACTCTTAATCCAAGATAATAGTTTTCCTTCATTGGTTTTGTGAGATATGCTTCAGGAAAACATTTGTTCCTGCACAACCTGTTTCATTGACTGGAGAATATCACGTCACAGGCAGTTGGAGAGTATGTATTTGTCAGGATCACACTGTTCATTCCCTATGAACTAAAGGGTTTTCATGTTCTTGATGCCTGTCATTTGAAGAAGAGTTTGAGAAGAAGAGTAAAGCTGGTTTGCATTTTCTAAGTGAAAATACTCATTTTGATAAAAGCAAATCCTTCATATCCACAGCCTGCATAAATGATGTGTAAACTATCTGGATGAAATCATCAAATGACCCAGGATGATTTCTGCAGACTTGCATATCTAGCAGCATTGGCATGCAGTTACCCAGGCAAGTCTGTAAGCATTTCCAGAGGAGTAAAACCTGGCATCGCAAAGTATCCAAATCAAGCATATACAGTTAGTTAGCTGACATAAGAAACCCTTTGCCTTGTTTGAATATACATTCCGGTTTATGTGGCTGCTAATAGTGCATCTGTTTTCTAACCAGCATTGGAGTTTTTTTCAGCTGAAGGTGAAAAAAATAACTAGACTTGGTTTGGGCAGGTGTTAGTGTTGAACGTTTTTGTTTTGTGGACAGAGTAAGAAGACAGATGAATAGAGAAGCTGAAGAAGTTATTAAGACTAACACACAGTAACTCCTTACACTCTTTGGTTATATCACTTTGTCTGCAACTGTGGGTTTTGACAGTCTGGTATTGGCTTATTTTATGGTTATGAGCTGAACAGAAGCCTCCCTATTCTTGTGTGAATACATCTGAGAGCTCCTAAAGAAAATAGAAATCTATGTACCAAAAACCATTTATGACAACTTAACTTCTGAAAGTGAAGGATATCTGTCTCCAGTGAAACACTAGTAGCTGATTTGGTTTAGTTACTCATTGATTTGCAGACAAAAAAATAGCAACAAATTATGTAAACTGGTCTAAAAACTCGAATTTTTTACCCCTAGCATTTACTTTGCATCTTTCAACCCACTTTCCAACATTTTATATTTCTACAGCAGTAATTGAACTTGAAAAGTAAGTGGTAATTGATGTACCAAACCTGCTGTGGTGTGATTTAGGTTATCCAGTAAGTCAGGCTTCTCTCTGACACTAGAGAGATGGCATAGCATGTTTCAGATGATTAAAGCCAATCCACTGCTAAGGCTTGAATTGAATGTTGTGCATTTAAAAGTAGTGTGCTTGAAAATGTGGAAAAAGTGGATGTTATTTCATAACATTAAAAGAAACAAAACACACTCATGTAATTAGTACCCTAAGGAAAGGAATCAAAGCTATGTAAGATAATTAAAAAGGCTTGTGATAAGCACAGCTTCTAAACTAGTTTGTTGTGGATGCACTATTTTGATTTCTTGTGATGGCTACGTTCTTGGAATCACGTTTGAGAGGTCAAACTGAGTCCCAGGAGCATATCAGGCACAGACAAATAACTGCCGTGTTATAAAACAGAAAATAATGCAGGGAGGAGAAAGGAGAAGGACAGGAAAGTACATTTGGAAAGGTCAAAGATATTCTAGCAAGTACTGGTGGTCAGTTTTCTACTGATTTGTATATTTTGTGTTTTAAGAGTGTTTGTTTTATTGTGTTGTAGAAATAGTACCAAATTTAAAATGATGTATTCTAAAGGTAATTATTAAAGCCAATTATTAAGGGTGGTATATTCTGAACGTTATCTTTAGTTTACAAAGATCATAAATCTATTTGAACAAGGGCAAGACTGCTATCTAGAAAGCAGATGTGAGAGCCAAGAGCTTTGGATCTTTTCCGGGTGGTTGTTCTGGGCTGTGTACCAGCTCTACGTGCAATAGTAAGAAATGATTTTCTGGGATCCATTCGCAGTACAGCGACCACTTGATCCAGAGCTGCAGAGAGGATCTTCCCCAGCTGTGAGTCTCACAGGTCTTGCTCTGTCCTGGGAGATTTGCTCTCCTTTCTTGGATCTGTGCAAAAATGGTGCTTTTTTATTTTTTATTTCTCTCATTATCCTTTGTGAAATACTCCGTACTGGAATGATGGTTGAAACACTTGTGTGGCAAAACCTTGTGACTGTCATTTTCTGCGAATATTTTGAACAATACTGAAGCAGTTTGGAAACACCTTTTAGTACACAAATTAATTCACAATCTTGCTATTTTCTCATATATGAAACAAAATTTTATCTTCTTAAAGTCCACACTTCTCTGAGGCAGAAGTTGTAGTCAGTGATAAAAGGGACAAGGAAATCACAGCTGTGAGTTAGAATGAACAATGTTTTTTTTTTATTTTAACTTAATTCCTATCCCAGTTTGTTCTTGTACTTTTAAACCATATCCTTCCTGTTATCAGTAGATGCTCTCTAATTAAAAGCTTCTAAAATGTAACATAAATTAAGTACAGAGGAAGGAGGCAAGAATAAACAAATGTTTATAACTAGCTTGCTATGAGTCTGGGGCGTAGCTGCTTTGCACGGATGGTTGAATAAAGCTTAAAAAACATCCAAGCAGTAGATGCTGAGACAAAAAATGTAGAGAAAGCTGGATTACTACCTGAGACAAAAAGCCCTATATGATTCAGGAACTGGAAATACAAACTGGATCATTAGTGATGTATTTCTTGCTTTTCTGTCTTAATGATATCGGCATGAGTGAATCTAGATATCAAAACATTCCTTGAATTTTTCAAAGTCAGAAATGGTGACTGCTTTTTTTTTGCATTATCAAGATGAAGACTTTGTGTAGTGAGTTACTGCTTCTGACCCAGCTCCTCTTCTTCTCTGATAGCACTGAAAGTCTGCTGAAGGACGGGTGAAACATAATAAAGTACATCTCAGCAACAGTAATTCTGAAGCCATTGACACAAATTATTGCTATTATTGCTGTGGTAGATAGTGCTGTGTCAGGCTGAAATTGCATTTGGTGCCTTTTAAGTTTCTCCACTCTTTTCTGCAGCTGGGCAGAACATCAGCTCAAGACCCCAAGGGCCATGTTAATTACAGCATCACTTCGCAAATTTACTCTTTTTTTTTTTTGGTAGTGTTAATGTCAGCAATGTATTCTAATTTCCTCAATTCAGATACCAGTGATTCTGCCAAAAATAGTTACACTGGAATTTCTTGTGGCCATCTACATGATGATTTTGCATATTGATTTCTGCTGATTTTTTTTGAACAAATATGGGAAATGGTTTAGCTTGTAGACTCTTGTGGAATAAATTTGTCTTGTCAGACAGTGGAAAATATAAACTTCTTCTCCCCAGCCAGTGTGCCTGTGAAAGAGAACAACTAGTAATAAGAGAAGTACCTGGCTAGGATGTAAAAAAATGTGCTAATTACTTTTGATGGTGTAGTGGTTTGGTCCAAAATACTCATTACTGTTTATCTGCTGTGAGATAAGAATTAGGAGAAATGCAAAACAGGCACCAAACTTGAAAGAATATAAAGAAGTTTATTAACAGACCTAAAAGAAGAAAAAAAAAATTATACCACCTTCAGAACTCTCCTCCTCCCCCCACCTTCCTCCCTTCTCCCACTGACAATGTGAAAAGACAACCCTTAAGATGTTCAGTCTGTTTACCACTTCCATAATAACCTTGTTCAGTCCATTTAGAAAAAGAAGTCTCTTCTTGCTCATGCTATGAAAACATTATCACAACGAGCCAGCCGCCCACTTCCAAATATTGTTCAGTCCATTTAGGAAGAGGAGTCTCTCTGCCTGCGTGTGAGTCCCTTCCCCCGACTTGCAGCTTTTCCCGCAACTGCTTTCGAGGGTCCACTCTTGAAGTTTTTTGGGGTACAATTTTAAGGTTGAGCCGTTCAGAGACAAAAACAGAGGCCCTTCTCCTTCCCTGGGAGCAAAGGGTCTTCATCATCTTCATCTTTAGGACTATCTCTGGGAGCATCTCTAGGAACTGAGGTTTTCTCCTTTCCCATTTGGAGCAAAAGTCCTCATCTGGTTCATCTCTAGGGACTGAGGTTTTCTCCTTTCCCGTTTGGAGCAAAAGTCCTCATCTGGTTCATCTCTCCCTGTCCAAACTTCTCATGAAATTACAGCTGCGTCAGCATCTGCCTATCTCAGTGCAGGTGCTTCTGCTCACGAGTTGAACACTCCACCCCCCATATCTTCATGAAATTACAACAGGATACTCTGGTATATCATAGCTTCACAAAAGAATTTCAGCTTTAAGCATCTCCTCTCTCTCTTCCTTCAGGTTTTCAGCTCTTCACAGCAATAAAAAGGTTAATCTCACCTCGGCCTTGCAGCTTTGCAGCTGGAATGTTGAATGTTTCTTATCGCAGTGGAGAGGGGGGAGAGCCGAGCCGCTCCGGCTGCCCACGGCAAGGCAGTGGGAGGGGGTTCCACGACTGGAACAGGTCCATCGGCTCCAGGATGGCCGTGGCCCGGCCCGGCCTGGCCCAAGCAGGGCCTGGCCGGGCCCGCTGGCCCCCACACGGGCCTGCAGCCACCTGTCCCAGCGCCGGAAACGAGAGAGAGCTTGGAGGGGGAGTTTGCCTATTCTTAAATGTGGATCACAGAGGTGATCACAACTTTAAGTGGCTTAGAGAATTGTCCATATTCAAACTGGCCAGCTGATAGGTTCTATCAGTTCCCAGAGGAAACTGTAAGCACCCCTTAGCAAGGACGTCCCTTCCGGGACTATGCTTGCTAACCTATGACAGATGGGAAAAAGAGATTTTAATTTATTTAATATCTTCATCTGATACATTCAAGACATTTGCTATTAGTAATGAACAACAAGGAAAATCAAGAGCAGCTGTACATTCTGAGGAACTATCTGTCAGAAACTGAGCTGAGATTACTAATATCTAGCTTTTCATATTATTCAAATGGACAGCATCAGCATTTCTCTCTATTTTTAGGGCTTTTTTCATTCTAGTATTTGAGAAGTCGGAGTCAGACAAGAACCTGACAAATTCTCAAAACCACTTGAGTAACACCTTTACTCTCAAACATGCCATGACATTATTTGTACTAATATTTAGTGTTGCTAAAGGAGTTTTCATCATCATGTTTTAAAAGACTGTGCACAAACAGATTGGAAATGTAAATCCCAGTGTACTGATAAGAAAAACTAAGGAAAATAATTTTGTATATCTTAATGGTGAGATGTTTGAGGAGCTGGCATTACATTCATCAGTTCTCTTATTTCCCATCTGTTCCTTGAGCAGCTGCATGTAGATGGATTTTTCTCTTTCCCCCAGTTGTGGGTGGAGAACAGAGATGGATGAATGGAACAAGAAAACACAGCACTTGAGCACACGAATTCCCTGATGCCGGGTCCGGTTATTGGGTGTGGATGGGTAGCTGGCAGGAAGCGGCATGGGACCTGTTGGAGCAGAGATAACAGAGGAGAGGAGGGAGCAGGATGCTTTGCATGCTGCTTGGCCCTGTGTGATGTGGGTTTACCAAAGAAGAGTGTCACTGAGATGAAACAGGCTCAGAATAGAGACCAACTTGGCAGGAGCCTGTCAAACCAGTTGCCTGTGAAGCTCTCAGACGCTGGAGATGTTCCTGGTCTCCCTACTCCCAGTATTTTCTATTCCAGCCTATCTGATCTGCAGCTGTGTGTTCATCTGTCCTCTCTCAAGCACTCCTTTTTAGTCTAATATGAACTTTATTGCTATTTTCCTTTGCTCTTTTTCTCTCTTTGTTTCCTTGTTTTCCTTTCATTTAGTTTGATCTTCTGATTATGCCCTTTCTTACGTCATCTTCGCTGTTTTACTTTCCTAATCATTTCCTGGCAAAGCCCCTTCCAGCTGTAGGGAAGGAACATACCGAGCTCATTCAATATTTACTGACCATCATATTCCCTCTGCTTCCAAGTTGTATTAGCAAATCCTTGTGTGTTTTGTCAGCTCCTGTGAGCAGGACTGACTGCTCTATATTGGACATTTAGAGAAGGGAGCTATCATTTTGAAAATGCTTTATCCATGAGTCTGTATTTGCCTATTCATAATCTTCTGTCGCACATGCACTTGAAAAATTCCATCCTGTGCACTGCCAACCTGTTCCTCCAGAGGCTCAAAGCTCTGTCAGCTCTCCCTAACTGGAGGGCAGGCAGCAGGTTAGACTTGCCCGCATCAGATCACTTCACTGTGGCCATTTATTTCCATATGTTTAAAGTCAAATCTGTACAGGGTGTTTGAAAACTCTCCGCCATAAAGTTTTAAATATATAGTTTTAGCAGCTCAGGTTGCCAGTGACAATCTTGGTCTCATGTCTACATACCAAGTTAAAAAATGTGTGTGGGTTTGTGCATATACCTACAGACAGCCCTGGCTTGGGCTTCTTTTGTCCATTCATTACATAAACAGATTCTTTTTCTTAAAATTACTTCTGGGTCATTCTAAGTTATTATACGAAGAATTAATAACAGAAATATATTCTGATTATAATATTTTACAAAGCATATCAAAACATTTTTAAATAGGCATATTTAAGCATGTAATTTAATAATAAAACATTATTAATACTGGGTATCAGTAAAGAACCTAAGAGCAGAATTGCCTGACCTTGATTTTCTGACTGTATCACTTGCATGGCCACATTACTCATTTGCTATGGTCAAAATGAAAAAAAGAATCTGGAATTGTTTTCATAGCCCAAGGAAAATATGTGAGCAGTAACAAGAAGACTGGCCATGTCAAAATCTGGAATCATTCTTCAAATTTGCTTTGAAAATTAAGCTTTTAACACCAAGCAACTGGCTCTCTTAAATATCTTGTTTCAGGGAAAATACTGCAAGCAATAAATTGCAGTATCAAATGGCCACTGTAACTAAATCTTGTTCTTCCTTCAGTGGCCTCAGGACAATTGGGCTAAAGTCTCTCTTTAAAGAAAAGGGCTATAATTACTACTGCAATTGTTTGCTTTGCCTCAGATGTAGAAAATGTGCTTCCTCCTCTTTTGTCCTTTTTATGGCTATTTTAGCTTCATCTTTCAGTGTTTTAACTGTTTATGCCTAAGTAGATTCTCTGTAAGGTTTAAAGACTGTAAGTGACTAACATGCAAATTGGCAGCTTTTCTGATAAGTTTAACATCAAAATTAATTAATATTCTAAAATAAAAATTTTGTGTTTGTTCTCAATGTACAGAAATTGTAATGTTTACATAACAAATGATCTACTGATTATAATTTTAATGAGATTAAAAAGCATGCACTAATTAAAAATATTGAAAATCCTTTGGAATTTGTTTTTACGGGAAATTAATACTCAACATTTTGCAGGACAGAGGGTCTTGGCAGATCTAAACAAAGCTGTTTCTACACGGTTGCTGATATTTATAATCTACAATAGAGAAAAGAGTGTTTCATGAATGTTGAGAAAAGATCAACACTAACACCTAACAGATGGGTTGTATCAGGAGAACATTTGCTAACAATACTTGATCTTAAAGACCTGCTGATACTTCATGGAGAAGATTTGAAAACTGATTCAGCATAGATTAGAGAAAAAGGCTTCTAATAACACAGATTTCACAACTGTATACGTTGTTTTAATGGACTAATTAAACAGATCTCGTTCTCTGAATTAGTTGTTCCACATGTCAGTTTATTTGGACGCGGGTTCTTCTATGAGACTGTAGTGTTTGGCCTCAGCATTACAAATAGACTTCTGTATATTGCATTCTTAAAATGCATATGCAGAAACTTTTGAGACAAATAATTAGATTTACATATTTAACTAAGTGAGTTTAAATAGCAAGCACACTGTGAAAATAGCATTTGGGCAGAAACTTTCTGGCTTTTCTAGCTCTGTAAGATGGGAAACCAGGCTTAAACAGTTTGTAACTGGAGATGAATAAGAATTCAGAGGCAGAGAGATGGGAGTTCATTGTTTGTAAAATATTTATTTTGCTACAGTGCATGAAAGTAATGGATTTCAGGGGGCATTAAATGATTCATATTCTCTTTAAAGGAAAAAGTTCTTCTTGCTGTAGTATGAATTATTTTAAAAATACATTTGCTAAAATCTGCTGTTAGCACAGAGCAGCTCTAACTGTTGTAAGTTAGCCCTGTGACTGCCAGCCAGGACAGGTGGAAGTATGTCAGTGCCTTGGATGTATTCCTCTCTTTCGCGCTGGGAACTGAAGGCGAGGCCAGTGATGGTCTAAACTGAGGGGACATAAACTTGCTTCTCTCATTACTAAACTACACGTGTACCTACCTTATGTGATGCCAAAGGGAAAATGGTTAAAATCTTTGCGGCAGTGTTTACAAGTAAAGCTCTGGTATGTAGGGTTTGCATGGGAAGGTTTGGGGGGTGGGGGGAGTGTGGGGGGTTGGTGCTACGAGGGTGGCTTCTGTGAAGCTTCCAGAAACTTCTCCCGTGTCCAATAGAGCCAGTGCCAGCTGGCTCCAAGATGTACCCGTTGCTGGCCAAGGCTGAGCTCAGCGGGAATGGACCCACATTGGAAAATTTAGTGAAGGACTGTGTCCCATGGCAGGGATCCCACGCTGGAGCAGGAAAAGAGTGTGAAGAATCTCTCCCTGGAGAGGAAGAAGCAGCAAAAACAATGTGTGCGAGTTGAACTGACCACAGGCCACCCCTCTACCCCTGTCCCCCTGTTCTCTTCAAGAGGAGACAGAGAAATCAGTTGATCCCAGGAAGAAGCAAAGGTAGAAGGAAAGGTGTTTTAAGGTTTATTTTCTCTCATTCCTGTTCTCTGATTTGATTGGTAAGAAACCAAATTTCCCCAAGCTGAGTTTGTTTTGCCCAATATGATAATTGGTGAGTGATCTCTCCCTGCCCCTTACCTTAACCCATGAGCCTTTCATTATATTTTCTCTCCCCAGTCAAGCTGAAGAGCTTTGGTAGGCACCTGGCATCCAGCCAGGGTCAACCCACCACAGCTGGATACTTCAGAGGTGGATTGATCCTTTGCATAAAACCATCTTCTTATAGCTTGTAAATTTGCCCCCTTACTTGTGCAAAATGAAAGATTCATCCCTGAATGTTTGCCAAGTTTATTCATTTTTCATATTTTTCAGGTAAAATGGCTCTCCACTTCCCAAGACTGGTATTGTTCCTTTCCTGAAATAGCTGTAACACTTCTGAGTTTTGGAGTTCAGATTTAATATTTGGCTACAGGACAAGCAGTTGCCCCTGTCTGGTAGTATTTTATTGCTTAGACAAGTTTTAACCAATAGTTGAGTTTTCAGACTCCTTAATATTTTAACAAACATATTCAGTAAAAAGTGCATCCATGTGGAACATGGTCTGCTTCAGCGATGAAAGAGACTTTCTAGGCAAATATGTTTCCATGCAGTTCTCAAATGCAAATAATAGTGCTATTTCATTAGTATGAAAATAAACTGAGGAACATTATTAAGCACACAGATAATTCCATGTCAAATGTCATGACTCCTGCCAGGATATTTTTATAAATTGGTTTTCAAGGCTGATTTTGAGCAGCACCTGAGCAAAAAGTAAACAAAAAGTGGCCTCATGCTCAACAGCAAAAATGAAATTTTTTAGTAGTTAGAACATCCGTTCCTCCTTCTGATTCAGGCAGATGGTTTTTGGAGAAAAACAGCCACCCATGTAGTACAATACAGTGGACCAACTCAAGGCTATACACATAAAGTTCAAACTAACATTTCCTAACTCTCAAGTGGTTCTCCATTGTACTCCATACAATAATTATCTTAAAGCATAGTTTTGCTGTAAAAGAAACATTTTCAATGTAGCTAGTGCTATTGCTATCAACCTGTGTGCTGAGGGGAGCCGTATCTGAAATAGTGGAGAATAGTTCACAGTTATTACACATCTTTAGCTGCTTTGCCCTTTTGTAACCTCAGTATTTTTTTCCCCCCAAACTACTGTATATGTAGGTGTTTGCCCTTATAAAACACGTCTGTGAACATCCCATTGCTCTCTGAGTGCTTCAAGTCAAGTGTTTGCAAATGTTTTCAGAGCGTGGCCCACATTTTTGCTGTACTTTAGGTTGCAGAGTCTGTGCCTTCCAGTTCTGACTTTATATCCTGCCTTTCTGCTTTATCAATACTTCAGCTATTGCTCAGAAGAAAAATAAATATTTCAGGAGTATTTTGTTCCTCCTAATGCATTTCAGCAGTTGGAGAGGACCCGTGGCTATCAGATAATAGCAAGCTTATCTGGAAACTTCTTAGCTCATCACTGGTGAAGCACAGATGACATTATGAGAATCTGTGCCATAACTGATATTTTTCCCACAGATACTGTAAATTCCAGGTAATGAGCAAAGAGTGCGTTTCCTAACTTGTCCAAATTAGTTATATGCATCAGTGCTTAACAGGAACTTTATCATCATTACGAAAATCTGGCTCTGGGAAAGAAATGTACTCCTCATTCCCAAAGGTAAGCTGCTGTTTGAATGGCAGACTCGAAGCCAAATGTTGCCTCACTGTTGAAAAAGCTTTGTTAAATCAAGCTGAATTCTGCCTCTCGTGTAAGCCTAGAAAAAATATTGTTGCCTTTGTATTGGGTAAACCAGAAGTTCTGGTAACAGAACCCACAGCAGCATGAAAATGTCCTTTGCTTTTAGAAGAGAAACTGTAACCAGAAAGCTCTGTTCACAGGCCCTTGTTACAGCTTTGGGGTATAGATAGCAGGCTGGGATGGGAAAAACAATTTTCCTCCAGGCAGAAATGACAATTATGTTTTGAAAACACTTGAATAGGCCGAGAAATATGGTCTGATTTTTCCGTGGCACTTGCTTAGCGAGCTCAGTTCCAAAACCTCTTGCACACAAACTAATCCTAGGTTGGTGCCCTGGGCTGCATCCAGAGCCCTGTGGGCAGCAGGTGAGAGAGGGGATTCTGCCCCTCTGTCTCACTCAAATGTGACCCCACCTGCAGTGCTGTTTCCAGATCTGGGGTCTGCAGCACAGGATGGGCATGGAGCTGTTAGAGCGAGTCCAGAGGAAGCCACCAAGATGATCAGAGGGATGGAGCAGTTCTCCTTGAGGAAAGGCTGAGAGAACTGGGATTGTTCAGCCTCGAGAAGAGGAGGCTCAGGGGTGACCTAACTGTGGCCTCCCAGTACCTGAAGGGAGCCTACAAGAAAGAGGCAGAGGGATTATTCACTAGAGCATGGAGCAGCAGGACAGGGAGGAATGGATCCAAACTGACAGAGAGTAGGTTTAGATCAGATGTTAGAAAGAAATTCCTTACTGTGAGGTGCTGAGGCCCTGGCACAGGCTGCCCAGAGAAGCTGTGGCTGCCCCTGGATCCCAGGAAGTGTTCAAGGCCAGGCTGGATGGGGCTCTGAGCAACTTGGTCTGGTGGGAAGTGTCCCTCCCCGTAGCAGAGGGGTTGGAACGGAATGATCTTTAAGGTCCTTTTCAACCCAAACCTTTCTAGATTCTATGATATCATAAACTAAGCAAAGGTCTGAGTCCAGCAAAGCTCAGTCAGAAATAAGGTTCATAATTAACATATATATATAATTAGCCATCTGGAGCACCTTCTGACACAGGATGCTGTAAATTACTTAGGAGCATATAAGTCAGATTTTTTCCGGAAAATTTTAATTTAAAACTTTTATTTAAAGCTATTTTTACCCCAAAAAAGAGGAGGGAAAAAAAGATACCAATCAAAACAGGTAGTAAAGATTAGAGGGGAATTTTTATAAATGTGTAACTGTGAGATGGCTTTTTTTCTAATTTGAAATAAAAACACACAAACCTCAAAACCTTTGCAAGCAAACAAATCTTGTAGTTCATGTGTTGCAGAATCTCAAAGGGGAATTATGCTAAATCTGTCCTGACTCCATTAATCTGTTCCTGCCCTGAAAATTGTTCTTACAAGACACACAATAGATTATTAAGGAGGGTACTTTTTAAATTGTTATTACTCATGCAGGCGAAGTATTTCAAATATGAATCATAAGCTGACACATTGCATTAAAAAAATCCAGGAATCTCTATGTCACTTCTCACAAAGTAGTTACCAGTGAGATGCATTAGAGCGTCATCTGAAGTCTCCTCTCCAGGGGAAAGTGAAGCACTAAACTGGACAAAAAGCTATCATTGCTTTTGTGGGACAGCCTGAATGTGTCAGGAGATGGAAGAGATGACCTAACAAGATTTGTCTTCAAAGTGAGAATCTTAAGGGTTTTAAAAAAAAGAAGAAAAAAAATAAAGAGAAGAAAAAAAATTGTAAAAAAATATTTGTTGATGGAAGGAAAAGGCTAGTGGGAGAATCACAGTACTAGCTGCTTCCAGGAAAGGTGATTAACCAATTCATCAGGAAATTATGGTTTCTTCCTGTTAGCTGTCCTCATCAAACAGGGAGAGAGCACAGCTGCCAGACACTGCCCGGGGCATGAGGAATCACTCTTCCTCCCAGAGAGGCACCCAGGTGAGAAGCAAAATGTGCAGTTCCGTGCTTCAGTCCATGGTGGAGGTCACTCAGACAAAAACAAAAATACCCTAATGGAGATTTCCATTCACATCTTCGGGAAGCCTTGTCTTTTCCAAATTTCCACTGAAGGAAGCCCTATCTGAAAATTATTTTAAAGCTTGTTTTTAATGACATCATGATATAAGTGAACATCCAGCACTAAGGGAGAGAACACCTCCAAAGAAACATAGAGTGGCATGGTAAAATACCATCCCCAACAGTCGTGAATGGGTAAGCAAGAAGCACAAATATGAAGACATTTAAACACCAAAAGTTTTAAAAAAAGCCAGTCTAAAGATTAAGTAATATACCATAGAATCATAGAATGATTTCAGTTGGAAGGGACCTTAAAGATGATCCAGTTCCAACCCCTCTGCTACGGGGAGGGACACTTCCCACCAGACCAGGTTGCTCAGAGCTCCATCCAGCCTGCTTTGAACACTTCCTGGGATCCAGGGGCAGCCACAGCTTCTCTGGGCAGCCTGTGCCAGGGCCTCAGCACCTCACAGTAAGGAATTTCTTTCTAACATCTGATCTAAACCTACTCTCTGTCAGTTTGGATCCATTCCTCCCTGTCCTGCTGCTCCATGCTCTAGTGAATAATCCCTCTGCCTCTTTCTTGTAGGCTCCCTTCAGGTACTGGGAGGCCACAGTTAGGTCACCCCTGAGCCTTCTCTTTTCCAGGCTGAACAATCCCAATTCTCTCGGCTGTTTCTCATAGCAGAGGTGTTCCATCCCTCTGATCATCTTGACTTGCTCCAACAGCTCCATGTCCCTCCTGTACTGAGGATATCCAAGAGTATTTTTAATGTCAGATATCTCTGCTGATAGGGTGGGAAGACAGCCTGCTCTCTGTCTCCCTGTAATTTTCGTGCCCATTGGGGTAGAAGGTTTACCAGGTTGTTACCCCTTCCTCCTCTTAGCTCCAGATGTGGTGGGTTCAGAACAGCCAGTTCATGGTGGGCGCTTGCTTAATGTGATGGATCCTGCCCCTTGTGGCTCTGGGAAGCCGTGATCCAAAGTCTTGGTTTGTTACATCCCAAGCAGTAACAACAGTAACACCCATCTGAGCCTACCCTAGAGTCATAGCCATCAGCTGCTAGCTCCAGGTTTGTTTTTAATCAGGCATATATTCCTATTTCATTTTTTCATTTTTTTCCTTGCTTTGAAAAGATACTTGAAAACTACCTAGTATTTATTTTAATATTTACCTAAAATATTTAAATTATTTAAAATTTCTTGTTCTCCTTAGGGGTAAAGGGAAGGGGCAGTAAGGTCTCTAGGTAGGTATTCATAGCAGTTAATTTGATGCCTTTGTCACCATGTTGAGATCTGGCCCCGCAGGAGTTAGTAAATGGCAGTGGCCTAAGAGTTAAGTTGTGTTTGGGGAGCTCTTGGCACACGAGTGTCACACGCTGCTGCACCCTTGGCACCTCCCAGATGCAGACCTCCAGCGAGCAGCAGCATATGATCTCATCAAAGATTTATAAACTTGGAGAAGGGCACAATGCCAAGTGATAAAAATAGACAAAAGACACCAGAAAAACCTGAGGAATAGACTGGAAGCTTCTGACACCTTACATTGTAAGGGACAGAAAAAAGCAAGACTAAAACACTTTCACCAACTCCCAGAGAAAGGGAAGAATGACACTTCACGCTGTTTTTGTCAGAAAACTCTTAGTGGAGATGAATTATAGCCTCACTAAACCATACCCCCCACTGCTGCTTCTGTGTCCAAGACAAAAGATATTGTTGTTGGGAAAAAGTAGTTGTAGGGTCTGATTCTTTTCATTATCTTTTTCTTTTCTTTTAAGACAACAAAGGAGTAGTACAGCTGTGAACTGATCCGACGTAAACATCTGCAGAGATAAATATTTTTGGTATGTTTATTTTATATCAGCCTTTAATCTCTTGGCATTTTAATAGCATTTATTGATAATGTTACCATGTTTCTGTACCTTACAGACATCCATTGCCATTTCCAAAAAGGATGCTCAGCTCCACCACAGACCTAGATTTGGAAAATCTGTGATTAGTTTGAATTAGTTTCTGTCCTAGTGAACTTGTCAGTATCTCTCTGAGAAATAATCTCATTCCCATATTAATGACTTCCTTTAATTTGAGTCTGTGTAAAATTGTTCTAGGTAATAAGGACTGATTAGTTTTAGAAAATCACCAAAGACAAAATCTTGGTAGTAACTTTGAAGTTAAATCACATTTTTCCAACCAACTTAAAAAATAAAACCTACAAATACAGTTTTATAATCAAAATGCTGGCAGGATTTTATTCATGGCTGCAAAAATACCACTGCTAAGAGGTAATCTTGGAAGTATAGAACTACCTGTTTGTAATTTTAGATACAGTTATATAAATTTGTTCTGTTTGTGTCATGTAATGAACTGAAGCAATGCTGCAGGCAGTTAATGAGGTTAGCTCCAACTTAATATAATATTTGCAGAATTCTTCTGGTATGTTGTGGCATTCAAATGCTGTTATGCTGTATTGCTGCTGACATTGTTGCTCTTAACAGTAAAATCGAAATGGTTGGTTACTGCTATATATTTTGAAGTGGGGGTTTACATAATTTTTTGTGGAGAGTAATGTCTTTCTTTAGTCTGAAAAATGTAATTTTTTAGTCATGTCTTTACTCTGAGAGACACAAAATGAATCTCCTTTTGAAAACTAGTATCTTCCACTGACAGTCCGTTCTGGGTGTCAGCTGGACTTTTTTTTTCAAGGGCAGGGTGTCAAGAGGTCTTGTAACATCTGGTGTTGTGATCCTTCTGCTTCCCCTCATAGAGTGAGGCACATTTTCTTTTTCAGTTTCTGAGGCACAACAATTCCTTGCACAAGAAAAGTATAGGTGCAAAGCACATTTTCATGGGCTGGAAAGACACTTTGCACCTCCCTGTTTTGCTGTTAGCCTGCTGGCCAGCATTTAGTATGAAGTTGCTCTTATCACAAGCACATCCCACCTCCTGTACCCACTATGGATTTCCGGACCCATGGTGAATGGTGCATGCTGGGTCTCGTGTTTTGGACTAGAAACTCACTGACTTGCATAAAATAAGTATTGTCTGGGATAGAAGAAAACATTACAGGAAGGACAATACATTTAAGGGTGGTAAAATACCCCAAATAATGTGGTCATTTTAAGTTGCATTAACTCTGGGAGGAAGGGAGAGGGAAAGTTGTTGTCAGACCTTGCGTTGGCTGGAGCTGGGAAAGGGACCTGCGCAGTGGCAGAGCCATTAGATTCCGAAAGCCACATTGTATTTGGATGTGAACTACAATATCTCACATCTTACACAGAGAAAACTTGAAGTGATTAGGCAGGACAGAACCAAAATGAAAAGGTTTTGCAGACAATTTCCCCTTTTGTCTTGGCTGGCAGCTTCCTGCTTTGAAGCTTTGTTTCAGTCAACTCAGTGCCCTTGGATAACAGCAGGGTGATGGGAAGAAGGTTTCGGAGAGCCGACTGCCGACCCCGTGCCTCCTGTGGGAGCCTCTGTCAGAGCAGCGGTTCCCCACATCTTGCTGGGGGTTCCCCCTTTCCTGTCTGCCACAACCAGCCAGGGAAACCTTCTCTGCTGTGGGGAAGGGCCAGCTCTCTCCAGCAGAGAGCCAGGCTGTTGTGCTCCCCAGGCCCCTTTGTGGGGACAACACTTGGTATCAAGAAGCTAAACAGAATACTGCCTCTCAAAGTAGATTCCTTTCAGATACAATGAAAGATCAGTAAAATGTCAGTTTCTGGTAAAAAGCAGCTTTCAGGCTGCAACAGTTTGAATTGTTCTGCAGTAGGATTACTCTTCAGGTTTGGATTAGATACTCAGATGTGTGTCAAAATCAGCTTCTTCTCATAAGAGGGTTGTGGTTTCTCTTTTTCTGTATTAAATCCATTGTTCTTGACTTCTTCTGAGGATCCCCGTGGGCTGTGGTCCCTGCAGATCTTGTCTGGGCAGTAGCAGTAACCGGGAGCCGCTGGAGCCGGGCCTGCACTGCAGGACAAACACCCAAGCTGGTAACTCATACCCAGCTCTGTGCTGCTGTAGGGATTTTAAGACCCATGTCCGTATCTCTGCACTACACTGCAGCAGAGGCACAGCAGTACAAGCTGGCTACTAAATTGAGTCCCAATCTCTGTGATACCTGGTCGTTTCAGCCAGTAAGCAGCTTTGAGTGTCCCACATACCTGTTTGCAGCTCCCTTTTATCACAGACATCCTCCTCCAACAGCCTTCTGCAGACCCAGTGCTACCTTACTCCCGCCTGCTCCAATTTCTGTGGTTCCACCTTACATGATTCTGAGTGAATTCAATGCTGTGAATTCTAATTTTCATGTCAAGTGTCTGTTCTTCACACACCAACTGAATGTGTGCAGTTTCAGAGTTTTCTTGGCCTTGGCTTTGGCTTCTGTGTGTTTTTGGGAAGGCAGATGTTCTTCCTAAGGTTTCTTAAATAATTAGTTCCCTTTAGTTAGTTTATTGTTTTCTTATATTTGTTTTGTTACATTCTGTACAAGAGTAATCCTTAGAAAAACAGAT
This sequence comes from Corvus kubaryi, assembly GCF_017639235.1. Classification (NCBI taxonomy): domain Eukaryota; kingdom Metazoa; phylum Chordata; class Aves; order Passeriformes; family Corvidae; genus Corvus; species Corvus kubaryi. The sequence continues at coordinate 1,012,556 of NW_024582058.1, read as the reverse complement.
ATTTACTGGAACAGATTTTTACTGGAGAGATGGAAATTCATTACTTCACTGTAACATTCTGTGTCTGGTTGCTTTGTTGCATCTTTGCTCAGTAGGAATTTTGCCCCAAAGCATATAATGGAAATTATCTCTTCTGCTACCCCTTACAAATGACTCCAGGTTAAACTTCCAGCGCTGTACCTTGCTGAGGACTGTTAGAAAGCATCACTGTACTGTTACATCCCACAGGTGCAGCTCCCCCAAAGTGCTGTTCATGTGACTGAAGGATTTCTGCAAGGGAGCTGAAGGTGGATGGGCTGTAAAAGGGAGAGAGTGGAGACATTTCTACTTGCTGTAAATTCAAAATTTAGCTATTGGCATTCACTGGCCTCTGCTTGGCCTTACAGAGCATTTCTATCCTATTCTGTTGTAAGACAGTACTATGGAACTTCTCATAGAATATCCATCAGTGATCCCAAGTGTTATCATTTGTTACATGCCGTATGTTCCGACTACTTAACGAATTTTCATTATTCCTTAATTGCTTACATTTTAAAATGAGGTGTGGAGTTGTGAGACAGAATATTAAGGCACTTACCTAGACTTTGAATCATAAACTAGATAAATGTTTTTTTAGAAAGCAGAAAAGAGAACGTTATCTAAAGAAAGAATTGCACTCATGGGCTCTTGGCAGCAACATGTGGATCTCTTGCTTTTATTCCTATGAAACTAAATTTCAAAACGTATTTGGTTTGTTCAGTGTACACCTTCTTTATAGAGCTTTTTAAAATTATCTACCCAGATGTTTGATCATCAAGAGGAAGCCAGTTGAAGCACAAATTAATGCAGTGCTCAGTTATTAAGTATTTAATTCTCAGCAGTGACCCATTAGAACTAGTTTTGTGTCTCTGTACAGTATAGTTAGGTGTTGATTAAAGAGAGGGTTAACTTACACATTGAAATAGGAGAAGTTGGTAAGTCAGCATGGAAAAACTGTAGGAAAAAAATTACTTCAAGTAATAAATAGAAATTGTATGAGTATTTATTGCCTGATGTTGAATATGGCTCTTCTGTCTTTGCTGGGGAAGGCATTATTAGATCTGTCTCCAGTTTGTTTACAAAATGTGCCTGCATCCACTTCTCCTCATAGCAAAGGTGAAGCCTGCAGCCTTGGCTCTGTAAGCCCTGGGGCACTGACAGGGTCAGCTCAGACAGACATCTTAGCCTGTTTCAGAACAGGGACTGTACTTGTATCACAGTCACTACCTCTGTGCACCATTCAAGAGAGAAGAGCCTTGCAAATCAAGAACCAAATGAAGTTAGGACTGAAATCCAACCAGTTCACTTGAATGCCATTTTTTTATGACAGCCCATCACTCCATGCTATGGGGAAAGCTTGTTACTTTCAGCAGGAAAACAGGAAAATGGGATGTAAAACATTGTGTCTGGGGCATAAGTACCCTTCCATGTTTTTAGTACAAGGAGAGGCAGCACTATCATGCTAACATGGTGCATGGTGCTTCAGCATCCCTGAATCATCAGGGTCCCATGGCTCACTACATCTTCATGGCCTTTTATATGAGGCTCAGTCTGTGACATTGTTCCCTAGTGGCAGAAGCAGAGCGAGGCAGATGGCAAAAGCTGTTCTTTTGTTGGAAAAGCTGAGGTGGAGACTGGAAAATGGAAGAAGAAGGTATCTGTATAAATGTGTACAATGAGGCAGACCAGGAAGGACAATAAACAATGGCTTACACAGGTTAAAAAGCAGGAAAAATCAGTGTCCTATTTCTTGTTTAATGCACCCCATTGTTTTCAGAAGATCTCTACTGCAAATTTTCTTTTTTTGCTTGTTTTTCCGAAGGCAGGTGATCCAGTGGTAATATTCTCACCATCTCTGTTTCTGTCTAGCCTTCAAAGTTAAAATTTCCTGTACGTAAAGATACTGTCTTCTGGTGTGTAAAGCTTGCTCCAACATCAGCCTTAAGTTTTGGGAGTCTGGAGCATTTTCCTCAGAAATGGGAAAAGCAGTCAGAAACTGTGTTAATAAATGAGACAGAGAATGCATGGCCATATAAACTCAGGAAAATTAAACTGGTACTACTTTTTTATCATCATGGAAAACTAAGTCACAGGTCATCAGGTTGGCAAGTACCTTTGTTGCTTCCCTACCATCAGGCTGCAAACCCCTCAGACAGATGGTGCTTCATTGCCCTGCAACGTGCCATGGGTGCGAAGAACGCACAGCCAGTACAGGTCCCAGTACGTGCCTCGCTATTCCCACCTCAGCCTGCCGCCTCATCCTTCCCGTCACAGCCCTCACTACTGCTTTCCACTCCATCAGTCCCTGGCGTGATTTCGCTTGAGACTTGCTGTTTCATAAAAAAATCCAGGAACAGGATGGTTATATATATACATAAATATAAGGAAAAAATCCTCAGTGATTCTCTAATATCTCCATAAGCAGTCTCATCACATTCTTCTTAATTTGTTTGTGTGCAAGTAATTTTCAGCAGGGATATTGGAAAGTCTGAGCTGGGTTTCAGTATGTTCTGATAGTCGACTGCAAAATTGTTTTGCATTGTCTCTTTCTTGACATACTTTTGTCTCTCAGGAATGATTTTGCATTTCTGTTTCACTCCAAGTCCTTCCACGCCACCCAGGGACACACCAGGCAGAGCTAATCCTACAGAAGTGATAGAGAAGGTGATAAGGAAGGAGGCGGCAATTTACAGTGTAAACTTTACACATTTTTTTACATCTGTATGGAGGGGACATTCAGGTTGGACATTAGGAAGATTTTCCTCACAGAAAGGGTGATTAGACATTGCAATGGGCTGCCCAGGGAGTGGTGGAGTCGCCATCCCTGGACGTGTTTAAGGAAAGACTGGATGTGGCTCTCAGTGCCATGGTTTAGTTGACAAGGTGGTGTTTGGTCAAAGGTTGGACTGTGTGATCTCAGAGGTCTTTTCCAGCCTCATTGATTCTGTGATTCTATGACATAGATTAGCTATTTGGTTCAAATATTTTTTTCAAATGTTCCCATCAAAGAGGAAGCCTGTCTCACTTGACTCAGAAAAGCAAAATACTGAAAAAGTGTGCCAGCATCTGGAAACAGTGCTCTGCACTGGAAAATCACGGGCTGTGGTTTGTCTACAGTGTCCACATATATGATCAGAAAATTATTCCGTTCTTGGGAAGTATAATTTTATTAGGTCTGATAGGCCTTCATCCGATGGGCCTTTGTGAACCTTTTATCTCCTGATTTCCTTAAATCTGGATTTTTATGCAAGTTATTTCTATCCTATTCTTCCCCCTCCCCTTCCACTGACTGCTTTCAAACAAGTCAAGCTCTTCTAGCACATGTGGCTTTCTACAGCTCAGCTGTACTCCCTGGAATAGTAATTGCTTTGCCAGATCAGTATTTTTGGAAAGGCTTCCAAACAGTGATCTAATAAACCTGATATGTTAAAATACTTCAGTATTCAACAAGTGTTTGGCGAGACAAAGGATGTTCTTGGAGCCAATATCCAAGGACTATGGAACATGTAGTGTCTTATTGTGCTTGCAATGCTGTAACTGATTTTATAGTTTGGTGCCTGTAGAGTTGTTCGGGGTTTTTTTCCCCCAGTCTTCGTTTTTTCCCTGTTCTGCGATCTTAATTCCTGAGGTCTGAGCACGTACATTGGGCAGGTCAGCATTCAGAAGTGGCTTTCTCCAGCTGCATGCTCTCCGTGCTTGTTTGCCTAGTGAGAATTTGTACTAATACATTTCCTTTAACAGGATGCCGAGCTGATTGACTCTGTCATCACCTGCTGCATTTCTTCAGACCTGGGGGATTTGGGGAGGCCAGTGGGAAGGTGGAACCACTGTTCAGCAAACCTAAGCTTAGTTGTTCCTCCTCCCTCCCTGAAATGGAAGGACTGTGTCCAAAGTAATTGATAGAAAGGAGGTAAAAATCTTAACGAGACATTAAGTGGTTTTGTTAAGAGATAATTTTTCTAGGAACAGATGACCTAAGGTCTTGTCAAGGACCGTTTTTTATGTCTTTTTCTTCCTGGATTTTGTGTGTGTTAACAGCCACATTATATGTATATATACAAACACACACACACATACATATATGAAAAAAATCTATTAAAAAAAAGGGAATGAAGTTTCCTGTATCTGCAGTATTGACTGAGGAGTTGGCCCATGGAAAGCCCCAAATTTTCCTGTCTCTGCCCAGATCTCTTTTTTTTTTCCCCTTTGAAAAGAGTTTTGTACTTTCTAACACTTTTCCCCAGTTGTAGAAAAGCGAGGTCAGCAATGGTAAGCTAGATGAGCAAGGCCTGAGGCTGTTTCTCTCACAAGACTGCTTTTGTTCTGTCAAGGGTCCTTGCTTTGCTGGGAAGAGCTTGAGTCCTGTAGTTTTGCTGCCTCCAATGTGTCTGAAAAGGTTTTAAAACTCTTTTAAAAATTGCTGTAGGTCCAGGTGGCTCTGATTAGTGATGGCACTGCTGTTCTCCCTTGGTGCCAACATGGAACGATGGAAGACCATCCCAGCCCAAAAGAGCTCATGGTGTAAGGAAAGCCCAAGAGACAGCAAGCAGATGTAGAAAGCAGGCCTGGAAAGCCCAGTACAATGGAGTGGTGATCATGAATTTTGGGTTAGTCAGTGGCAGCTACTGTCAAGGAATTCCTTCTGCCAGCAGCTGGAAGTGGCTGGCTAGGTGGAGCAGGCCACTCTAGGTCTTTATTTGCATGCAGTCCATACCCAGGAAATCAAACACCCAGTATCAATGGTAGTGAGACCACATGAATTTCATCAGTTACTAGTGTGAGAAAAGAGGCAAAATGATTTTTCCAGGTCTACCAAGTCCAGCAGAGGAGAGCGGACTAGTGTGAGGAGAAATGTGCCACATGAGGGTGGGAAATGGCAGGAATAACTCATTATGTGGTATGGGGAGGGATCTGTGCTTACTGTGGGCTTCAGTACATGTTGTACATGATGTCCATCCTGGGATTTAAGCTCTTCCCAGGAAGTGCACCAATTCTGTTAGCCTAAGTCACTACAGGCATTTACTGTACACAGATTTTCGAAGCAGGGTGAAATAATGGTGTTCCAATAAAACATTTGATGACTTTAATTTCTCGTATTTAGATACAGTCTTTAATTGTGTAAGGACCAAAAATGAACTGAATACTTTTAGCTGGCATGCCATGTCCTGATTAAAATGTTTGAGTTAATCTATAGCATATAACCCTTTTTTTCCTAGTGTTGTCTGAGGCAATCCAGTGTACTAAAATTTCAGAAATAGATGTTTAAGCTGTGAAAACATGAGACTGGACTGCCTGCTTTTCTCCTTCTTGTTGTCCAAAACTTTTGGAGTTTGAAAACACTTAGATTGACTTAAATTGGTTAAAGATGTTCTCTTCCAGTCTCCTGTATTTATCAGTGACAATATTCTGCTTGTGTAATACGTACACAGCTCAAAACATCATTACGAGATCAAGTGGGTAATAGAGGTTCAAGATGCCTTGCTTTCTTCCCAGAAAAATACACAAGATGGTGAAATAGAAGCCCAGACAAATAATTAATTATTGACTTTAAAAAGAGAAAGGAAGAGACAAGCTACGTAAAAATAATTAATCCTGCCTTCAGAGACTACTATTTAGTCACACATAAAAAAGTAGTGACCTATGTTTCCTGTGAAGAAAAGATGATGGCAATTCATGTTTTTCTACAAAGGTTCCCTTCTGAAATGTTTTCTGCTGAATTACAGAAAAAGGTGTAAGTGGAATACTACAGAACAAAAAAACAAAGTGGATTTAAATTAATGATAAATAGTCATGATAAATTAGCACTCACTATCATGATAAAAATCTAATAAGGGAAGATTTGAAAAAACATATTTCCCTTCTCGCCCTCCACTCCTGAAGAAATTAAATAACATTGACAATTCAGACACTTGGTAGAGAAAGCAACCTGGGTGATTAATCTGTTTAGTTCTCTGACTGACATGTACACAGCTAATTGTGTAGTGATGATGCTTCTTTAATAGGTCTGAACATTAATAGAAGATTTGGTTAAAGCTGAAATTTGTTTGTTTAAGAATATCACTGGAGAAATAAGAACGCTTCATCAACTTCAGAGTTTTATCACAGGTTTTATGACATATCATGGAACTTAAGTGCTTTTATGACTTGTAAAAAACTTGCTTGGATGTTTGACATTCTGTGCTTCAAGGAATCCTGATTGGCAGTTGATTAGCCTTTGCTCAAGTCATTATCTTCTTTAGTGAAATTAGTTGGCTAGAAAATTGCATTGTAATTCATCAAGGGGAAAGGAACATTTCAAAAGCTCTTGAGAGTATGATCCTTTTTATTTAGTATACAATATGAATTATTTTCCTAGCAAGCTCTTCTGAAATATCCTATTCATCATATTATAGCAGCTTGCGTTAAGTTTTTATCTTGGTCTTCATTTTAGTCTTTTCACCAAAACTAGGTGATACCCATGTTTAAATTAACTCATGAGTAATACTGAAAGATGTGTGTACAAGAGTTTGGCTTTGAATCAGAAAAGCACTGAAACAGGCTTTAGAAACTAACCCAAATGTGTGGAAAACTCCTCTCATTATATTTAACACAATGCTAGTAGTCAGATCTTACTCGTTCAAAAGGGAAGTTATCTGCAAAAACCATGTCAATAAATAATGCACAAATGTTATGGTAAGGTGAAGAAAATGTATTTGCAGAAAGAGCATTCGTTGTGCAGAGTCTGTAGTGTACTGAAAAAAGCAAAGACAATAGTTTTGATGAATGTTCCTCATTACCTAAGTGGAAAGTAGGAAACACAGTGCTAATGAGGGGGGAACACGGTGGAGGTCATCTGCTGGAAGCACTGGGGGAGATTTTCCCTCCCTTGGCTTCAGGGAGCTGACTCTTCCTGGCACCTTCCTGCTCTCCCAGGTGACTGCGAGAGCTCATGGTCAGAACATGACATGAAACAGCAGCAAGAGGACAGGAACTGCATTCCTCTGAAGAGTGGGTTCCTACCCAGTCCCCTCCAAACACCTCAAATGACATGTGCAGAGACTGACCAGCTCTGGTGTCTGGGGTGTGTCATGCCCTGAGTGAGGGGCTGGACTGCAGGTTTCTTCTCACCAGTATTTCTGATTGCTGTGCACCATATTTCAGTTTGCTTTCCTTCTTGCACTTGGGTTGCAAAATATAACTGGTTCTCTGGTGTTGTTTCATGCAGTGTAGATCATTCTCTTTTTCTTTTTGTCTTAGTAGTTCTTCAATCTCCAGCCATGGCTTAAGGTCACCTTAGGCATAAAGAGGTGCTTTTTGACACACTGAGCGTCACCAGCTTCATTAACTTCAGGTTTTTGTACAGTTAACAAGGTTTTTGGAAGGTGTTTTACTGCTTTCATAGCATGCTTGGTTTTAGATATTTTAAAGTAGCATCGTGAAATTAGAATTTCTAGGTGAATTAAATATGTATTTTAAGTGAAATACAGCCTTGTGTGTACCTTATAAAATTAGCTACTGTGCAGTGATTATCCAGTGGAATTTAATTCCTAGCTTGCTGGTAATCTCTTCCTACACAGAAAAACAGAAAACATTTTATCATTACATTTAGCATTCCTCCTGTGAGAGTCTGTAAGAAAAGACATGCCACATGAAATAAGAACATTCTTCGTATGTGATTTAATAGCAATTAACTCACTGGCCATCCTCTAAGTCCTTAATTAAAATGATGGGTTTGTACGTAGCTCTGTTCCAGTATTGACAGACTTGTCTGCCCAAGACCATTTAATGAATCACCCCACCATTGAAAATAATGGCCATGTCCCATAAACTAAAGCATCACCAAACTTCTCTGTCTGTCTTCTCTGTGCTGGAACAGGCTTATTCTTCATGCCCTTCCATTTTCACTGCACCATTATTCTTGCCACTGTATGCTACTGTTGCCTCTTATCTGATAGATGAGTAGCAAAAATCATTTGGGCAAAACCAAATCCATTCAAATTGTATTTACTGTAAATGATTTGAAAAAAGAGTTGCACGAAGGTGCCTCCCTACTTTGAAATTTGGAATTTTGTACATTTTGTGTTGCATGTTTTGTATCTTTCCTACTTTTTTATTATTGTTATAATAGAACAGGTGGGGTTTTTTCTAATATAAAATGTTAAATTCCTGGATCAATAAAGCATACCTATATTACACTCTGTACAAAATATTTGTCAGAAGGAGTAATTAATTAGTGCTTCTGGAAAAGGTGTAATTGTGTCCTAAAGGTATTGAGCACTGGACTGGAAGATGTTTTAAGAGTTTCCAACAAAGTAAACAGAACAAATTTCTTTGAAAGCAAGACTGCTTTGAGAGTCAACCCATATCATTGCAGCTTGCCTCTCATGCTTATTGATCACTTCTTGTCTTCCCAAGAGGAACTCCATAGTCTTTCCAGGAAGCATTATCAGCTCCAAACTGTTCCTCTTGGCGACCGTGCTCTGACCACATGATAAATTATTACTCCTCATGCAGAAAATATAGGACGGAGGAATTGGTCATGAGTGCTCCTCCCATCCCCAGATGTTACATTACGATATGCTTACCCAGAATAATGTCACAGCCTTTAATTATTTACTGAAGTCAGAACAGCAGCCGGTGTAATGATGATGGTGTTTGGTGTATCTTAGTTCTTCTATCTGAGGAATGTAAAGTACTTTACAAACACTATACTTAAACAAGTGTTATCTTTCTATCACTACTACTAAGTGGCCCTACTGGAATAATCAGGCTGCTGTTAACTGAAGTTTCTCTCTTCTCCAGTCATATTTAACATGGGGAAATAATTGACATATTTACTGTGTGCTCTTATTTCCTTATTTCCCCTGTTCCTTTTATTTTGTACCTTCCTCCTTTAGGACTAATTCTGGGGAGGGAAACTTGATTTTTAAAGAATGTTTGTTCTCTAGCTGTGAAACTGGAAAAAAATAATTTAATAGGAAGGTTGTTTTATAAATTGTTTAAGAAATTTTAAGAGGTCAGTCTCCAAAGTCAGGCTCTCTAAGGCCCTGTCTCAATGTGTGTTGCAGAGAACATGCTGCTTTCTTGAATGTTTGTAGAGTTGCCAGAACACCTTTTAGACAGAGGGAGAAATAGAATCTTAAAAAATTGTTTGGCAGTAGTAGTGATGAGCTACCCTGTATGGTTCTAAAGCGTCCTGGCAGTATTGTATAACTCTTCTGTCTAGGAAAAATATAAAAGTTGCAGACAGCTTTTATCTAACCTGACAGGGTGCAGTAAAATGTGGTACTCACAGCTCAGGAGGTGCTATCTCTCCGAATGCTGCCAAAATATATTGGTGTGCCACAATACAGGGCTGCTTTATTAAACTCCCTAAACGAGAAAGTGGGATGGGATTTACACATTTCCTGTCTCACTAGCCAGAAGTACCTCTGTTCCCTTTCTTAGGGAAAACCATATACTTGTAGGATATTCACTTTACGATTTGAGACCTCATGTCACTCACTTGCTTGAAAAGTGTGACGGAGGAAAACCAATAGAAGAGGTTTTTTCTGTGGCTTTGCTGGTTGTTGCTTATGGGCATTGTGTAAAATCTGGTGTTGCTAAGTCAAGAAGTCATCTGAAGGGCCAGGGATATCTTACAGCTACAAGGAGATGCGCTTTTCTCCAAGCAGAAAATGAGTATCCTTTCACAGCATATTTTCAATTCCTTTCTCTGGCAGATGTCAGAGAAACACCATTTGAAAAGGCAGGAGATCATGGGACATCTTCTAGATTGTAACTTTAAATGACCAATACCTGTCCTGGAAGAATTTCCAAAATCTGTCCTTCCAGTCTCTGCTGTGTTTCTGAATCTTTTGAGCTAGATGAAAAGTATTTGAACACAAATAACTTTATGTTATGTTCCCATTCTTTAATGTGTTCATTGTGCTTGACAAAGGATACATATTATGTAGCAAAAAAAAAAGTACAAGTGTAGATTTATGCTTAAATTTTGTAGTATTTCTTCAGCTTGGCAAAATTGACTAGAAGCATAACAGAAGGTCTGAAGCATAAGGAAAAGAAATCAAATTTCATGTTTTCTAATCTTACACACATTAAATTCCTTTTACAGTGATTTTTAAGCTGTGCTGTGTTAGGTCAGGTCTGTTACTTGCCTCTTCTGGGGAATGTCTGCATATGTTCCTGAGTGTAATAACATCTCTTCTTTTTCTTTCTTTTTTTTTTTTTTTTTTTTTTTTTTTTTTTTTTTGGTAGCTTTTCTTTTCAGTAGTATAGAAGAATTACATTTATGCTCTTGGGAGATGTTAATGGTTTTGATTCAGTAAAGTACTTTTTTGCATGAATAGGTAACATTTATCATTTGCTTAATAACTGTCAATTTATGTGCTAATGTTGAATAATCAAAAGTAAGATGGAGAAAACACATTTGGTTATTTAACAATGCCATTTGACTGTTTGTAGTCTTTTAAGAAAGACTATATAATTATACATGTGAGAGAGACATTGGCAGAACAGGTATTTAGAAAGAATTTGTTTGCTTGTTGAAAAAAGCGTATGTTTGACAAAAGCTTAATTGTTGTTTTCCCATACCTGTGCCAAGGAAGAGGAGCACTGCAGTTCGTGTGGTGCTTTGTGCATTCACCCAAGTGTCTCTGCATCCAGTAGAGAATGCTCCCAGAATCCTCATTTATGAAGAGACCTTTCAGAGATCCACATTTACCTTCTGTGGTGCCTCATGTGTATTGTATCCAATTTCATTTTTTTTTTTAAATTATGCCTTGTTTTGTACAGTGTAAATCCATTTCTGCTTTTCTTTGTAGCAGGTTTTGTTTCGATGTGTAGTGGAGCGGTATCTGGCCTAGTGTAAGTAAATGGAGCGCGAGAATTGGGGAAAAAGTACAACAATCACACCTACAGCAGCAGGAATGGGAGCAGAGCCATGAATACCTAACTGACTGTAGTGATGGCTGTGCCCATACACATGTTATTTTCGAGTGTGTTTCAGCAAGGCTTGGGTTTTAACTCTTTCAAGTTAAAGCTCAAGACCAGAATAGAAAGCTCAAGAACCATTAAAGAGACCGATGGCAACAAGGGGGAAGCTTTCATCTCAGTTAAGGAATCTTCTGTATTGCAGGAAATTGCTCTCCTTACTGTCTGCTGCATCGTGGGAACGGTTTATTTTGTCCTTGAGATTAATGTAGGAATACATCCATGGAAATGAGAATAGTGACGCTGGATACTGGTTCTTCTGGCCCATCCTAGCATTGATACTCTACAAAAAGGTTTACATACGAATCTCTGCACTTCTCCCTTCCCCCTGCTGCAGCCTCTCTGATTTTTGATGTTGGAAGACGTCAAACCCTGGGTTATGTAGATATATAATGTTACTATTAAAGCACTTCTGAATCATTTTAAGTTTAAGCATAGCCTGAAGCCAGTAAGTAGAAAGAGCTTTAAGAGGAGGGGAGGGGCTCTTTCGGAGCTGTTCTGCAATGACTTTGATTGTTCACAGAATTCTGGAGGCAGATGTGGCCAACGTCTTATATACAAAGGGGCTGGTTGGATTCCTGAATCACGAAGATCTTTTATGATATACAGATGGTGCCAAATTTTGGACTAAATCCATTGTGGAATTACCAAAGGACATTGTCTTTTTGGGAAGTGCTGCTTAAATGTGTCTCTGTGTTTGACAGGGACAAAGTATACCTCCTGATTTGCTGGAATTAAGACTTAATTAGGCCAGTTTTCTCTGAGAAGCCCTAACAACTGCGTTCTCCCTTAAAACCTGCAGGTTAATGAATGATAGAAGAGAAAGATTGAGCATGGCTATCTAAACTTTTTTTCTTGTCACTTTTTATTCTGTACTTTTCTGGGGTATCTATTTAAAATATCAAGGGAACATCTCAGTAGTTTCACAATGCTTAACTCTGCCACTAAAAAAAGTGCAATGCTGTCTCATGGAGCTATTTTGTTGCTTTCAAGTACGTACACTTGCAACACTAACTCATCTCATATTTGATAGGGAATCTGCTGAACATGGGAAAACATTCAGATGGAATGATGGTCGATATTCCACCAATAAATGCTAGAGGTGGAAGTTCAAGCCCTGATGTTCACTGAGTCATCCTGTCAGTCACGTCCGTGATCTTTCCTGTATTTCATAAGTGTCCTGACCACAGGTGCACACACTTCTCTTACTCATTCACAGATGGGCAGATTGCTGTAATGTGACCTGGGACTCCTTGAAGCCTGAGACAGTTTTGTCAGGGATTTCTTGTCCAACTGGAAAGGAAATAACGTGATAGTATCAATTTGTGCTTTGGTTATGCCCCATCCTATATAAGCAGTCTGCAGATTTTGAAACACTCTTACTCTGGTTTCCTTGTGCTGTCTGTTACCTACTATTAATTCCCAAGACATTCTTTAATCCAAGGGTTATTTGCAGATGTGTTTGATAGAGAGTTGCAAGTTTCAAAACAAGTAGATTTCTAAAAAATTTCTAAAAACTGACTTCCAGAGAGGAGCTAAAACCTCTCTTAAGCTGGGGAAATCCAGGGAGACTACCATTATACAGTTTGTTGGAATCATGGGGCTGGCTATATTTCAGATTCACTACAGCGCATGTGACTTTTACCTGGCCAGCAACTCACAAAAGTCCAGGTTGAAGGTGTGGAAGTGAGTGAAGGGGGACAGGAGATCTGGGGCTTTCTGGAGCTACAGGGAGGGTCTGAGCAGTACTGGAAGTACTACCCATCATTTTACCCTCAGTTTCCCTCGCTTTCCTATTTGTTTTCCATCTCCTTTACAAAGTGCATAAAATTCTCTGATAAAAAGCTGTTCAAAACAAATATTCTTGTAATATCTATAGCTGTGCTGACATGCACATAAAGCATTAATGGAGAAGGAACGCTATATTGGTACTCAATTAAAAAAAATCCTGTTTATTTTTAAAAAATCATGAAAGAAGTGTAGTTCAACAGAGAAAACTCTTTCAGAAGATCATGAACATCACTCTTTACAACATTACTCTATCCCACTGAATTTTGTGTAATAATTTTTTGAACTATGTTTTAAAAAATCTTTCATTAGGATGTTTATGTAAGGGATTTCAATGGGCAAATAGGTTTGTTCAGGCAAAGCAATACTTAAACTCCAGGCCTTGCATGTCAGTGTGAACTAATTAAAATCATATTGTGCAATAGGTCAAGAGATCAGGAAGTTGGCCTTCTAATTAGAAGAGATAGTTATAAATAAAACCTTGTTGTTGAAAAGGAAGAGCAAAATTAAGAAGAAGATCTAGATGTGAGAAAAATGAATCAGAACCCTGGGTCTCTGTTGAAGTCGCCCCTTTCTCTTTTGAGTCTCACTGTGTTACATAGAGAGACTTGAGGCTTCAGACTGTCCCTCAATAAGGATCTCTGGGCTCACCCCTGTGCCAGCAGCACCTGCCCATGTTGTGCATGCCTCAGTCCTCAGATAACAAATAATAGCCTGGCCTCCCCAAACAGAGTCTGACGGGAGAATTCAGATCTGGTTTGTATTTGCTGTCAGCTTAGACCTTTCATCCTCCTTAATAGTTTAGCTGCACCTATTTTTTTGTGGTTCTTGCTATCACCACAAATGGGCACATTGCCAGACTGGATAGGTGTTGTCTTGGGACTGTTTTCGCGGGAGCCTTTTGTGCCAGTTATTGTTTAGCTTTCGTTCTTCCATCTTAATAATTGAAAAGCGTTTATTTTCAATAACATGTAGGTGTTGGGTGTTGTTTTCCCCTGGAGCATAAACATAATTAGTAAAAATAATAACAATAAACAGATTTTAGATGGTGGAATGGCTCTTCAACTTTTTCTGTAGATTTTCATCACTTCAGAAGAATGGAAGGCAGATCTAGTTCAACTATGCATTTGTTTTGTAAAGGGAACCTGAGCAGGGGGTGGGACTGCATACCCTCAAGGGTCCGATCCAGTCTAATTTATGCTCTGACTCTATGAAAGCATAAATCCTGAAAGCTAAAGGCATTAATAATATTAAAGCTTGTAAATCTAAGATACCCATTTATCAGAGTGAAAGATACCATCTTTCCACAGGACCATGACCAGCTTACCTTTACAGTGTGATGCTGATAATACTATAATACAGGAAATATTTATGGTGTGGGACTGTAAGTTAACCATTGGTCTTTGGGAGACTGTCTTGTAAAATGTTTCGTCAGCATATTCACACATGTTGCTTTTAGTTTGACCTGAGATGTGTATTTCCCAAGGACTTTGCTGTGTAAAACGTTATGTATAATATTGTGAAGGTGGGGAAGGAGTGATTTTCTCCATCTTCCCATCAGAAGCAACTAGAACTATAGAATTAGGTTATTTGTGTAAGCCTTCTTGATGGTCTGAAAGAGTTTGTCTATCCTGCCCTCAGTCTCGTTGGTTCCCGACGCTTCATCCTTAACATCACCACTGCCAGCAGAACATATTAGTCATTGTAAGACAGGGCTTGTTTATGCCTGTACCCTGGGGTGGCTGCTGAATGTTTTTGTTCTGCCATTGCTCAGTTGTTTATTAGTGCCTGTTTACAACTAAAACCTTAAGGGATGAATATCCTATCCTGCTGACTTCTGTGTGTGGCTGATACAGAGCTTGAGTTTGGTGTGAGTTGTTACTTTGATCTTTTGAACTTTGATTCATACAGGTTGTGGGGGTCAGTACCAAGCCGCTGCTTTGAAAATGTAGAGATCTGTTTTATTTGAGCGAGAATGGGGCTTTCCCCCTTTATTTGCAGGTACACTAACTCAGGCATGGCTAAAAATCCTGAAAAATTCAAATAAATTTCAATTCAAACCATTACAAGGTGCATTCACCTTGCTTTCTATAGTTAGGGCCTAGCATGGGCTTTTGAAGGAAATTCCCATGTCCCATGGCTAATTACTTTGGTATTTAGCATTATCATGTACCTTGGAGCACATGAAATAGATTTCTTTTTGGTCAAAGTAGACTGGAAAATGTGTCCCTAATGCATTCCACTGGAAAACCAGCATTCAGCCCTAGGACCAGACAAGACCTAGCTCAAAGTAAAAATAAATAAAAACCCCAAAGAAACAAAAACCCTCTCCACCATCAAAAAGCACCTGAACTGTGTATATTATTTGTACAATAGGTTCTCACCACCAGCTGTTTTACTCCACAGGTGTGCTCTTATTGGTCCTCTGTATTTGCTAATGAAGATGTACCCAAAGTGGTAAATTTTAATAGAAAAATGCAGATGAGTCTTAATATTCCCTTTGTATAAATGGCTGTTCACAGTGCCTTGCCCTATTCACCATAGTCTCTTCTCATAATCTGGTGTATGACTTGCTTTTTGCAAACCTTTGACTACTGTGAAATTAAGTAGGTGAAGCTATTTTTAAAAGTATATTTTCTGAGAGTGGGTGGAGTAATATTAAGAATTACGTTGAACTTTATGCGGCATTTGACACCACCGGCATAAATGATTAAGATTTTTTTTCTCTTTTTCTAAAAATGGGTAAAGATTTTGTGCTATAAATATTTCCAGAATGAAGGCCCAACTTGAAGAGGAATTTATTCTCAGGGCTCATCACCGATACAGCCTTTCGAGCTTCGGTATCTTCAGCCAGTGTTACCTATCCTCTCACTTTGTCATGTTGGAGTGCTTGCTCCTTTCGAATGGTATCAGGCTGCAGTTTAGAGACGAACTACCTGTGGTTAAAAGCCTGGTAAATTTAGTGCCTCTGATGTAAACATTCCAATGCTTTCAGAAACAGATTAACTCTTTGTGATTTTAATTTCTCTGCAAGCTTTTTGAACTGGCACTTACCATCTTTTTTTGTACAGTGCTACAAATATATCTCATTACCTCTCCTCCCTTTAATGAAAGCGAGAAAATAAAATCTGGAGGCTTAACTATAATACCAAATATCACAGGGTATATTGTTCAGTCTTTCCACTCGTGATTATATTATTTTCTTTTAAAATTGTATTTTTATATGTTGGAAATATGCACACTTGAACGTGTTTACTACAGCTTTTATGGGCTAATGTTGAGCTGCTTTTTCATTTTGAAGCCATGTCTCAGTGCTCTTGTATTATTTTGTTAATATTGCTCAAACTACAGAGCACTTGAGATGCTTTGGCCAAAGTGTTGTTCAGAATTACCTCTTTAAAAAATCAGTTAATATTGATCCATATCCACGGAATGTTGCTGTGGAATTGATGCTGTTTACTCGTTAATCACTGCAGACTGCAGCTCACAGTGTTGGCAATGTGACTTGTTTGTTACATGTGACGATTGCTTTATAAATGTCAATAAAATCAAGACAAAAACCTCTAGTACAACTGGAACTAGAAACTCAGTATTTTCCTCATTAATTTTGGCAGCAAAGTAGTCTTACAGAACAGTATGCAATAAAACTGAGCCAACTGAGTCCCACACTGTGGCTATAATTACATATTTTTGTTTGCTAATCAGTAGAATTTTTCTGTGTACACTATTATACTTTAATGGTTCTGTTGCAACACCAAATTTACTACAATGTTCTCTTGAAGAAAATGGCACATAATGATTTTGTATTTACTACAAGAAGATATTAAACTAAATAATACATAATGATGCTACACAGATTAACCAGCTCTTTAGTTCTTCTGTTCCTTATCTATGCTTTAATGGTGTTTTAGGACAAACATAAAGTTATTTGGGAGGGAATTACCAGAATTACAGAACTGGTAAATATAGCCATCTGTGTGGGATGTCTTGTTTTTTACTTGAAAACTATTAGATTGTAAATTTAAGCTGTGCTTAGTACTTTAATTTCCCTTCCCACAACTCCTGGAGCATAAGGAGGGTTGCAGCCAGCTCAGATAAGTAATAAGTTCATTAATTACAGGTTTACCTTTTTTGTAGGTTAAAAAAGCTTGTGTGGGACTTGATTAAACAAGCTGTTGTGGTGTGGCCCTGTGGAGGGCTTGGCAGGGAGCAGCTCAGAGAAGCTCCCCATGCAACTTTTGGAATCAGTCTTCCATTAACTCTAAAGGTTGCTTGCTGGTTTTTGTGCTCTTCTCGGGTTTTTTATGTTATTTCTGTCCAAAGTGATTTCACTGCAAATAACCCCCGTGTACAGTGGGCAATGTGGAAGGCATGTTATCTCAAGCTTTGCCATTGCCTTGTTTTTATTTCTGACATTAAATAAATAAATAAACAAACACTCAAGGGGTTTTATTCCTCTTCTTTTTATTAATGGTTATTCTGTCACTTAATTTCCACTAGATAATTTTGAATATATCTGACAATCTTAAGTTAGTATAAAGCTTTTCCGTTTACCTTGGAAACAGAACTCTGCTGTCAGACACAATCTGTCCAGGAGTGGAAAAGGAAGGCATGGTCTGATGGTGGCAGCTTGCCCCCTCTACTGCAGATACAGTCAATTATGTGTGAAGGCTGTGGTTTTTTATAGCTTGAGATACAGCTCTAATATTTTCTATAGATCTGTCAATTTCTGCAATGCGATCTGACATATTAGTGAGGGTAAACCGTTTCTCGTCTGCATGTGATTTGCAGTGTGAGTCTGTATCAAGATAAGATACTGCTTTTATAGGGGAAGTTGTACTTAGTGTATGGGATATTTTTGCATGTGGCTGAAAAACAGTTGATATTTCAGCATTGCTGAATGTTGATTGTGTCCTAGATCTTGTAAGTTATCTTTTGGCAAGATCTTTTAAGTTACCTTTCTCTTGGTTGTGTTGCACATATGATTTGCCACAGCCTCTCAACAAAAGGAAAGAATATTTGAGAATATTTGTTTTTATGGGTAATTACTTCTCAGGCTTGTGTTAAAGTGCTGTCTGAAAGAACATTGCTCGTACATCATTTTCTGGTTAATCTAGTGTTTACCTTTTTCTTCCCTTGTATTTATTCCATTAGAATACATTGTAATGTATTCAGTTGGATTTACCTATCATGAGGCAATTTTTGTATAATTAATACTGTTAATTAATCTGGTTTGAAACAGCACTTGAAATTGAGAGGCTGTTTCTGTGATTGCAGACTGAGGAATATCTCAACCAAGTTTTCTCCCTTCAGTGGTTCACGATAAAAGTAAATTAGCACAAGTGAAAATGATCCAGGAAATAAGAAAACCAGCTGCTCCTCAGTAAATAACTTGGAGTTTTCCAATAGCCTATTAAGCCTTGCTGCAAGCCAGAGAGTATCTCCTTTGTTGATGCTCAGTCTTACTCCTTTGTACATTCCAGCTGCTGCCCTAATTCAGAGCTCCTACGATCCCCGTGGATTTTTTAAGTCCCCTTTGAAGTATGCCCAGCACTTAATGTACTTTGCTTCTGTAACTGACCTTTCTTCTGGTCCTTTCTTCACCCTCTCTCTCTCTCGCAGATGGTGCATCAGGGAAACCTCCATGAAGATTCTGTGCTGCTGCAGTCAAACTAAACCTGTATGGGTTAGAGGGGAAGGGAGGAGATGGCTCTTAAAAACAAACAATCAAATTGATTGACAAAAATCATCTAGAATGTGGTATTTGAAGTTGTAAGTCATAAAAGCTTTTTCTTGGCAGATCTGCCCACTTTTCTTTTGAAAGATTTTTCAGGGAAGTAGAGCTATGCACCTTGCACCACATACCTCCTTTGTCTGGCCCTGGCTCAGTGTCTTCTCCCAGGCTTTCTCAGAAGCTTTAATGTATTCTTTCATTCCAGCAGTGATGTATAATGTTCTGGTGCTTGGTGCACCCTATGGCTAAAAAGAAAAATCACCTTCTCCCATTTCTGGAATAGTTATATTTAATTAGAAGTCATATTTCCTTATGGAAGCCCTTAGGCTTCAAATCCACAATGTGAGAATGTCTTCCTTCCATGTTCTCTGTCAAGAAGGGCTTATATCACCTCCCCTTGCATTTTTGTGGGGAAAGAGTGGTTAACATGATACTTTTTTTTTTTTAAATTTTCACAATACCTTTAAAATTCTCTGGAATGACATGCCAACAGCCTTTTGGGCTGTGAGGATGCATGACTGTTACAAGGCTCCCTTTTACACAGTCATTTTACAATTATTACTTGATAGCCTGTGCCGTCTAAATCCTTGACCTGTGCCTGTCAACTGCTGGCTGATCGTAGTGAATAAATTTGTATAATCACTGCATGATGACTGCTTAATAACTGTACTCCAAATATGCAAATACCTATTCTAGCTTAATACAATTCATCTGCTTTGACTGGCCTATGCATTTAGTATTCTTGAAGCATTTGTAAGTAATGCAGCACACCATTGCAGTCTCCTGTCCTTTTGTGCCGAGCTCTAAAATGCTGAAACCTACAGAGAAGAAAAAGACGTATTACAAAAAAATCCAAAGAAAAATAGACATCAAACAACAGAGAGGAAGCACTAGTCTGTGTGTGTTGTGAATGAGGGGAAAAAGGCCCCCAAACAAAAATCTTCCTTAAGGATTGTAGAAAGTTTTTCTATTTTCATTCTCTTTATAAAGTTAGCTATATGCCTTTACTCTGAATAACCTGTGGTATTAATTTCCTTGTCTGCATTATACAGAAGACTACATAAAATTGGAAGATAGAAATTCAAAAGCTTATTTGAGTCTGAGACACAAAATGCTCACAAAAAAAAAAAAAACCCACACCGAAAACAAAAAAAAAACCCAAACCAAAACAAAAAATGCCAAAAGCACAAGATAAAAAGCGAGGCCATAGTCATACAGAAAAGACGTCTTTTTCACATTTGTGATTTTCCAGTGCTGAAGGGTGGAAGAATATTCTGTGGAAGCCATGGTCATTTCTTTCTCTCATCTTGCCCTGTTCTTTTAAGCATTTTCTTTGGCCATCAAGTTACATAGGTTGCTGAGACAGGTGGACAGCAAATCATACCAGTTTGTCCATTTCTGTGTTCGTTATTGCAACATCAGAACATCAGTAAATAGCTTTTTAAAAATCTAATGTGATTTTCATTGCACTGTAAGACATGCTTTCTATCTTACTATTAGATACTTGTTCCTTTAGTCTTTCTCAGAATTTAACTTAGTATGTCTGAACAGCACAGGAGGAAAAAGAGACACCATAGTTCAATGAACCAGGCAATGTTTGGTATGACGTCCCATGGGGTATGAAACCCCATGTCTTCAATAGCTTAATAGCCATCGTGGCAAAGAGGGTTTCAGGGAGATTTTGAAGGCAATAATGTGGATATTTACTAAAGAATGACAGTCATGTAATAATAGCACAGTAACATGAATGAAAATCCAGGACAAAGCAGGCGTCTTAGCAATGAAATGTAGATAAACCTTTTTGATCTTCCAATCTGTGCAGAACCCAGCTGGAAACAAAGTACTGTGGCTGCCCAGGAGGCTGAGGAAAGGATTTTGGAGTTGCCAGACCCATTTCTTCAGGGTGATACCACCTAAAACAACTTGCACCTTCTTAATAGTTGTTTTGGGAAGCCGGGGGAGCAAGTTGGGAGGAGCATGAGCCGAGCTTGGTTTAATAGCACAGAGTAGCCTGAATTCCTCCAGGCTTATCACTTCCCTCCTCGGTAAACAACAACAAGCAGTTTTTGCGCTCACTGCCGGGAGGTATTTAGGGCTTAGCTGTCTCCTTTCCATCTGGAAAAGAGTGTGGCATGTCAGGTGTCTCAACACTAACACAATTAAAAGGAAGTGAATGGCTCCTTCACACATGCCTTAATGTCAGCAGTTTGGACTGGGAAAAACTGGAAAAGCATTATTGGAGCCTTTGCTACTGTTTTTTCCTGCCAAAAGTGTGACATTCAGACAGGTTTATCAGCCCCGTGTTTCTCTGAGCCCTTATGCTGCTTGAGTGGGCTGACAAAAGTGTGAATCCTATTGACATTATAGCTCCGTCTACAAAATTGGAGCAGAGAGCTCGAAGACTAAGAAAGATGACATCATAAGTGTGAGATAAAATGAACACTTCCTTTATTGTTTAGTTGTTTATGGAAGGAATTTGCCAATCATCATTGCTAGCATGACAGAAGAACTTTTACTTGGCTTTTTGTTTATTTTTAATGAGTTTCTGGTATCCCGAGATATTTAACTAAAATAAAAAATCTGCCAGAATTTGTGAGTTTCCTGTTGGTTTGTGTTTTGTCAAAGTAAGAATAATTGGCTGTGTGCAATAAAAATAGCACACTTAAAATTTAACAGATCCGTGGGTAAGTGAGCTTTATTTTGAATTGTTGATTTCTTTATCCATATGGGTTTTTTGCCAGTTTATGGCAAGGACATTGATTATGTTGGATGTTTCAGCTCCTTTTGTTATGCTTGACTGTGAACTGCATCTAGATAAGACCAACCTTCTCTTATAACAACCAGTAGGTTTTAAAATTTAATTCCCAGCACTTTTCACTGTGGCAGGCAATTACTGGTGGTTTGTAATGCTAAATTTATAGGATTTCAGCTAAACAGTACTCTAAAATACAAGTTTCCCATGTCTGACTTTACAATAAGGTTTACACCTGCCATTGTTATGAGTAGTTTTGTTCCTTGCAGTATATACTGGAATAAAGGGATTATTATGTTTTACTATTATTTTTCATTAAACTCACTCTGCAGCATGGCTGGTTGGAGCTGGGAGGATTCCTGATTTTAATTCTAGCTGCCGGAAGGCCCCTTGTGCAGCCTCAGAATGTTGATCCTTAAGAAAGGAAGGCACTGTACAGAGAATGTGGATTGACAAGTTAGGTAATCAGTAGCTTAAGCGTCAAGACTTGCAGGTCTCATTTTGGTCTTAAGTCAGGTGTAGGTGCTAACAGTTTCTGAAAGTAAGATTATTTAAGGAACTGTAAATGTAGATTGTCTGTGGTGAATTGCAAACCTAATTCAGGGAACTATATGTCTCAAAATAGCTGATTCATCTGTGCTTTTTGTGTTTAAAATGGAGAATTTTAAGGATAAAGCTTAAGATCATGCTTTCAAACTCTGATATTTTGTCCAGGAAATACTGTATAATTGCTAAGTTTTTAAAATTAATTGTGTTGGAGGCCTATAAACCAGTGCATTGATTAAAAATCTTCAGTTCATTAAACTTCCCAATGGCAGAGGCCATCTCAGTAATAAAAACTGCTGTTCCTAGCAGTGGACTGGCATCTGTGTTGTAATCTTTTTAAGATCCCCACCTTTGTTCATTAGACCAGCACCTGTTGTCTCTCGATGGGCAGGATTTATTTCCCCTTGTCGTCGGTCTCAGAGGCGCAGTTGCAACTTTGGCAGCAATTGATTGCAATGAACCCTTCAGAGGTACTTGACCAGTTTAGCAGAATGATGCTGGGTTTCGCTGTGAGTTGGTTCTTGGTTGTCTTTTGGGGGTTCGGTGGGTTTTTTTGGGAGTGGTGGTTTTCGTCTTTTGTTTGGGGTTTTTGTTTATTTTTTTGTTTGTTTTCCTTCTGGTTGCCACACACATCTTTGCAATGGGCGTTTGTGGAAGGCCCACAAGGATGGAGGACGTGTGTAGCAGAGATGTGCTACAGTGCACAAAGCAGTTCCCTCTTCTGTCCCCAGCAGTGCCTCTGATGCAATGATGTTATCCTGGTTTTATGCACCCGTGGCATTTGCCATGTGGAAAAGCAGTACCACTTCAGAGATATATCAAGCACAGGTGACTTTCTTAAAAAAGCAAACCTCATGAATTTCCTACTGAAAATGAGAAATGAAAATCTGGAAAAGCACCAGAGAACTAGGAAAAAAGACTGTATAAATTCTTGAAATGTAACACAGTAAATCTGCATATGTTCTTTACATCGTAGCTTCACTTTGTTCAGACTTGCACACAAGGTCACAGAAGAAATTTCGGCCTTATTATTCCTGGAGGAGTTTGTATTTTTTTGCTGTGGTGTTTGATTACCTTACCCTTTTTTATTACCATCTGCACTGCAAGGGTAGTTTTGCTGAGTTTTTTTTTTTTTTTTTAAGCAGCATCCCATGATACCCTTAATTCTGTGTTTCCTGTGCTTTTGCTTCATTTGCAATTTTAAGAGATTTTCTCTAAGAAATAGGTTTGTTCTATATTGTACACCAGTAAATAATTAGCTGTTTTTTTTACTATATAACTTTAACCCTTTAGTTCTGGAGAACAAATGCAATTGTTTTACAATAAGTTAATTAAGAAAGGATTTCACCTGTTAGCATCCTTCAGTGTACAGGGAGAAAGATGGTGCCAAAGATTCCATATTTTTGTTTAACACGTTGTTATTAATATGCTGTCCGTTTGCGTAGGATTTTTATTTTGATACCTGCTTTTGTTCCTGTATTTTAAGCAATTATTTTCAGGTGACTTCTTTGTGCAACCAATGCCATTGACTGCAGTAGCTTTGAAAATAGTTTTTCCTCATTAATGGCTGCTGCTGAATTGTTGGGAGGACAAAGTGCTGTCCCTAGTGGCTCCTGAAACTTATGGAAGCATGCAATGAAATTGCTAATACTATTTTTCATGAAAAAAACATCAGACTACTACTTTTAATAGCTTTACACAAGCATGAGCAACTTGAACTATAGAAATGAATTGAATGTGAAGTTTCTTGAGCCTTTTTTCAGCCCTCAAAATATAGTTCATGTTTTCAGGTCTTCAGAATCGAGAAGCTCCTTCCATCTGCTTGTCCACCCAAGCACAGTGAAACAATAAGTACAGAAACCCAATTTTTCTGGGCTGTCCACACATGATGGCACTGGGTAACAGAATCACTTTTCAAAAGACAGGTCAACCTGCATTAAGTCTTTGCAGTCATTCAAAAGCCAAAGTGTTGCATGCTACTTCAGAGCGTTTATGGGACCTTAAGGTAGATTGTGGGGTGGCCAGTTTTTTGGGATGCGGGCAGAAGAGAAGAGGGTGTTCTTCCACCATCCCGTGGGTTTTTGCTGCCTCACTGGTGGCCCCAGGCAGGACTCAGTGCTATCAAAAATCCTTCAAAATCGCTTGGTTTATAAGCCTGAAACTCATTTCAAAAAGCACAGTATTAATAAGATAGTTAGAAGCCCTCTCTTCAGTACCCTCAGGCGTTGCCAGTTGGTCAGCATGCAGACCAGAGATGGGATTTCTTTCAGCTATGATTGACAGTTTTGTCTGTGGGATTTTCCCACATCTTTCCCATAGCTCTTAAATGGCAGGTCACTTGTGTATGAAAATGACCCAAAGATTTCCATAAACCTGGACAGGAAGGTAGCCTGTAGAAAAAAGATGCACTGTGAGGCAGAGGGCTTCAAAGGGAAATCACATTTTTTACTGGTTGTAGAAAGCAGTGATAAACCACAATTCCTTATCACTGTCATGTGCCGCCAAATCAGATTTGACTGGGTTTTCAGCCAGTTCCATAATGAAGAGTGGGATATGGTTTAATGTGCTCCAGATCTGTTTAGAATAATGCAGCTGAGCATGTATATAGCAAACTGAAAACTGAAAATACAGATGAAATATCTGAAACCAATATATCAAGGGTTCTTCACTTTCCTATTAATTTGGCAGCATGCCATTATTATCATGTAAATTTCTTCCTCGTTACTACAGAATAACAAAATGTCTTTGACCATCATTTTTCCGTCCTGAGGTTGTTGTCATTATCTGTAATTTCCACTAAGTTTCCCCGTTAATAGTGCTGGCCTCTCTGTACACTGACATTACTAGTTGGTGCACACTTCCAGAAAACAGAGTATCTCATGTAAATACTTTGTACATGCCTGTTCCATGCTTCTTTTTTTCTTAATTAACGTGGCTAAGACATGTTTTAGCAGAGGCTAAAAAATCAGATTTTTTAATCTGCTCTACCTTTGCAATTATTTTACTTTGTGTTACGCAGAGTGCTCATATTTGGTAATGTATTCCAGTGCTTGGGGTTTGCTTTAAGAATTATCAAACTTACGTTCTGAAGTGTATGTATTATTGGAAACATAGAATATTTCTAGCATGAGTTATCGAGTGAAATAAAAAATGTATACATAGACCACAGGTCAGCTCTGTTCATGTATAATAAAGTATGGAAGGAAGAAAAGGTTATTATGAAAGTTGAGAGTGGTTTGGTGTTTGGGTTTTGGGTTTTGATTTTGTTGGTGGTGTTCTCCACCTCCGCCCCCCTCCTTTCATTCTTCCATGTCATCAGTCACTGAAGTATATCAAATGCTAATTTCTACTCTTCCATCTAAGCCTGTCTGGAGTATTCAATCATTTTCTCTTGTGCCACCTTTATAAGGGAAGTGTGCACATCTACTTGTTCACTTTTGGCAGATGTCTTCCATTTTCCTTGTCATATGTCAGGATTGGTTGTGATAGAATTGATTTTCCTCTGTTAAGAATCCAATTTTTTTCAATTATTCTTTCATCTTTCTGGAGCTTCTTTGCTTAAAAAGGCTGGACACAGACATGTGTGGAATCAGCTCCAGAAAACTACTGATAGACCATCTTTGTCATAGCTGTATTTGCATTAAGAGCACCCTTCCAACGTGAGGGGGGTTATAGATGGGGAGCTGGCACCTCCTATGTGATCACAGCTGCTCTGACACATGATGTGCTGATATTGGGTATTTTAATACATCACAGGTTTAGAAGTGGCAAACCTGTGCTTCCACTTCCCTGGCAGCAGCGATGGTTTCCTTCTGCAGGTCCTGTTGTTTGGCTGTGCTCTGAGCTGGGCTTGTGCTAAAGTGAATGGAGTTTGAGGAAGAAGAGGTCGGTTTATGCAGTTGAGTTGGCTGAGAGAGTAGCTGAGCATTGCACATACACTGCTCAAAGGAGAATGCCAAGCTGGTGGGGACAGGAAGGATCTCAGGGGTGGAAATGTTTAGTCAGCCACCAAGCGAATCCTTGCATGGACTTGAGTCTTTGTCCTGTATTCCTGAGGACTTCTTCCACTGTAAAGAATCATGGAGAAAGTGCTAGTCCTAAGCATCTGAGCTGTTTTTATGTTGGTGTCTCAGGAAGTACTAAGGTTGGTAAAGATGTGGTGGTGCTGCTTATAACAATACAATTGAAGTTTCAACGCATACTGGTTTACTTAACCTGCTTGGTTTGGAAAAGCATTCAGTAATTAGATTAAAACAATTAAATTGGATATTATGAGCACAGGATGGATTTCAAACATTCTTACTTCCCCTCAAGGTTACAAAATATTATTCTTGCATTAGCATCTTGGACTCTTGAGCAGAGATTTTGGGTAAGTTAAAAACAAAAGTTAGCTGAGGTAGAGTAAGAAGCCTTTCTGTTTTGGGACAGAGAATGTGCAATGTGCTTACAGCTGGTGGCTTGCCATCCATGGTCTTTTCAATAAACAAGTTTAGAAAACTTCATTGAAAGTGCAGTATCACATGATTCTGTAGTTATCTTTTTCTAATATAAAGTACTACAAAAAACCATTTTGAAAATCAGTGAAAATGTGTCCAGGATGGGTATGGAGTATTGCAAGGAACTGCTTATCCAATTCTATTGTGTCACCTGAATATGAACTCTGATATAGAACTCCTCAGAAAGGACAATCAGGTTTTTAGCACTTAGCAGAAGACGGTTTCATCCGTTTGAAGATGTTATCTGCCTCCCCACTTGGGGATGCATGACTTCAGGAAATACTTAACACCTTATGAAACCAATAATGGCCTTAATACAGAAAGGCCTGCCCTTATTTCCGCTGTTGCTTCAAGGACCATCTCGGGGTGAGGGAGTTTCCCAGTCTCCCTGCATCGCAGTGGGCACTGCGTGGTTGGTGGGAGCACTGAGTGCCATGGGTTGCCCAAATGTGAGCCCGTAGAAAGCGACGCAGCTCCTGCTGCGACCAGGTGATGTGAATCTCTTGAAAACGCATCCCCCCTCGGCTTTCCAAACCTGCTGTGGTTTAATTGCTTCAAACATGCTGCAGGGCACAGCTCTAACTTTGAACTAGTTAAATCTGAAATAAAATCTGAAATAAATCTTAAACGATGTTCATACAGACCCTTTCTTATCTCTGTAAGTATTTGTTTAGCCTTTATTCTGGAGCTTATTTTACCTTTTGAGTTGATATTGTAGTTTATGTGAAGATTGTTTTTTCTAGTTGAACTCCATAGCTGCTGCTGGATTAGGGCTTTACTGTAGTTAGTATGTTCATGCATACACTACTTCCTTTACTATTTTCTATCCTTTTTCTCAAACTTTTTGCTATAATTACAGTAGATGATTTCTTGGATTGCATGTTGAGAGGGCAGAATTGCTGTGCCAGCAGCCTTGTTTTATTCTTTTGCTGGCTCCTGAGGGTAATAAGATCTATGCACTCTACTAATTTTCTTGCACACTTAGCTGCAATTGCAACCTTTAGTAATTATTTTTTAATTAACTCCAAAATATTGCATGAATAATGCAAAATTTTAAAGAATGGAAAAATTAAAAAGGTCAAAAGTAGGCATTTTTAATATTTCAAATCAGTAAGTATTATTTCTTGGAATTTTTATATAAGGCATTAGTAGCATGGTGACATTAAATGACGTGCACAATTGTGGAAGTATCAGAGGTACGTTGTAAAAGAGAGTTTGGCATTTAGATGGGGATCAAATTTGTTTTCATAATGTGTATTGAGAATTTCTTAGAGCCTTCAATAAGATGCTTTCCTAATACTGAAATTTTTATTCTGCTTTACCTTTCCTAGACGTTTGCTTTTCAATTAGCAGAAGTTGACTAAACACTTTGTTTTTGCAAAACACAGTAATTCTGTCAGAAGAAAGAACTGTGTATATTTAGATATCAACTTGCAGATCAGTTGGTCTGGGCTGTGGGTGTAAAAATAGGCAGTAAATGTTTATGACCATGAGTGAAGGCAACATAAAAAGTGGTTTTTAATAAATCTCAGGTTCTGGGTTTGTTTTGTAGTGGATGGCTGCATACACCGAGCTGCCGGGCCCTGCTTAGTTGCTGAGTGTCGCAACCTGAGTGGCTGTGAGACTGGACAGGCCAAAATTACCTGTGGATACGACCTACCTGCAAAATGTAAGTCAAGCCTTTCTCAGCGTTTTTGTTTCCAGCATGTGTTGCTGGTGTGCATGGTTCATTTCCCTGTAGTCTAATTCAATAGGGTATTCATTTTACAAAATTAGCCGTGGGACTTAATTAAGCATGTTCTGCAATAATGTCTTCCCCTCAAAGCAATTCAGGCTTTTCTAAACGATTATTTCACCTATGTTATCCGATGAAAACTTGCATGTCTCTAAAATATAAAGCATCTTTCATGTTTATTTTTTGCAAGCTAAAACCTGTCCTTTCATATGCATAATAAAGGATTGGAAATGCTTTATGAAATATGAACAAAATATACATTATCATATTTAAGTTCCGCGGAGACAGTTTTTGGAAATGTTGTGTATTTGATGTTCTTCATGCAGATTCCTTGATTGTGAATACTTTGAGGGCCCAGGAGATCAAAGTGTTGTATTGTGTTTTTAGCTGCTACGTAGTGTCTGATTGGCAATTACTGCAAAGGCATCTGTCACACTTTAGCTTTTGACGGAGTGCCGCTCCAGTGCTGGAATGTTTTTGCACTTTGAAAGTGGAATTGTCAGAAGTTTTCCTCCTCTTTCAGATAGGAAAATGGTTATTTGACTGTGTTGTGTAGATGTTGAGTTTGTCTTGGAGAACACTAACATGTTGACAGCACATTGGTTGGCCAGTCTATTATGTGAGAATATAAAGTAGGAAATCTTTGCAAATTAGGATCTTACAGACTAGTATATTAAGACATGAAGATACAAATAGCAAGAAAGCATTGCAGACTCCATATAACTAGAATTCAAGCTCTCTTTTTTTTTCTTTTTTTTTGGATGTGCAGGCTGCAGCAGGAACATGGCTCATTCAAAAATATTAGATCTCTCTTAACTGTCATGTAAAATCAAATGCTGGCTGCAGTAGCAGGTATCTCTCTAGGCTCCTGTAGCCCGTAGTGTCTTAGGTAGACAAGAAAACTGTTTTAAGAAAACTGGTTTCCCAGTCATTTTTTGCGCTTTCTGTGATGATAATGTTGATGAGAGCTTCCAGTTATTTCCTTGACAGTGGTAATTTCCATGTGTGGGAAATCTTTGCTATATTTTATACACAGTTTTACCACATGATAATGGTCATTTGTGAAAGGCTAATTTGACTAGGGGTCAAGGAAATTGTTGAAGAAGATTCAACGTGGTTAGTTAGGATGGGTTTGTACATGGCCCGAATCTTCACCAGATTCCCATAAAAGGGATGGGATTGTTGGGTAACACATTGTAATTTATTCTGCTGGGGATGTTTGATGTTTAATTCTTCCCCTTTAACCAGAAAATATCTCTGGAGGGACAGAAAAGCTGCTCATCAGTGGGTGCATAATTCCTCCCATGTATTTTAGAGGGAGAAATTAAATACAAGGTATCAAAGCAACTGATGTATGATTAGAAAGAGGAAGGGTCATGCCTTAGGTGTGACCTCCCTTTAAATCTTGCAGCAGTTCAAGGGGTTGCTTAAATTAGGTTTGAAAAACGGGATCCTGTTTGAAGGCTGTAGTAAAGTCTTTGTTCTTCATGTAGGAATTATAAATAAAACAACAAGAAAACCCATTATCACTTGAAGTTGGAAATAAAACCTGTAACCAGGCATGGGGAAAAGTCAATATTCTTCTTAATCAGTATTCTTAGAAATTGAAATTGCATCAAAGCCATGTCTATTTGTATTTGATCGTGCATCAACATGAGAGGGGGAAGGATGCCATTTACAGCAACACGCACAGGGAGAGAAACATACAATTTACATGCAGAGGCTGAGAATTAAAAACTCTTGATTTCTTAGCTTTTTTCCTTAAAATTTATTTGTGTTCTCACCAACTGTTGTTTTCTTTACTTTTGCCTTTACAAGCTTTAGGTTATAGGCTCATTAAATTATTAAACCATTCATCTGAAAGTGATCAAGCAATCAAGACTGGTTTCATATTTTAGAGAGCTATAGAGCTACTGGATATCTTTTGTCATTCTCTGTCCCTTTGTCTTAACAGTATGAGAGTTTAACTGTGGGAACTATTTTGCATTTGACTTCTGTGAGGAAAGCAGCACTGTGACAGGAGGTCCAGACTTTCCCATCCAGATCTGCTGCGAGGCAAGGCTGTGTGCCAGCAATTTGCTGAAGGTTATGGTTGACTGCTAACTTCCAACTTTCACAAGGGGTTTGCTTTTCATTGATCTGTTTGTGTATAGGAGACCAACTACAATAATCAAGTAACACTTTTTTTGAGAAGTGAAGTGTTTATTCTGTTGTCTCTGTTCTTCTTGTGACTGTAGTTGGACAAACAAAGTTAATGTAAAATGCATTCCTTAACATGATGAATTGTTGTGTTTGGGTAGGGGTTTTTTGTTATTTAGCAGAATTATAACATGTTACAATTGTATTTCCTACCCCTGGGATTTTCCCATCTCAGGTTCTTGATCCTGAGATGCTTTTCTTGGAAACAATTTGCTGAATTCAGCAAAGCTGCTCTGGGACGCAGCGGCCTGTGTGTGCTGTATGATGCAGGACTTGGGCTTCAGCAAGGACTCCATATTAAAAAAGGTTTAATATTCAAAGATAATTTGTTTAATTTTTTGCTTTGTTTCATAAATGACTTGGAGGAAGCTGGGATTAAGTTTGGCACTAAAGGGAAGGTTATGCTCTGTTAGGAAGCTAGTAGTTGGTAGATAAAAACCACTCTGGCCATCTCCTTTTCCATCTATTGTATTTTTATTGAGTACTTTGCTATATTTACTTAGGTTAAGTAAGAACAGGTCTGACAAATAACTTCTTCATAGAGGGAAAATTGAAAAATAATATCTGACTGAAAAATGCAAAGATTTAGGGTATAGGCTGGCTTTCTGTCATTTGTTCTTGGAGCGTCTGAGTCAGAAATCAGTTTGTGAAATACACAAGTAACAGCAAATGCTCAGGGAGAAAATACATAAAATAGTTCATAATTTTCCTCAGTTCTTTATTGTAATAATGTGAACACACCAAGATTAACATGTCTGTGGCCTGGAGATGCTTCTTTATGAACTTCTCAAGATATACACTTTTTTACACCAAAAAGTATTCTGTTTGAAAAAGTCAAATTGAGTTTTCTAATTACCACTTAATGTAACATTCAGTACAGTTTTACAGAAATCAGTGTAATCACCATCTGCCTCCTGTGCTGCAAAAGCCTACACAAAGCCCCCCCAAATGCCAACCAAGTTATTTGCTGAATACATAATTTGGTTGATGTCATCTATTGTTGTTTTTCAGCAAACACCTATGCAGATACCCAAGTTTCCATCGTGCTCTGGAGGGCTGAAAAAGGCCGTGCCTTTTGCTCTGAGATAGCTTCCTTTAATGCTGTCCCAGACCAATCATCAATTATTTAACTTCTGTACTTCATATTGTTGTTCCTTTTAAAGAACAGTTCATTCTAAATATTGTACAACTGATCTTTAAACATTGAGCAGTACTCTGATACTGACATGCTTTAAATAACAGATGAACGGTATCTGTTTAAAGCTCTACAAATGCTTGTTTTTCTTTCTCATTTGATTAATAGTCTCAGTTGGCTCTACTGGCAGAAAATGGGCTGGATGTAAATTGTGTTTACGGCTGGAACGAGGTGTCCATAACAGCTTTGTGGATTGTTATCTGCTTGCAGAGGTTCACTATGAAAAAAGACCCTGTTAGGACACATTAGAAAGCAGAGTCCCATTCTGCCTGGTGTTTAACAGGCCTAAAAACAATTGAAAACCAGCACAGGTATGTGGTACCCTGACCTAGGCAGGAAAGGACCCCCAAATGAACTTTTTTTCTATTGTTACCAAGTCTAGTAACAATTTCTTTCTTTTTCTGAAAAATGTCTGATAATAAAACCCCTAAACCTAGGAAAATAAAATCTTACAGCCTCTAATATGGGATAGAACCCGCTATCAGTAAATCTGAAAGGTGGACTTTTGGTGGAGACACCTTGCTAGGCAGTTTCTAATACAATGGTTTATGTTCATAATAAATCTATAATATTTAGAATAAATTTTTCTGTTTGCTTGACATTTTTAGTACTTTAAGCACTGTGCCTGAGTAAATAGCATATATAGCATATATAGCAAGTCTTCTGGTCCAAGATCAGCCTAGAGTAATAATGTGAATGTGCTCTCAGAGACAGTTCCTGCTGTGAAATAAGCTGTTAGGAGAAGTGCTAGTATTAAACACAGTAGGAGGAATCAGCTTTTAAATTTGTTTAATCAGATTAAAAAGTGGAGATTAAAAAGTACAGATTAAGAAGTGTGCTTCTGCTATGTAGACATAATTTCCAGTTTTTAAAAGATGAATACTTGCAGGGTATTATTTTAAAGTAAGGCTGTAAGGGTACTGATTTTTAAATCTCTCCTCATTTTCTTGGAGATCAGTTGCAGAGCTGTAATTAAAAGGTTGATATATGGAGAAATGGGACTCCAAAACTCTACTGCATTACAAAACTGACCAGTTGGAAAAACGGGTATAATGTTTAAGGATATTTTTCAGATTTCCAGGATTCCACCAGGAAATTTGTTTACTTATTTTTATTACCTTGTTTATAAAATAATGCATAAGTTTTGCTTCAAATGATCCTAAATTTCTGATACGTGAGGGTTGAAGAGTTGCTTTCCTCTGCATGGTTCTGATGGTTGTTCAGTTTGCTACCTCCCTGTTTATTCTGGCAAGAGGTAAGTCTGGGAACTGAAAGGGAGGTACAAAAGCGAACAATATGTGGACGAGACAGGATTGCTTAGAGAAGACTGACTTGACTACTAACTCAGTTGGTCAAGATCCTTGATTTTCTCCCACAATTGATGTATACTTGGCTGAGGTCTGATGAAATTTCAGTTAAAAAGGTACAGCCTAAGGTGACACAATCATTAATAGAATATAAACTCATAAATGTTGGGACAGTTTTCCAGGAAGGATGTATTTCTAGTCTTTATCTTAGTTGAGTAGCCTCACATTATTGTCAGCCTTGTGCCCAAACTGCATGACACCTCCTGGGAAAAAAAAAATGTAGCTGGAAAAACACAAGGATTTCCTGAACCAGCCCTGAGCTGCAGCAGCTCTTTGCCATCCCTTTAAATCTTTATCATTGCTTATACATTTAAAACCAATTTGAAAATTAAGCAAAGCAAGTTAATACTAATCAAAGGTCCAAGACCCGTTTTTCTTGAGGGGTATATTTCTTTTTCAGGTTCTTTTGGGAAAGGCTTTCTTTATAGTTAACAAAACCACTTACCACATATTTATGTGTTTTTCTTCTGAGTGGTTTCTGGGTTTCAAAGGTGTTTTTTTATAAGATCCTATTATGTATTTTATGACCATTTTGAAAATAAGTGCAGTCATGTCTTTATTGTGTTTTAATTTGATCTAATTGGCTCCAGTCATCTTAATGACCTGCTGTATTCACCATGAACACTCACATGCATTGCCTATGCTGTTAATGTGTTGGAAGGGAAATATTAATGATTACTTCTTTGGTCCTAAAACCTCCTTAGATTTTAGAGACGGTTTTATTGTAAAGCTTTATGACTTGTCTCTTCCTTACCTACATCCTCACACCCCACACACATAAGAAAAGGGAGAAGTTAGGACTCCTGGGGGTGATGGGGAATGCATTGATCAACTTCAGCTAAAAAAGTTCAAGCATCTTCTCTTCCAAGTCTGTGCAGGGTCTGTCATCAGTTTGGGAAGAAAAGGGACCAGTGGTGTAGCTACCAGAGGTTATGAATCAGCAGGAATCATCCATCACAAGAATATATGGTCTTTGTCCTTGGATTTGAGCCTAGCTCATAGACATTTTTTTAATGGATAGATTCTTTAAAATTTAATTTGTGTATGGACCCAAGCGTGTGTGTGTCAGTGTTCTCTGCAGAGTCGTGCTGTGGTTAACTCATGGCATGCTCTGCTGGAAGCTGTCGTTTCACATCTAATTGTTTGGTTACAAATGTATGTGTTGTGGCTAAAGGAAATGTTTTACCATCGATCCTCACTGCTAAATCTAAATCCTTCTCTTCTGGGCATCCCTTGTTACAATCTGAACTCCAGGACAGAAGCGGGCACTGAGAAATTTTAGAGGAGCCCCGAGCCATTTGCTCAGTAATTGCGTCTACCATTGGCATATAACGTGTGTGTTAATATGCTGTAATAGCAGGCGGTAGAAACCCGATGCCATCCATTTCCCTCCCTGGCCTTATTTCTGTAATTCTGGACAGCTGCATTTTCTGCAAAGGTCTAATCTCAGTGTTGCTGAAAGCAGTCACAGAACTGCGTTTGCAAGGTGGTGTGTTGGGGACAGCAGCCCGCACTGTTTATCACAGTTACTTGGCATCAGCATCTAGCATTGTCTGGAAACCCCCTTGATGGAACAGAAAGTGAGTTACAAGGTGTAAACACTTTCCTAATGCTTAATTCATGTGTAAGGTATTTAAAATGTCTCCTAATTAGGTGCAAAATAATTTGTGCTGGAATATGCCTTTCCACACTGGTGGCATAGAGTCATTCCTCAGGTATGTTGGCTCTGGAGCAGGGCGTTGTGCCCCTTAAGGCTAATATATTTAATTTCCCCTATACTTGCATATAGTTGGTCCTTTTTATTCAAATAATAATAAAAAGAAGAAAAAGTCTAATGCATGGCAGAAAAATAAACAAAATTCTCATCACTACAGTCAGCTGATAAGGAGAAGGGGTTGGAATGGGTTAGAATGGAGATATTCATACTCCTTTAAGTGCAGTGGAACTCTAATAAGTTCCCTCAGTAGCCAAAGCCAATGCTCAGTACTTGAAAATTAATCTTTGATGCATGAGATTTTCTCTGCCTGAATTTTGCTTGTCTCATTTTAAATGGTGATAGAAATTGCTTACTGTAGTAAAACACAACATTAACCTCATAGTGTGTTGGCACTTTGTGATTTATGCTGGATAAGTCTCTGAAAAATATGCAGCCTGTCTCCCAAACCTGGATTTAGCTTATAAAGTGTGTTGGCACAGGCTTGGAGCTTGAATTAGAACACTAACTGCTGATCCTCCATCTCCCTAGGGTAGCAAAAAGGTTTAAAATTGGAGCCTCTCAGAGGTCATTACCTTCATATCAGTTCTTCAGATTAATAATAATTATATGATTGTAGCTTGAATGTTTTAAAAACAGTACAGCCTAATTTTCTGTCTTGAAAGCAAAGAATAGGATTCCTTTTTGTGCTGAATCTGCACATTACACAGCCAAAAATATGAGGAATTATTTGCAAATGGAAGTAATCAGATCATAAGTAATAAATAAGGATTTTCTTTCTACTATTCTGAAATAAAGCAGAAAGAATAATATGAGCCTGAAAGGTACTCTTGATTTTTTTGGAGTTCTTCATTCACCCACAAACCTCACTGTTGAGGTTTAAAGCTGCTAATTTGATTTTGGGGTCTTTTTTCTGATTATATTTTGAAGGAATAATACAGATGAAAAAGCAGGACTGTTTTGTGAGGACTTCTTTACCTGTAATGTGATTGCTTTAGACCACGCTTAAGTGGAAAGGATGAGAAGGTTACGTAAAATGGTTTTTAAAAATCTTTGTTTCACCCAGCAGAGGAATTTGGAGGCTGTTCCACATAATAATGTTTTGATCTATGTACTTAGGGGTTTTTTTGGTGAAAACTAAGGTCAATCATTTGAAACATTTCTCTTCAGGAAGAAAACAGCAGAGACTATGGGGTGTAAATACAGTTTTAATTGCTGTAGGAAGGAATCTAAATACTGATTAATCCGATAGTAAAAAGAAATAAAGTTGGTATTATTTTATATGTTGAAGATGCTGTTTCACCGCTGGTGAAAAGTGAACACAATCCAGGATGTTTTACCTTCAAGTATGGGGATGAAATTCACGTGGATTTTTGTTGTTGTTGCTGTTCAGCACTAGAAATTAGTTCCCGCTTTATTTGAGATTTCTGATAACATCCCCCTTTTCTTAATTCTGCCTTCACACAGATTGTTTTTTTTTAAAGTTTCATTTGACTTGTCACGCAAGTTGAAGAACATACACTAGGGTTTGGGGGTTTTTTTCATTTCTTATAGTTCTCAGATTAATTTCTTCCTTTTTTGGTGTTTGTGAGTTTTCGAGGATGTTTATGAAGATTCTTGAGCTGCTGTCAGTGATTTTGTACCTTTTTCAAACATAAAAAGAGGCAAAGCAGGTGATGGAGGGGACACATTTACATTACTGTATATCTGTAGCTCTGTGCAAGCTACTCAGGGTTGCAGATTATTTACACCATTGCATGGCTTGCAAGTGTTGTACCATTTATTCTTTTCTGAATAGGTGGCAATATCTTTTAGATTAATTAGCTGATAAGAAAAAATATTTTCTGGATGTGGTTCATTTTTGGCCATTTACAGAATACTTGGAGAAGTTTTTAATGGTTGCAGCACAAGGTTCTCAGCTTTCTGAACTTGGACTGAACTTTCACTGCTGGGAATACAGAGGAGCTTTGAAATCCATCATCTGCAGGGCACAGCAGTCACTCTGATCTGGGCTTTAGACCTTTCTGGATGTCTTTAAATGTTAACAGAAAACCCAAACTGTGACTTAAAAGACTCAGCAGTACTCCAAGAGACTGATAATAGTTCTAGGACCAAGTTTAGGAGGAAACTGTATTCATGAGAGATGTGAAACGCTCAGCGTAAAGTTTTTATGGCTGTTTCTGCCCCTGTGTTGGTTTGTAGGTGAGTATAATTTGTATAATTTATGCAGTAAGAAGGTAGAAGAAATTATTAATTAAACAACTGTGACGAACTTTGAATTACGTCTTCTTACATACTCTTGCTCAGCTTTTTGTCATGATACAAATCTCTCTTCTGGCTCCTTGGGAAAGTGGGTTTTACTGAATTCCCTTTAACACAGTGGTCTGAATTCTGTATTTCCTAGTGATATGTCAGAGAAATGGACAGAGAAATGTCTGACCACCTTTATGTTTCAACATGACAATGTGTTTGAGCATCACTGCACTCTTCTAAGTATGCTTCCTATTTAGTTTTTCAATAAAAGTAGCTGGTAGCTTTTCAAGGCTTATAAATAAATAAACACATAAATACATAAATGTGAAATGCTTTGCAACACTAAAAATAACCCCTTTGATATCTGATTCTATCTATGTCTGTCTGGATCACTTTTTTTTTTTTTCAACTTTTTCGCTACACTTTCAATATAATTTCATGCAATGTTTTCATTAGAATTAAAACGTGGGTTGATTTTGAGAGAGTAAGAATACAATAAGAATATTTTTTAAATATCTCATAGTCTTCATGGGCCGTAAACAGCAGGTCATCAAGGCAAGACTGTAAACTGTCTGAAGTACCTATAAACACAACAATTTCTGTTGAAGCATTTTTGTTGTAGCAGCTGCATTATTCAATTTTAATCCTCCAACAGAACTGGGGAATCTCCACACATGTTTATATATGACACAGGGAGGAGGAAAAAACCCCTTGATACTTTGAGAGGTGTCATGGATGCAAAATAATGTCATATAATACACTCTGATAGCTCGCAGTTTTGAAAACCACAATTCACTCAAGTAAAAGATTGCATTTATGTTGGGTGTAATCCTGTCAGAGGTGTAATCTCGTTTAAAACAACTTCCCCCCCCCCCCAAATGAAGCAGAAATGGTCCCAGGGAAGACTGTTCATTTAAAATTAATTTGTTGCAATACAGCCCTATTCATGAGAAGCTGAAACTGACGTTAATGCAAAATTGACTGCGAAGCCATGGATATTGTTGGATTTCTTTCGCTTCAGAGAGTTGAACAAAACAAATATGGAAAACAAGTCACTGTAAATCACAATCTTACACTTGCCAAAGAAAGACAATTTCTGAAAGTGAGTTTTGCCTTTGAATGTTTGGCCCCAGCCAAAGGAAGGATAAAACTGCCTCCAGAACTGTCAGATCCCTGCTTTGTGCTTGTTTTTCGCAGGACATAAAAACTCTCCTCTTGTGATTTATTGCTAAAGAGTATTTATTACCTGTCTTGCTTAGGGACTACCACTGTGTTAGCTTGGGAATAATTAGTGTAGAAGTAAAGAAAAATTGTATTATACATGTTTCCCGCATGGGGAGTTCAAACGCATCAGAGAAGAGGCAGAAGATCCACGATGGAGGTCTGAGTCTTTCAGATATATGGATGTCCTTTTGCACCTACACATCTAAGAGTCTTCTTTCTGTATGGAACTTCAGTTGGAGTATCTGGGGCTCTTTCTACATTCCCCAGATACTTTTTGTCCAGTTAATATAACTTGTAACACTTTAAGATCTCTAAAACCACAGTAAGATTTCCTTCCCCCCCCCCTCCCCCCCTGCCCCATCTTTTTGTTGTTGATTTTAGACAATGCTTTATTTAGCTTTCCTACCAGCCGGTTGTGTCAAAAAGAGCAGTTAGTTCATGGATCAGAGAATCTCTTGTGATCATACACAGAGGGTGAGGCTGAAAATGAGAGAGGACTTCTTTGGTCTTTTTTTTAGTAACAATATTTTAGAGGCCCAATGACCATGAATCAGAAAATCAGGGCAGCATGAATGAGTAAATCCCCTGTACAGCAGACACAACATTTCTGAAAGGAAATCCTCTAAGGTGGAACAAACCCTCACCTCATAGACGAAAGAGCTGGGGGGCTCTGGCCTTTTTCACATGCTGTGATGCTGCTTGGTGTGTTGTGTTTGGCTGTAGCATATGAAGAAATTGTAGCTTCAGAGCTCGTTCCACTGCTCCTCCCAAACAGCTCAGAGCCACCCACATGCCTGCAGGGATGCAGAATTTAAGTGCTTGTTTAGAAATAAAAAATACCTGTCTGTGTGCATAACCCACATTAGACATGTGGACTGGCATGACAGCAATAGGAAGGAGAAAGTTTCCAAATCTGACTTAGGCTGACTGTCTTTAGTAGGAAAGGAACATATTTTTTTCAGTTTTTGGAATATTCTGTTCTTTAAAAGTATTCTTTGAATTAATTCCAACTGTGGAAATGACTTTTGTATCGAAGTGATACCCAGTGAGGACGAACTGAGGATGTTAGAGCAGTTTGAGTAATCCACTGAGCCGGCATAATTTGGTAATAATTTTCTGTCACTCCTGTTCAGTGTTGGATTTGAATCAGATGTGTATAAGCAATTGCTCTGTAACCCATTATCTAATCTGCTACCTTGTAAGAAGCCCATTTTATTAAATAAATGGTGATTCATATTAGATGCAGGTGTGGTAAGTCCCTGTCTTGTGATTTTTCAGCAGTCTGAGATTTTGATGTACCCCTGTAGGGTGAATGAACAGTTTCCTAGTCTGCCTAGTTTTTTAGGGGGTGAATTCAGTGTTTTTAAACCTGGGAAAGCTTTAGGCAGGGCTGGTTGTACTGAGCCCTGCTCTGAAATAAATGCTTCCAAGGTGATAGTGCCCATTTGAGCCTCATGTGCAAAACATGTTTGTTCCCCTCCCATACGTTCCTCACTTTCCCATATTATCTAACCAGTCAAACATATGCCCCAGCCTATGGCAGAGGAATTCAATGTTTCTTTAAAAGAGGGCTTTGCATTTAACTATTCCTTCAGGCCCTCCTTAATACAAACCAGTGATAATGCTCATTTGAATTATTGTGTGTTTTGTTGGAGAAACTGTAACGGGGATGTGCTGTTGATGTTTGGATAACAATGTATTTACCTCCCAGTGTTTTAAATCATAAAAGCACTTGTATTGGCTTACAGTATCTAGATGTTCAACATCAGGAGCTGTGATTTGGCTCCCAGCCCGGCATCCATTATATGTTGCACCTTTAGCCTCAAAATTGGTAAAATGGCAGGCATACAAGTAACAGTGTACAATTAACTACAGTTTCTTCTTTAAATGCTGCTCTTGGCAAGTATATCGTCCTTCTCCTACCTCTGCATTTTTCTGCTTCTTCAAGCTTTCCTTCCTCTTTCCAGCACTTCATTGTGCAGTGACTTCAACCGGTGATCTCTCAGTCTTGTTATTGTGTATTTTCATGGATATTTATTTTTCATCTGTTATGCACCTTGTTTTAATATATGCATTATAAAGATAATTTCTTTTTTTCTTACATGAGGTGTGCTATGTGCCATACTCTCTTCCATACATTCAGGGAATCCTCCTTCATTTTTACCAATCACAGCTCTTGAAACATGGCTTGTGTATCAATGATCAAACCATACCCATTTTAAAATGCATTTCTTCTTCTTCTTTCCTATCAGATATTGAGAAATGGTTGACTGCAATTTCTCAAAGTTGCAAGAACTAGTCTAAGCTTGCCTTCTGATCAAATAAAGACTTAAGACATAATGCTTTATAGCAGGCCAGACTATGATTAAACACATGGAGTTTTAACTTGTGAATACTTGACCAAATAAATGCCATAATCAACTGGAAGAGATGGCATGTGATGATTTGCTGGGTGTGAAAATCATTCTTTATTACTTTCTTTCTTACCTTATTTCTTACTTTCATGACCCGAGTTTTCATTTGCAATCAGTCTCACAATATACATAGAATCTTTTAAACTATCAGTTGTTTGGGTTTTTTTGAAGAAATTGTGGCTTTCTAGATGGTTGTGTTTTAGGTTTTCATGGGGAATTACGTGTTCCATTGGTGAGTTGGGCAAATATTTTTTTATCTTGCCTACTGTGACATCACTCATGGCTAGTTCCTATTAAAAGTATCTTGAGACTTTGGTAAAAATCATGCTTTTCTCCCTTTTTAAAGGATCATTGTTTTGTAAAGCTAGAGAGACTTCTTTGTTTCTTAGCTTTTGGCCTCAAACAGAATGCATTTCTTTAGCTTTAAAATGCAAGGTTTCTGTTTAACCACGGATTGTGAGATCCCTTCTTTTGTACATTTATGTTTGAAGGTATTCATTTGAGGGTAATTCCAAGTAAAAAGGAAGTCTCTTGTTCCACACTGGATGTCTGCAGGTGTTCTAATCTCCTGCTATATTACTGTCTGGGAGATTTCACCTTCATGTTTAGGGAGTTCATTCGGGCTAATCAGGAATGGCAGCTCTGTGCAAATGAGATTGTAAATGAAGCTTGAAAGTGGAATTTATTTTAAAGAAAATGTTTGGATTAAAGAGGCTGTGTTATATTTATCTTTCTAATTTCCTCTTCCTGAACAGCCTTAACATTTTCATATTTTCTTTTATTAAAAATTTTGAAAATCAAAGAAATTAAGGTGGATCATTAATATAAACTGCTGTTTTTTTCCTGAGTATCTGTCATACTTAATGCATTCAGAACATAATTGTACTGTATGGAGAATTCAGTCCTAAAAAACCGGCTGAGAAAGAGACAAGTAAATTGGTTTTCCTTCTTCATTTTGAAATGTTTTCTTGAGAACAATGTTCTGCAGCAAAGAAGGTTAAATTATGGCTCCCATTTAGGTAGCAGCTCTGTGTTTTAGGAGCAGTGAGAGATGTTATTAAATGCTATTTCTCTCTGAAGTCCTTCCTTAACTCAGTGGAGTTGGTTTGAAAACTGATAGCGCTTTGCCCTTCATAAGCAGGTAGCTTATCTTTATGTTCCTGGGGACTTGTGGAATTTATTAAATCCTTTAAGGAATAAAAATGGCATATACTCTATAGGCACAGATTTTTATCTATTTCTTTTTACTTTATTGACGTTCCATGCGCATGCAAGGTCAGTGATGTCTCTGGTGCTGCCCGTGCTGGCAGAGCTGTGCTGTTCTCACAAGCGCTCCTGGTTCTCTTCCTTCAAGTTTCTACTTGACTAACGAAATGTTTGCATTGCTCTTTTGCCCAGTTCCTAACAATTCCCTGAGGAGCTCTTTTCACTTTCTGTAGAGCATTTGCATTTTATCTTTGTAACAGAGGAGTTTTGGCATCAATCTTTTTTCTACCCTAATGGGATTGATTTTGGAGTTACCTGCATAACCATTCCCACATTCCTGCTTAAGTATAAGCCTTCAAAATACTTGGAACAATAACCGTTACATATCAGAAGATTAACTAGACCAGAG
The DNA here is from genome assembly GCF_017639235.1 of Corvus kubaryi. Taxonomy (NCBI): domain Eukaryota; kingdom Metazoa; phylum Chordata; class Aves; order Passeriformes; family Corvidae; genus Corvus; species Corvus kubaryi. Next base: position 970,535 of record NW_024582058.1, on the reverse strand, counting down.
AACAATAAAACTTAGTGAAGCAGGAATCATCAAGTGATGTGGAATGAATTTTGAAGCTTCTGTCAGTTTTGTGAGAGCTTTAATTTTACATCCCTATATGTTTCAGATTACTTAACAATTGCAAGCTAATAGTAGGGTGTACTTTTTCTACTTAGAGAAGGGAATGGAACAATTAAAAAAAAAAAAAAGTAGTTTCTTGCTTGAGAGGAGGAATGGTGCTTGCTGTTTGAGAATTTCTATGAGAAAAAGTTCAGTTTGCCCTCTGTTGAAGTTGTCATTTCAGCAACCTGAACAAAGTGGTGGCGGAGAATTTTTGCTTGTAAAGCCTTTTGGGGAGCTTAATGTAGTTTTCAAGTTTTCCTGTGACATTTAACAACAATTGGTTAGGTTGTGGCAGTGTCACAATCCAAATTTATGCATCAGAGATTGGTTTTCTTACCTTGGCTTGTGCCCTTTCTGTTAAAATGGTTGCTGTAGAGTTAAATGTGCTGGCTGTGTAAATCTGTTTCCATATTGTGGGTAGCACTGAGTGTGCATATTCATGTAGCATATGGTCGTGTTCTTCAAACAAGGGAAATCTAAAAAGAAGGAATTTCTCGAATACATAAATGAGCACAGATCTTTCTGGAGGACAGCAGTTTCTTGACAGTAAAATAATTTTACAATTTTTTTTCTTCTCATTTTTTCTGGGCTTTCCCAGGCATGGTTAATGCATGTATGTAATTCCAAAACAATGGAAAGAATAACATTCTGGGATGTCCTTCTGAACAAAAGAAATGAGAAGCTGGAATGCTGAAATTAAGGCTAGAATAGCTGGGAAGAAAGTTTGTTAAGAGATGTATAATTTTGAAAGTATTAATTCTTTGCAGCCCGAGCTGTCATGTTTCAGACTGCTTCCTGCAGCAGAATATCAGAAGTTACCAATTCAGATTGTCAACACAGAGTAAACAGTCAAAATAAATTAAAATTGCCCTCTGTGATTTGTTGTCCCGAGGAATTTGAAAGGAAGTGGTGTTATTGAGATATGTTATTTTCTCAGCAGGGAAAGCAAATGTGCCTTCCTAAGACTTATCTGTCACTTCCTAAATACCTTATTCAAAACCATGCATATATTTTCATTTGTTTGTGATAGGCATAGAAGTGGGGAGTCTCCATTCATTCCTACTGCTCTCAACATAATATTTAACAAGGTTGACAGGTCTTGTAATTTGTTTGCTGCTTCTATTCTTTCATTTCTTTTTCTTCAGTTCACAAAAGAGCTGTATTCCAACTCCTGTCACTTTTTGTGTGCTAAACTCACTTCAAGTGAACCTACATTTAAATCTCAAATCTTCTGCTCTGAATTAAAAGGTGACTGCACTTACATGAATAGATTTTGGGGATGAAAATAATATGCTTCAGGAGCTTAAAATTTCATTGCTGAGTCTGTTAATACGTACTAATTCTAACCACTCCTGTGCTGGTTTAAGATCTTACTAGGAGCCTTTTCAGAGAGATTGCAGAATGAGTGCATGAGTACTAGGCACATGGGAAAGTCTGGCCATTAAATAGTTCTTCAAATTAAAAAAAAAATCAAAAAGGCACTGGGTAGCCTGAAGACTTTTGCTTGAAATGTGCCTGGGGTTGAAAATTCATTCCAGCAGTCTATGATTGCTGCAAGCATCCAAATGCCTCAAGAAAAGGTTGCAGCTACTTTATGGGGTGCACTGCTTGATGGAAGATGCTGCTGTCAAATCTCCAAGTATGCGTTTGCATTGCCTGGAAGTGTCACCCTGGCTGTACAAACTTAAATTAAAGTCTTAAAGTATTATGTTACGGAGGGGAGGGAACAGAGGAGAAGAGAAATTTAGAACTTTGAGGAGAAGAGGAATTAGAACTTTGACCAAATACAGGATTTAGGCCAAAAGGCCTCTTAGCTCCCTGCCATTTTCCTTGTTAAAATTCAGTGTGATGAGAAAGGAAGAGGAATAATTGGGTGATGAGTTGCTGCATGAAAATTCCAAGGAGGAGTTTCTATTTTGTGGCTCTGTGTCAGGAGCTTCCTTACTATGTGACTGTTTCATAAAATGAGCGGAGAAGTGGTTGACAGTGTGGGTATATTGAAGGTGACTACAGTAAACTGTCATTAAATGACCAAGATCGTTTACCCTGTGTGACTGCTCTGGCCATGCCCTGAACACCAAATCCTGTCAGGCTCTGGGCACCTCTGGAGCTGCTAGTGGAGTAGCAAAGCCACTGCTAAAATTCCCAACTTGCTTTACAGGTTTCCTGGCACCTTTCTACAGTAGATGGAGGAAGAATGTACCAGACTTGTTGGAACAGACTGGTCTATGGAAAAAATTCTTCCGGCCATACCATGACTGGAGATAGGGTGTGTCCCGTGCAGCTTGGGAAGGGAAAGATTGTTTCCTGGGGGCAATCACTGTCCTCCCGCGGCTGCCTCTCCCCAGAGTGAGCTCAGAGGCGTGTGTAGGAGGAGACCCATTCATCATGGCCCAGGTCTGCTGTCAGAGCCTGCTCCCGTGTGTAGCTGTAAGGATCTGCCGTGGAGTTGTGTTCCTTTAATCCATTCACGCTCTGCCTGCAGAATGCAGCCTTTGTGCTTGACATCATGGTGCCCTGCTTGGTCTTGCAAGCAGAGGAGCAAGGCAGTCTTCTGTCTTCCTTGTGCCTAATTTCCTTAGCAATAATGAATGAATCCAGCATTTTAAAGTTTGGAAAGGATTTAGACCTAGCTGTGCATTCATTTTGGATTTTCTTAATTGTGATTCCTCAAGGCGCAAGTTTAACACAATAAATCAGGAGGTACATATTTCCCTATCTGATTGCTAGTAATAAAATATCAAACTTAATCTTTTAGTTGTTACTAGATCAGACTTCCAGACATCTTAATGCTTGGTTCCATGTTTAGTAGATGGTTGGAAAAAAAAAAAAGGACTGTTTCATGGTCCTTTGTAGGGCCAGGAGTTGGACTTTGGGATCTTTCTGGGTGCCTTCTTCCAGTTCTGCATTTCTGTCATTCTGTGATCATTAATTCAGTATTTGGGGAAAGTTAGTCCAGATTCAAGGTGTCTGTTCCAGTGCGCTTCACCTCTGAGCTGCATAAGATTTGCTTCTAACCAAGCATGTTGTGCAGCATGGAGGATTGTGGTATCAGAGATAACAAGGGAGAGACTACATTATGGTATTTCCCTCCCTTTTCCTTTTATGCTTTCACAAAGCAGAGGAATGTTTTCCCTTATATTTCTTGAAGGAATCAGTAAGTAACTTCAGGAAAATAAAACTATTTTCTTGGAAGACATAGGTCTTAAACCAAATACTGAAGCAATAGGTGAAAAATCTGTAGGTGAAGCTGGTTTTAATGTGGGAAGCAGAGAATGCGTATCTGAAACAGTATGCTGATGAAAAGGCATTATGTGAAACTGTCAGAAGTCATTATAATGCACTAATTAACACTATTTGCACCTTAGTTTATGCTGTTGTGTGCTAATATTTCCTCCTCTTTTGCCTATTATATTCCTTAACCTTTTCTGCAAGTATTTGGAGGCAGGCAGTGGTACTTCCCTTATTTTTCTCTTTTAAATGCTTTGTTAGAAAAACCTGTCACCTGTATAATATGGATTTTCCTCTTGATAGCAATTTAATGTGTGTGCTTGGGCTTTTGTTTTCCTAATGCTTAAAAGAGATTATAGCATAGATTGTATTTCATCCTAAGCAGATAATGTCAGATTGTAAAGGGAAAACTTTATTCTGTGCATGCGACTGATACTTTCCCTTGCTTGGGGCTTATCTCCCTTATGTCATGAGCCTTTTCTGGAGAACAGAAACATAACAAATTGAAACAGCCCAATAGATCTTCATACTTCACAGGACTTCTGGAAATGCTTCAGTGTGAAATCACACTGCTTAAAATGCCATCATAGGGTTTATGCATTACCTGAGGAAATGACAGCTTAGGCAATAGGTAGGGCAGGAATTGGTTCCATGAATGAATTTCATCCAGCACACTAAATTTAGCTAATAATGCTTTGGACTGATTACCATGATCTTTACATACTTATTTTGCTGCTGCTGCTCTTCTATTCTCCCTAGCACATCTGTGTAACATGAAGTTTAATGCCTACTACAGATTTTCTGTGCTTTTCTAGGCTCCAAAATACAAAAGACAGCACATAAGCTGATGCCCAGCCTTTCCCTACATGCCCACACTTTGTGAGGTTCAGTTGATGAGCCCTCCATCTCCAGATGTGCCAGCTGATTCCAAGCGTTGACAGGGCTTCCTGCTGCTCAGATATGTTTATCTGTCTGCATAAACCTTACTTCAGTTAATATTTTCAGAATGGAAGAATCAAAAATTAAAAATGAAAATGGGGAAATTACCATGTGTTGAAGTAAATCTGGGATGAGAACAAACACAGTGAAATCAGGCTCCTGTTTCTCTCCCTGGTGACGGATTTGAGATGGGCGCAGTTCTTTCAGTCCTGAAGTATTTAGAGCAATTCTGCTTTTTTTCAAGGCCAAACATGGAAAACTTTAGTACAGCAGGGGGAAAAGCTCTCAACAGAAAATTGTGTTTATGGAAACCGTTGTGCAATCCATGACTGTCAGGGCTTTTCTTGCTCCACTGTGCATGCCCACATACACATTCCTGCTGAAAAATACCATTTACAGTTAATGCCTTAGGCACATCTCCAGTGTAGTGAACATGTATAATTTCTAACATAATATTATGTGGTAACTGTTGGCAAACTGTTCACTGCATGATGGAAGTCAGTTTAGATTAATCACTTCTTGATGTTAGGAAATGGCAGCTCTGAGAGGTACAAGCTGTCCTTTGTGCTTCAGAGGCAAGTTACTGTCACGTCTGGGCTAGTTCCTCCTGTAAGTCACTGCGTTGGATGATCTGGGAGCACACGAGTCTATTGGAGGATGCTGCTCGGGCAGGGTGTGGATACCAGGCAGGGAACAAGGTCTGGGCTGTGAAGGGATAGCCTGGGGGAAGGGGGTCACTTCCACTTAGGGGTACTGCTGGAAGGGTGGTGTTTCCTCGGGCTGTGGTTGCTATGATCTGTTCCTGAACTTTGACACTGATTGTGAAATTGTGTTTCCTTCTCTTTACGCTCTTTGTGTAATCCTGTGAGAAATCACTAGATATGCATCAGTCCTAGTGCTGCTTCAGGACTTCATGATTTCCCAGGATCCTGGGGATAAGGTGGGACCTTCTGGCTGGGATCCATTCTTCACTGAATTTAGCAAAATATGTTTTACATAGGTGAAATTTTGCAAAAGGCCGAAGGGACAGGTTTTGGCTGTTTGTGAACAGCTACCTTGAAACCCAGGCCTTTTGCTCCATGCAGAAATATATAAAAAACAGTTTTGAAAAAGCCTTCTGATTTGCTCTCTAAGGTTGTGTCTTCATAATAGCTCTTCCCTAGATTTGTTCTCAGTTTACAGATCCACTTGAGTGGTAAGAGTAGCACAAAACATTACTTAGATCCTCATCTTTTTTAATTTGACCAGAACGATTTCTGTAGTGAGACAGACCTGCAATTTTAATTTGGAAGGTGTTTGGTGCCTTGAATAACACATCTAATCTGAATTATACCTGTAAATGATAACTGTGTTGGAATCACCTTTATCTTCTAAATAAAATCTATTTGATTTACTCAAGTTCCTTTTTAATACTAGATTGCTTTCTGTGTCTGCCATTTTAGATCGATTGGTTTGCTTGTCTGCTGTCATGGCTTGCCACTCTGTTGTTATTATTGGCAGTTCTGGAACACTTCTAATGTCCACTCAGTAAATTGAGTATTCATCGACAGTTGTTTTCCACAGCAGCTAATACAGTGCGTCATCTCAGTTATTTCCTACTTCAGTGTCTATTTGAGTCAGAAAATAATGGGATTTACCTGGGCAAACCTGATTCTTTCTCCTTTGCTTAGTAAATGTACTGCACCTACAAAATTTAGGATATGTTCAAGTAAGGAATGAATAAAAAAGGACATTAATATTGAATTTCTGAGATGAAACTTGTAGGTATGTAGTGTGCTGCCTGATGGAATAAGCTAACTTTTCATATGTGCTGTAAGTACAAAAAGTGTTTTTTTTCCTGGCCATACTGTGCTCTCCACTTGCAAAAAAATTATTTATTCCTTCCTTTTTTTTTTTTTTTTTTTTTTGATTTGGTAGAAAAGAAACTACTTAGCGCTAACACTAGAAGATTTGCACTTACATGACAAGAGGGGAATGGCTTTAAACTGACACAGGGTAGGGTTAGATTGGGTATCAGAAGAAATTCTTCTCTTTGAGGGTGATTCAGATGATTGCCCAGACAGGTTGTGGACTCCCCATCCCTGGGAGTGTTCAAGGCCAGGTTGGATGGAGCTCTGAGCAACCTGGTGTAGTGAAAGATGCCCCTGCCCATGGCAGGGGGTTGGAACAAGATGATTTGTAAGGTCCCTTCCATCCCGAACCATTCTGTGATTCTGAGAAATCTATCAGGCAGTCAACAAGAGTTTTCTAAATCTCACTCTATTACTTTCAGTAGCACTGTCAGATATTTATAGTAAAAGCAATTATGTTTGGTGGGAGTGGTGGTGATGGGGACAGGCAGGATGGAAAGCGATTATAAAATGCGATTTCTCGCAAATGGTAGATGTCAAACAAAATGTAAAATCCAAAGGTGCCATGTAAGCTCTGTACTCAGAACCTTTGTTTGGAAGACATGAGTTTTACTGACAGCTTATGACAGAAAGCTTACATTTTTCAGGGTGGGCTGAAATGTGTCTGAAATGGATGGCAGTCAATCTCAGCCATTCACATCTCTGGTTTTCACATTTTGATGCAGCTAGAATGAAATGAAAAAAGCACTAAAGAAGCAAAAACGAAGTAATTGGAACCTAATCATGCTTAATTATTAGGCATGTGTTTAATTTTAGGCATATAAATAGGCCTGCTGAAGGGAAAAGGACATATTCTTTTCATTGCCTAATAAGACTTGTGTCGTGTGTATGCTCTTCAAGTAGTTGGATGTTTCTGATATTTTAACAGAAGGATCCTTATAGTCATCCAGTTACACAGGCTTTTTGTTAAATAGGCTTTAACTCTTTATTAGAGTTAGTTAAATAGGCTTTAACTTTCTCCTCGAGAATAAATAACCTGACAATAGGATTATCAAAATGGATAATGTAGCCATGTTTCATTGCCTTAGCTAGGGTTTATACCCAGGTATGCAGTTACTTTTTTTGCCCTTTTTATTTACATTTGTCTTTTTCATCTTCTTTTTTTTCCCCATTGCAAAAGGGAGCACGTGCTCCACACTTTTTGCATTATTGAGCCTTTGATGCCATTGCTAAATGTGGTAGGTGGGGGCAGCTTACCCTTGGTTTCAGTTAGTGATTGCACACAGCATTATTGATTTCTCATGTAGAGAGGACCTGTTGATATACTTTAATATATTATCCAGGCTGGATGCTCAGTTTTGCACAAGGACAGTCTTTTGTGGCATTAGAAGTCTGACCAAAATAACGAAATTTTTCTTCCTGTGTTGTACATTTGCACAGGTGGAACTTTTACACGAATGCGTCTTCCTGCTTAGAATGTCCATATCAGAGTTGGTTACACAATTACATTAATAAAAGCATGTATCTTCATACCATCATAGGAAAAATCACTTAAGCAATAAAGAATTGTATTTTTCACCATAAAGACTGAGAGTTTTAAACATGTTTTTATGTATCCAGCACAAAAGGGATGGTATTTTACAGGGATGCTTTCTGTTTGCAGCACGTATTATTAGGGCAGAAGTGTGTTGCTTTTGAGCTTAGACTTAGATCTGCTTTTCACCTCCAGAGATATGTAGCATAAGTTTTCACTTCTGAAAGTTCATCTGTGCTGACATTCTCATTTTCAACTCATTAGGAGCCTCTAGAGCAGCGAGGCTGAGGTATGCTTTGTGGTTCTGAATTTATATATCTCTTGGGTAACAGTAGAGCCTTGAAAGCTCCAGAGAACTGAGTTTCAAAGAACATGGCAAGCCAAAAGGTTGACTAAAATCATGTGTCCCTGCACCTAACCTCATCACCCCAGTCATTTTCAATTGTTCACAGTCATATGCTTTTCAGTCTTGTTCAATAACAGGTTTGCAGACCTTTGACATCTCTATTTAAAAATGAACTGACAGCTTTCCAGCAACAGCTAGTGAAAGGCACTTCTAACTGTTCATTATGAAATGGATTAAAAGAAAGCACGTAGTTTCATATTTCCTACTTTGTCTCCAAGTTCAAACTGATTTTTACTGAATTTTTTGTTTCTGGTTGACATAGATTTAGCTTATACGTGATATGTGCTTTTTACTTTACTAAACATTTCCTTATGTGGGAAGTGTGAAACCAACAGTCTTGGCATGGTGTGTCAGCATTGTGAGTAAATTTTATAAATGATTGAATTGCTTTTAAAATGTTACCTACAATAATTTCCTCAGATGATGCATCTCCAATTTTTCTATACAGTTCAAAGAGACCACACAGTTGATTGCAATTTGAATTGTTTTTGCGATTTAAACATAGCAAATTGAAATCTAACTTGGGGCATCCCATTGAAATACAGTGGCAACTATTGGTAATATTTCTCTCTAAATTACTTTACAAATAGGTTAATTTCTCATTAATTTTCCTGGTTAATCTAAGCAGCCAGGTATAGAGGGAAAGTCAGGGCTTTTCTGGAGTCTGCTGGCAAAGGTTGTAACAAGGAAATAGTTTCATGACATTAAAGCCTGTCCACATGCTTACACATTCCTAAATGCAAATTTTAAAGCTGATTTCCGTGTCAGTATTCAGATATTTCCTTAAACTGACAGCTGGAATTTTCTTAATAATATGAAGTACACGTCTGTGTCTTTATGAAAAATTTGAAGCCTTAAATTTTCAGTGATGGCAGTAATCCATCTAAGCAAAAAGCATTCATCTCCCTGCTCTGATCTTCAACCACTACTATCATGCTATTGAAAGCTCCCCAAATACGTCAATTTGCTTTCAGACTTTGATCCCTGACTCTTCTCTTGAGTTTCCCCAGGGCAACATTCCACTTCCCTGACCATCTTGTATGTAAATTGTTTTCAAATGAGTGAATTAATCAACATTGCAGAACCTTAATTGAAAATACAACTGATGATGCATGTCAGTTCATTCAAGTTAGAAATATATTTTAATTTTCATGTTCCCCAGAGCAATTAGCATTTCCCACTTTAACTTTTCAACCGTTCAAAATTACATAGGGATTTTAACCTGAAAAATGCTGAAATTACCATTGTCAAATGCCAACTTTTAACTTCCCCTCTGTTAAATGCCATGAAAACATCTTAAGAAATTTTCATGAAAAAATTTCAAAGACAGATATGGAAGGAGCTCCTAGCAGGAGATAAACAATGGTAGTAGCTAAGGGATAGCCTGGTGGCTATCGCAGACAAACATTTGAGGTCGAGTATTTGACTTTTTTTTTTCTCTGCAGTGTACCTCCAGTTTGTTGCTAGTACAGCTGTTATTGTTGGCCCCAAGTAATGCCTTCCCCACCTTTTTCAGGATATTAAGTGGATAAAGTGGTTCATGTGATTCAAACAGCTGTACTAGGAAGAAGGTGGGGGCTTTTTAAACTATTCTTATTTTTAAATTGAAGAGCTTATTAAAAAAGAAGCACTTCAGCAAGTTAAATTACTTAATGCTGCACATCCTTGGAACCCTAATCACTTCCAGATGGAGCAATTCATACTTCTAAGAGAGCACTAATTTTTAAAGTGAATCAGGGGTTTGGGTATCTGCATCTTAGAGTACCCTTGTACATTGCAGAGCCAAAGCCCTTAAAAAATTAAGCAATCTAGTTTTGAAAATAAGTACTTTATTTTTAAACTTTATTTAAGTAGTTCCCATTAAAACCAGATTTTATTTCCTGCTGCTGTTTGTATGGTACTCATATGCATTCTTTTGAAAATGCAGTAAACAGAGGCAGGAGAGTAGGAAATGTAATTTGGTGACATACCTCTGGAAAGGCAACCTCTGTGTAGGTGAAAGTGAAATAACTTTATATGTGCCATTCAAGGCACTTCATAATAATTGCTGTCTTTGCTAAAAATCATCTGCTTCTCTTCACACATCTTGTTTTAAAATACCATTTTCAAGTTATCTTTTACGGTTAATTGCTTTCAACAACTAACCCATTTCTTTTGGTCTTGGCTTGAGGAAATGAACACACCACTCACTGTTACAGTGTTCAGACATTCTCTCTATAAAATCAGTGCAAAATCACAGTGTCATGACTCACTTCTTGGCCTCTTGGGGCAGTTCCTTACAGCAGTGACAATTTCTTAGTGATCTAAACACGATGTAGCAGAATCCTTTCCCCAGCAGTGTTACACAGGCTCGTATTCCGTGGAAAAAGGGTAGAGTATAGTGGTGTTTGTTGCTCAGAGCCGTAACTATCCTTAGAGTGTGGGGAGAGAGTCTCTGTCTTTGCAGTTGAAAAGAAGAGTTAGTAAATATCAAGCAAATACAACTTCTGTAGATGATTCTTTTTGAAATTTTACGTATTTCTAATTGGGAATGTCATATTTCTTTCGGTGAGTGTGATTTCAAAAGAGAGATTCATAGTTAGCCCCACTGCTCATTTCTGTTTCATTGCTTAGCAGACGAATAGAAAGAGTACTACAACTTATCTAACACTTAAAATAAGTCCTGAAAATGCTAAATCACATGTTCATTTTGCTGTACAGATATATGTAAAAATTTTAATGTGGAGTTCTGTATAATTTGCTTTTTCTTTTAGGGTCAGTGGAGGATAGGCTCATAGGAAACATGGTAAATCATGGAAGGTTATGGACATCATTTTTCTCTTTGTGCTCAGAAGAAAAAAAGGGAAGCAGCAAGGGAGTTGTACTGGGACAAACCAGGCTGTAAGGACCAAGTGAGTCATGTCACATTCACTGGCATGTTGATACCGAGATAACACCAAATATGTCATCATTTTTATCTTGGCACTTTTTCTGTTTGTGTGGTTATTTCTTGGACAGCCAAAGGCAGGTTCCAAATCACACCCTGTCGTCCCTGAAGGTGACGTGAAGGGCTGGCACTGCCCGGGACATCCCATCAGCTCAGTGTTTGAGTAAATGTGTCATTGCCTCTAATAGCCAAGGAAAAAGCTGCAGCACAGAGCATGTGGTGCTTTCCAGGCCTTCTTTAATAGGCACCATTGTCACTTTCCCCTGCAGACAGAGGTTTTATTTAATAATGAATTCTGTTAGAAAAGAAAAAAGGTGCATTTTATTATGTTTTGTGCTTGTCAGGGGTGTTTTTATTTACTTTGAAGTCAGTTGAATCCTGAAACAAGCCTGGTTTCTTTCTGTGTTTCCTCCCTATCCTCAGCCTCAGTAATTTATGTAGACAGTTTAATGTTAAATATCAAAATACTTTAATTATCTGTAAATTTACATTCCACATTTTCCCATCATAGATTGTCACAGAAAAACCAATTCTCAAAATATATTTTAGATCAAAATACAGTGTATAAATTTTAGGAAGTTCAGTTGTTCTATGATTGTAGGCTAAGAATTTTTCCTACCATAACAATGAGTTTTTAAGTTGTAAATGCAACCTATTTTAATGATAATGCATTAGCAGTTAATTTCCGAAAGCTACAGTTTTTGTCATTACTGTGTGTCTATGATGAATTCCACGTACCATTATTGCAACATACATATGGAACATTTTTTCCCATTTTGAATTTGTTAAATATTACTTGAGGAACGCAGGAAAGATTTTTTACAATTTTCATGCTACAATAATTGGGTGATAATAACTTTAATATTGGGAAGAGTAAAGGAAAAGAGTAATGCTATGAAATACCACTATTACAGAAATTACCAGCTATCATGAAATCATGTAAATCCGCAGTATTAATGTCTGGCACTCTCAGTTGTTGGAAATATCCCTAATTTTTGGGTTGTTGTTGGAAGTTTTCTTCTATCAAAGGTTTATATCAAAACCAGAAGTGTGTGCATTGATACATATTTACCAAATATGTTTATAAAAGCTGACACTGTAAAATGATCTAGAGTAAAACCCTTTTTTTCTGGAGCAGGTCATACTCTGGGGATACAAGGTTTTATAATGGCATGGGTTGGTTCAGCATAGAATTTGAAGACTTGAAAATTTGCTACTGCTCATTTTATGAAAACTAGATTACAAATGAAAGACTATGTATTCATGTGATATGCAAAGCCTAGGCCTGCCTTGCCAGCTGGTCAGCTGCCAGGTATAAATTATGCTGTAGGTATTTTCATGTAGAATATGGATAACATACTGCAATTTCTGTGTTTAATTTATTAAAGTACAGTGAAAAGCAATATATAGTCAGCATTTGTGTCCTTTAACTGCACACTAGGCATATGCTTTTGTTCTAAATGTAATCAAAATTGTGGTATCTCAGATACCACTTAGTGAAATCCATTGGCAAAGGCTACAGTTTTTATTGTGATGACTATATTTTTACATGTCTTTAAACTAAATGGCTTTGCTGTTACTGCTGATTTTGGAGGCGACGTTCTTTTCCTTGCAGCATGGTGCACAGCTGCTTTGTGGAACAGGGAATGTGGTAAGGTTGGTGGTACTCCCACTTTTCAGGTCCATACTAATAACAGGGAAATAAATCAAAATCATTACGCTGATGCTCTTCCACATATTTCTAACACCTGCTCCACGGGTGGCCACGGATAAGTTCTTAAGTAGTCCCATGGCTCACTTTAAAACACCTTCATCTATATTGGCAGCAGTTTTCTTGTGTTGAGAGAACATCCCACAGGCACAGACTGTCTTGGAAGATCATTACAGCATAGGATATGTGGCTTAGTGTAGTTTGAAAAAATTCACATGCAAATCTTCATTTGGACTCAGTACAGGTGTAGTGAGTAGAAAATTATTGCATGATGCCTTCTTCCTTCCTAAAGTAGTTTAAAAGTTGATGCAAAGTTGTCTTTGAAGATTCAAACGCCAATTAAAGCAATAGAACATAATCAGTCATTACAGCATACTGTATTTAAAAGACCCAAAGAGCTAAATCTTCTTTTTCATCTTGACCACGTCTCCACATATTTATTTCCATCTGAGATGTCAGACATTCAAATGGTTTTCAGAAGTTGGTCATCTACTCGTGGGGGCCAGGATGTCTTTATTTTAGCTAGTCCATAAGGAAGTTTGGGTTTTAGGGAAATACTTACGCAATAAATATTTACACTGATATTTATTGTTAACTGTTACTGTCTGATCTTTGCTGCATAAAGAAGGTCATGTGTCACTTTTTAAATTCCTTTAAATTTGCTTAGTATTCCATCAATGAGGGTATATGCTCTGTCCGAAGAAAAAGGTTTATCTTGTGGTCATGATGCACAATAAAAAAACCCAACTATCCTTTGTAGTCAGGGCAAAATTTGGGTTCTGAGCCCAAATCTATGGACTTCTCTAGCCTCTGTATAGTGAATTAGAACCCCAAGTACTTTTTTATAGCTATAACCTTGAGCAGTTGTTTTGGGATAGATACCAATAAATATAATGGGTCCACGGGGAAGAGACAGAGCATTTTCAGATTTATGAAGGGGAAAAAATCAATAGTCTCCCTGAGGCTGTATAAGTCATGAGTAGTACCAGTAGTTTTATGCAAAGTTGACAATATCATGAAATATAAACCCTTGGTTTGGAATTTTACCAGGAATTAAAGTGGCATTAAAAAGAAAAGTAAATGTTTTGGCATATGGATTAAGAAGGTGGTTTGTATTTCTTATCGTTTTGCACTGCAAATTCCTTTCAACTGAGCAATAAAAGATGGTTCAGAAAAGATTTAAGAAGAGGTTGGTTCTCAGTCCCAAAGTCTCATCTGAATTATGTCTTTCACCACCCCCTATTAAATGCGTCTGTCTCTGAGGAATGCTCATTCTGTAAGTGGCAGGTCACTGGGACTGCTCTTTAGCTAGCTGGATGTCATGGAATTAGGAATAGATGCTGATTTTGAAACGGTTGTACGTGCTATTCACGTAACACATAGCAATAGGAATTAAATTGCAAAAAGTCGCATCTACATACACAACAGTTTTGAGAAGTCATCTGGTTGCTCCCAAGTCTCCCTGAATGCTTGCCCTCCTCTGCACATGCAGGTTTGGTTTTCACGTTGTTGGTGGGCTTTGTCTCAAAACAAAGTGAAAAGAAAAAGAAAATGTACTCAAGTTTAGAGACATATATCTATATATAAAAATATCAACTGTTACCTGAGTAACACAAATTGCACCGTGGCATGAATTGATGTGTATGTATTGGAAATTGTACTTCTGTCTTTGAAGGATTACTTCCATAAGAGTGACCTGTATTTGTGAGTGAAACAAAGGGAAAAGAATTCTGTACTGAGGACCTTGTGGTTCAGTTCTGTCCTTTCAAGTAGAAGTCCAGTTTGCAAACCATCTTGTTCTGTTACTACCCCATCAGCATTTTTAAAATTATCATTTTTCATTTTCCCATATACATTGGAATATATCCAAAGAGTAGCACTGTCCATAGGTGTTTCACTTCTAGTTGCTTCAAAAAGTCTGTTGGCAAGGAATTTGGGATGTACTCTGTCATGTTGTGATTGTGGTGTGTTGTTTGAAGACCAGGAAGATTGCATGAGGAAGTTTCGTATTCATTTTACCTCAGTATACTACAAATTTAGATACTACAGAAAAGATCACAGAATAGGAATGTAGGAATGTTACATTGCGAAGTATTGAGAAGTATTATATTTCTACTGTTCCCCAAAGAAGAAAGTGGTGTTGCTGCTGGAAAATGGAGAAGCTTAACAGCATGTGAAAGATTTTTCACTCTTTATCTACAGTATAAAAGACTTAAAGGAAATACTTGTTTTACATATGGACTGGAAGAGAATCCTGCTTACTCCTGGAAGACAATCCTGCTTACTCCTTGTTAGTTATGCTAATAGAGGTGTAAATAAGAAGACCTATGTAATCTACACTGGCATCTGTGGAGCAGCCTTCTGGTTGGAGCTTGAGGCTGGGCTGCCCAAGCAGGAGCTGCTGGCTCTGCCCGCACAGGTCGATTCATGTGGCCAAACCTCCTCCGGCTGCCTCCTGCCCCCAGCAGCCTTTGAGGTGGGCAAGGAGGGCTGGATGTTAGACATGTTCTCCTCCATGGTCCCAGACAGCTGTGTTGTGGACAGTGGGTAATTGTGTCTCCTCTTCCCATGTGAACGGAGTGTTAAAAAAATATGGGAACCTGTGCTTGGGTGCAGTCCATGGCAAGATGGGCTTTGCAGGGCTGGTTACTTCCACCAGCAGCTGTGATGCTCGCCCATCCTTCCTGCCTTGGCTTTGCAAGAGGGGAGGGGACAGGAATTCTGCACTTCCCATTTCAGGGTTTCGTGATGTCTGTGGTCCAGAAGATTGAATTGTATCGGGCTCTGTTTTAAATGTAGTACCTGCCTGTAGTTTTTAAATTGGAAAAAAACCCAAAGACAACCAAAGAAGAGAAAAAGTTTCAGCTGTTTGGGACATGCACACAGTTTGGATATGCACAAGTGGAAATAAATTTAAACATGCAGCCCCAAAGCAAACAGATATGACTGTGAATATACACAGGGAACAGATCAGTTGAGCTTTACACAGCCATTTTTCAAGTTAAACATGCTTTAATGTAAGCCATAAATTTCATCATATGAATATTTTTATGAGCTGCATTTCATCCATTTATTATTCTGGAGTTCCATATAGTGACAACAGGTAAATACAGTGCCAGTCCGCCTGCATGTTGAGTCACCGGGAGCCTTCTCTCCTACACATTGTTTGAGCAAGGGTAACAAATTACTGGTATCGTTTCAGACATATTTCAGTGAGATTTTTATTTGACAGTGCAGCTGCCATGATTTCATGCATTAGTTCAGGCTGCGCATTTCTGACTTCAGGTTCAAGGTGGAGGTTCTAGTTTTGAGGATTCAAATGTGTTAGTAATGGCAGTTTCTTCTCAGTATTTTCACCTATTTTGGGTCAGATTTTACATTTACTTGGATCTTGACTCTCAGCTTGTAAATTAAAATAATTTCTAAATCTGTAAAATGGTAGTGCTCATGAAGCAATGAAGTACACTGAAAGTAATATACATTAGAATAATTTGCTACAGATTTCAGACAGATTATTGTGCATATGCTGTATTACACGCACCTGTGTTACTGAAAAAGTCTGGAGTGACTAAGAACCCTGTGAGAAACAGGGCTGTGAAAGAGAGCTCTGCCATAGTCTGCCTTGGGCAAACAAAATCTTGATTCCACAAGAGTATTCAGGTGAGGATGTGGAGTCTGCTGGGGAGGCTGTGTCCTGCTAAGGACCAGATTCATGCTGTCTGTCTTTGGGTGCTTAACTGAGGGATCTCAGTTTAGGAATCTGCAGATGTGAATGAAGGAGGGACACCCGCCTCTCCCTCCTCTCTCCTGAGGAAGGACAGCTAAGTTGATCATTTAGGCATATTTGTGAAGTGTCTGATGGATAAACGCCACCCTTAAGCATGGGCGAAAGACAGTTTGTTATTGGAAAAGTGCTTTTAGAAGATGGCAGTACATGTCGGACATTATGTATTCAACCAAGCCTGTTTTCTTTAATCATTAATTTGAAATAAAATATCTTTTTCTGATATGGAACCCACCTTGGAAAGATGTCTTATAAGCATCAAAGAGCTAGTAAAGTGCAAAAAACAACTTTACAAGTAACTTCTTATCCACTATATTGGTGCTTTATACATACAACTAAATGTCCTGTATCTTTAGGAGGCAGTTTAGTGTTTTTCCTACATGTACCTGAGAAGTAACAGTATCTTTTGAAAGCTTCACTGCAGAGAAGTAGATCACAGCGCAGTCCAAGAGCCAATGTAGCTCCCTAAATTTGCTTTTCCTGTTTCAGTCTTATTAGTATTTCCATCACTAACTTAAAATTAATCAGGGCAGACAAGTCCTTGCAGCCATGAAGCAAAGTGCTGGAAGCAGTTACTGCTTTTGTGAGTGCTGTACCCTAGCAACGCTATCTGTGGCATGTACCAAAGCACTGCAATTTGAATTTTGGGAGATGAAGGAACTAGCTCTAGTGTTAGAAACCTTAATCTGCAAATGGTATAGAGCTTTGAATGCGGAGTCACCTTGTTTGCCAGGCGAGGCGCCGTGCCTGAGAGCTGTATAGTAGCTTTCTAATTCTTTTCCAAGAGTAATGACATCTCTCATCTGTGTGTTGATGACAAAATTGCCATGTTTCTAGACAAGGGATTGTACTGTATCATGTAATCTTTTTCTCCGTCTTCACTCAGAAGGAGATTATATTTGCTTCAAAACATCGTAGTAACAAGAAACCGATTCTGTGAATTTGAGAATAACATCTTCTCTTTGCTCCAAATACCCAAACCTTTTTTTGATAGTTATTCATTTCTTTATGCAGGGAAATCCACCGTTGCCTTTGGTCATTGCAGCTTCTTATATCTTCTACTAGTGCTTCACTTAAAGATTTTGTCATTCCAATTCAAATAAAAATTATATGCTGAATTGGAAATGCTTTATGGTCCTTACAGTGGATAAAATATGTTAATTTGTGTAAATGCTCTTCTGAGTGCAGATGCTTGCACTGAAAGCATGCTTATCTTAAAAGCTGCATGTCTTTCATTCTTTTATATGCACAGTTTATTTTTTTAATACGTCTAATATTTCAGAAGAGTTTTTAAAGGAGATACTGGAAGCTAAGTGAAAAAAAAACCTTCCTTGCCTTTTTATAAATACTCATGGTTTCATAGAAAATCTTATAACTGAATTGCTATTTTCTTTTGAGGTTTTGTGTGTTCTTCCCCTTTCCACCCTTTTCCCCCCTTCCTTTATGCTTCATTTCGTTGCTATAGATTAGCAATGCTAAAGAATGCTAGGTTGGCTGTGCCATTATATGCTTGACATCAAATCTGGTATGTGAAGTGTTAGTCTGCTCACTTTTGTTACATACGTTTTATGTATCTTAATGATGTGTGATAACACACAAGTGAATTAAGCAGAGTTAATATGATGAACTATGTACTTTCAAGGTTTAGAGTGTAAGCTGAAGCATTTATTTGTGTGTCATAGTTATTTAGCTTATAAATAGAAATATATGCACATTGCCTTTGAGGTCAGCAACCACAATATTGCATTATAGGTTAATTATGAAGGAAAACTTAGTAAGAAACTTATTTTGGAAGTCCTTCTTTTTGAGTGCTCCTTATTGAAAAAGCTTTCTGTGCGAACTCACTTGTTAAATTCATATTCTGAATCTAATGGTCTAATTTAAGTAAGACTACAGCTTGGTTCCCAGGCACAGGTATGAGAATGGACTAATTCTGATTCAAGGGAACTGGCGCTTTTTTTATCAGATTCAATTTTTTTTCTCATTGATGAGATGTCATCTTGGTCTTCCTGTTTTTAGTGGAACCTCTTTCACTTGAAAGAATTGGCAGAAGCCATGCCAGGTAAAGCAGAAATAAATGTCTGCTACCAGCAGCAGGGTGGGCGGTACCACTGCAAATACTGACCTATTAGAAAAACATGTGCAGCAAAATACATGTGTACATTTTCCTTACAACAAAATATGGGCATATATAATATTATAATCATTAAATATTCATTTTTTAGGTTTTCAAGTCTACACCTGCTGTAAATCGGTGCACTATATAATACATAAAAGATGGATGGTGTAGTGTGGCAAGAGTAATAAATTTCACTTTTCCTGCTATGAAACCCACAGAGCCTGTATCAACTGATCATAAATAAATGCCCAGTCAACAGCAGTGCCAGTCCCTGTAAGGAAAACTTTGGGGTAGATAAATCAAATGTTGTTTAGGTCGTTTTTCTCGGTAGGAAAGAAATACACAAGTGCTTTCTGGATGTTATTCACTGCTGATTATTCACTGCACACTTTTATTCCATCTCATTCACTGAATTTCAATGTATTAGACATTTAAAATTCAGTCAAATGCTGGGGAGAAAGGGTAAACATGGCAAAGGATGAGGATATTCAAATCTCTCTGGAGAAGTGAGTATATAAAGCTGAAAGCTGGCAGTACACTATAATAGCAGAGGCCTGTAGTCCTTTTTCCCTGGTCAATAACTTAGTCAAAAAGACAACTTTGCATATATTACAAAGATATCCTTTAATAATGTATTTCTCTTTCAGAGATTTACTCTTCTTTCCCTGTCTTTTTTGCCTGTTTTTCACCATGTTCAGTTTGCATTCATGTAACATGTTCCTGTTTGAATAACACAGACACATAGTGCCATTTATACAACCCACACCTGTCCATGGCTTTCTTAGGGGCAGAGCAGGAATGGCTATTAGAATCCCAAATTTGCTTGTTACTGCTTACCATGGATTGCACTGGATTGGAAAAGTATTGTGGAGGAAGCAGTGTTTTAGTGTTTTTGCTGAACTTAAAGTTTCTATTACTACTTCTAGGAAAGCTAGATAAACAGAAACAGAGGTTACAAATTCAGGTAATTTCTCGTCCTTTCAGTTCTTTATTTTGTGTATGGCCATGGGAATAGAAAATCCATTGATTTGTCCCTGGTCACATCTAGGACTCCAATAGAAAGGGAGGTCTTGAAGAACTGAGCATAGGGAAAGGTGAATATGTAAATAAAGTGTGTGTGTAGTTAAAAAAAACCCAACTTGTTTCTATGTCATATATGCTGGTCTGAAATAAAAATTGATGCAAGTCATTCCTGGAAGCAAATAATATTTTAAAAGTATCAAGCATAGGCTTTATGTCATCTGGCCTCGTGCAGCCTGTATCCCAGTGGCATAGAATTTAATGATTCAATCAGGAATGAAGCTGAGATTCAGATTTATTCCTCTGCTACAGATGAGCCACAGTGGAGCATAGGGTTGTTGTGGTCAAGTCTGAAGTTGGCCATACATTGTGTGTATTTTCTCACTGTTTCTCTTCATTAGGATTCCTTTTTGGTTTCTAGGGGTTTGAGATTTCTGCCCATTCCAATTTCTTTAGCTAGCATGTTTGAAGCGAGCAGGGAGTCTAAGAGATGAAGAGCTTCTGGGAGGAGTTACATATGTAAAACGTCACAGCAATGATGGCCCTGTCATCAACTCCCCTCTTTCAACAAATAGACCAAATTATAACCAATGTATGTAAAGAAATTGCCTCCTTCTACTTATTTCAAGTGCTTTTGAGTGGAAAAGGTCCACCAAGATTCATGTAAAACACTTAAATAAAATTACTCTGGCTGTTTGCGCTCAGCTGTGGTGCTACCAAACAGAGTTGTTGAAATAACTTCAGGAATCCTGCAGATGGTTCTCCTGGCTGTTGAAACTGTAGATTCTGATTTGCTGAAATGCTTGTCTGTGCCATGGCAGATTGGAGACTCCTCTTCCTTGTTATTTTGGCTATGTTTAATATGCATCTCTGAAGTAAAGATAACTCAGATTGTGTGACCTAGCTCACTGTGAAGGCCAGCTCTATGACCTCTTCTAATGTTGAATAATAATAACAACAGCAACAACAACAACATCAATAAAAATATCAGCTTCCAGTTCAAGTCTTGCATGCTACACTGATGCTAAAGTTGATGACACAATTAATGTCTTTCACCTATAATGCTAATATGGGTTAATATAATATTACATGGATGAGTAAAATGATTAGTTGTACTTTGTTTAAATAAAGGTTAATAGCTAAATATGAATAAGCGTAAGCTGGACACAACCAAAGTGATAGGAGAGGTGAAATGCCTTGACTAACAGTATTCTGGATGTATATAAAAGTAATTGTGGAAAATAATGTGAATAGGAGGATCTTTAATCTTAATTAAAAATATTTAGGACCTGAATGGGAAACTTTGAGGAGTTGAAGAGATAGCTACTAAAAATTCTGCAATTGGTAAATAAATAAAAAACTATAGAAGCGGCTGTTGGGAAGGAAAAAAGGAGTGCAAACCAAGTGGTATGAATTTCATTTGATAGTGGAGCAGTGGCAATGTCACTGATAGTTGGTTTTTTCCTGTTTGTGTTTTTAAGATACTGCTTGCTTATCCAGGGTATGATTCCTGGAAATACGTAATGTGGCAAGGGAATGAAGGAAAAGGGGATATAAAATGACCAGAGAAAAAATTAGTTGCAGTTTATTCTGCTGTAGGGCAATAATAAACGAAGAGGAAATCATGATGTAAAATGAAAGAGCAAGGCAGACATAAGTTAACACGTTTAAAGGACTTGATCCAATTGGTTTAATGTGTTAAAGAGCTTAGTGTATATCCTGATGTGTCTCAGATGAAATGCTTACTGATATGCACTAAAAGAAAATAGATGAAAGACTCAAATTTTCAAGGCAGGTATTATTTTTTTTTAGCTGTGAAATCTGGCTGCCAATGCATAAAGATTTCCTGTTAAGTGAGAACAGAACAAAGGAAAATGGAGATAAAATCTCTTCCATCAAACTCTACTGCATCAAAGCATATAAGGCAAATCTTCCTTTCACATTTGTTTAGTGAATGTTAGTGTCTGAATCTTTGAGGAGACTTTGGTCCACAAAATGTCATTGCCCTTTGTTTTTGCCAACACTGCACTGTAGTTTTAAGGAGGGAAGTGGAGTGGAAGTAAGAACTCCCATACAAGCAAATACCTCACAGTGTTGTAAGCAGCCACAGGATGAAACATGGGACTGTTGCACTTCAGCAATAAACTGCCGAGGCTTCAGAGAGCTTTAATATCCCCCCAAAATCCTGTCACTGCCATCATGCATTTAACCCCTTTATGCCATGGCTCGTGGTTTTGTGCCATAGGACTTGTGGACAATGGAGCAGCTGCCATTTGCTGGCTCGCCGCTACCAGCCTTTGAATCAGACACGTCGTTGGTAACAACGGCAGAGTGAGTGATGCTCTTTGGAGGAGACAGTTCTGACTTCTATGCCTGGGTTAATAACAGTAACCGAGGAAATGCTATAAGCATCAAGGAATTCCATATTTAATGATATCATCCTGTAGGCCTGTCTGCTTTAAACATCTTAGGCTACTGAAAGTCAGATTGATTTTCAGTATGAAAATTATCTTGATTTTAGATCATAAAGAATTGTAACCTTTTCGTTGTCAGAAATAGAATGCAATTAATATGGAAGTAGTTGGATATATTACATCCATAATATGCTTTTTTTAAACATATTGTAAACAGAGATGAAACCAGTATATTTCCTACAAAAATATCTTGAGTTACCATGGTGCTGTATTTTTTTAGTCACTACTGACTTTTTTACCCAGAGTCTCCACCCAGATGATCTCAGTATCTAGCTTAGATATGAGGTGACACAACAGAGAATAAGAAAACCTTAGGCCTGGGAAAGGGAGAGGACATTTACATAAAGTAAATGAAGGTCTTTGATTGCACTTGGTTACACAAGATAATGGGTTAGTGTGGTCATTTCTTTGGGGAAGGATTTTATTTTTTGTTTATGAATAGATTTAAGGAGCAGAAGACAAATGCTGTGGCTCAAACTGTTCAAACTGAAAGGGTGGATTTGGCCTAATACAGTTTGATAGAAGCATCTAGGAAAATGATTCAAAAGGCTTTTTCTGAATTCCTTTGATCATGTAGCTTTCAAAACATAATCAAACTGCTCTTTGGTTCTAAAGTAGGGCATTATCAAAGAACATGTGCTGCATAACATCTTGGTTCCCTGTAGTCAACCGACTGCATCACTTAGTCTTTACTTGGAAGGATGCGACACGAGCCTGTATAGTTTGTCTCAGTTTCTCTTGTTTGTTTTTTACACCTTTACTGTGTTGTATTAATAGAAGAAGAGGAGCCTCTGCACACTTGAGGCACTGCCTCTGGAAATGTCGTTCCAATACAAAGAGAAGTGCAATGCTATCTGCGTGGTACAGTCATGTCTGTGCAGCACACCAGGATCTAGGCTTTAGCTGCCTTTTGCATAGCCTTGTGTTTACAGCTCAGTTCTCTCCATAGGCTTTTTTCCTATATGCTTCTGCACAGCCAAGCATTCTGTACACTTACCCATGTCTTTGTGACACAGCTTTCTTTGCCTTGCTGTCCCTTGGGCTGCTTCCAGCCTCTTGAGACGAGCAGTGTTTACACTCCTTGTCGCAGATAGCAGTGAACTCTTGATTAGGCAGCCAGGCTGATGTTACTGCTTGGGAGTTGTGCAGTTGGAAATCACAGCCCTCAGCAGTAACGACCTCTGTGTCTTGGGTGTTTAATTCATGCATTAAATAGAAAGCTTTCCTGTGCTTGCTTCAGTTTTGTGAACTTACCACATGAAAGGGATTCTTTACACTCCTGAGGTCCCGTGGGCATTGATCCATAGTCTTTATCTGTGCGCATAGTTGCTGTGAGAGAATACAAGCTTTGGAAAGCTTGTCCTTTGGTACAATCCAGACTAGCAGGTATGTTTGTGTTCTTGGTGGACGTGTTTGTCTGTTTACCTGAGTGAGATAGTAGGTTTGTAGATAGAGTCTGTATCCAACATTCAAGCATGTTTGCCAGAGGTAGCTGGCTGATCCTGCCTGTCTCCAAAGTAAATGAATTGCTTTTCATTTATTTTCAGCAACAAGGAATTTGGGGTTTCTGAAATGGTACATTGAGCTCAACTTTGGAAGTAATCCAATTCAAGTTTTGTAATTTGTTAGAGCTGGCATGCCCATGGGTGGCTCAGATTTTGGGTGATTTAGGCAGTGTAGCAGCTCTTTTGATTACGAAATTGGGGACCACTGTGATGGGAATATTTTGGCAAATTTCCACAAACACAAAGAAGCATTATTTATGCTAAACTACTATGTTATTTATTACTTCAACAACTAAAATCGAGCATTAATCCAACAGATTAGTCAAGCCTTAGCTGTACAGTACCATACACCTGATGCTGTATTCTGGGCTCTGGTGGCTGCAAACTGTGATGGCCCCTCATCCCTGAGGTCAAGCTGGCTCAGCACGAGGAAAGCCAGTGGGTGACACCTTTCTCCCCCAATTTCCACTTGCATTTATACACACTTATTCCACACATTTTGCACCAGTCTTGTCCAAAGGAGTATGTCCTCTTTTCATAGGTCAGAACTAGTCTGTTCCAGTGTGTCCAGAGGGTTGTTGCCAGAGACTGCTCATCCATTCTGACTTCTTCAGGTGTTAACCTATTTTCAGACTGGGTCATAAGTTGTCATGTTTCTTCAGGGTGTTGCAGTCTTTGTATGACTTATGACTGGGTATGATTATCTTTGCCTTATTTATTTTTATTTCCAACTCTTCCAAGCACAGACACTACCAAGTATTTCAGTTCCTACCCTATGACATGCCCTCTTGAGGTATTTTTGGGGTAGAGGGCAAATGAGATGTGTTCCACAAATAGTCCTTATGCTGCAGTGGAATGGGCATGGCCCTGAAATTACATGCACCTCACATCACCTACATCAGATAGCATTACAGAGGAATTTAGCTGCAGCATCAGATCCTTACTAATTGAAGGGATATCACTTGGGACTCTTTTCCTTGAAGACTACCCACACATTTTCTTTGAGATCCAATCATGAGATCCTTTGGTGAGGAGACACCCATCGAGTTGCTGAGCAGACGCCTTTGTAATCTATTTGTCTGTCTAAAGTCATCAAAGGTGCGGACTGCTATATAAAAAAGCCCCAAACCTACAACAATTTGCCTGTGTTAATTTTGCATTACATGCCTTCCTGGATTAAAACATGACAATTTTCTGTATGGTCAAGACAATAAATCCCTGCCAACCTTGACTTACTCGGACTACCAAGCATGTTCAATAAAAAGCATGATGTGGGATATTTTTTTTTTTGCCAAGTGTACATACCTGCTTATGCAAAAGAATTTTGCATAAAAAGAATTTTAGGAAGGCTCTCTGATGGGTGACAACTTCACTTGACTTGGTTGAAGAGACCCCCCTCCAAAGTATTTATCTCTGAGCATGGCTTGTGTGCAAGGAATGGAGCTCGATAGAGTCCTGTCCAAGTCTCTGAAAGGAAGGGAAAACCTGCACCACCTGTCTTCGACTCAACAAAGTGCAGCTCAAGTTTCATCAAAGCTGTGGGGAAATCCTGTCATTTCTGCTTTATTGCTTCAACGAAATGGAAAAAAAAGCTTTTGAAAAGCAATCTTTTATCTTATTTGGCAGATATGGCCAAGTTCTGCCACCAAATTTCCCAGATGTAGTTTATGTAATCACATGGTGCAACTCCTTGTTAAAAGAGGTAGGTATTATGTATGTGTCAACATATGGCTTGCATATATTATAGTGAAGAAGATCTTCCCACGTGTGGACTTCTCCCCTCTCTGTGGCTCTGGCACAAGAAGAGCAGGAGTATCAGGATTCAGAACACATTATTGCAATCTTACTGTAAAACACAGATATTTTTTATTTTCTTCATTTCTCTGTTTTAGGATAAGAATATTTTTTGAGTATTATTATGCTATCCTGGCTTTGTAGGCACCAAGTGTTATGAAATGTTGCAGGGCTTTAGAAAAAGACCTCCTGTCATCCTCTATTTAGAGAATGCTGTCTACTAAAACATAAAACGTCTTGGTTATTATTAAGTGTTTCAAAGTGAAATGATTGTGTGAGTCAGAAACTGCCATTTTCCCAGCAGAAAAAGAATTTCTGAGAATTGAGAGTTTTCTGAAAGAGAGTTTATCTTCCATGAATTGGATGCTCTGCTATAAATTTGGTTGCTCAGTAATCAGCTCTGAGTATGAACATAATTTCCATAAAACTTACCTTCTGTAATGGTTTTTCACAGGTTCACAGCATCACAGAGGCTGTGATACCCTACTACTTGAAGACAGTGTGTATTATACCATAAATACTTCCTTTGCTCTGTAAAGAAATCTCCTGTGCTCAGCGTTTGCATGTCATTACTCGCTCACAGCTGTTTATGAGCAGTGCTGCTGTCTCAGCTCTGGGAACAAACAGGTTTGGGCATGCATGTGAATGACATGGTTTGTTCCTGTCTGGTTTGCAAGCCAGAACTGTGGAAGTATCTCCATTCTCAGCTTGAGCGTTATTCTCAGTAGTAAGTCTTATTTTCCCAGGCTGATTGTTGAAATGTGCTAATGAGCCTCCAAAGATTATAAACTAAGGGCTCCCATGGTTGCACGTTTTCTAGTTCAAAAGCTACTTGTCGTAGCAGACCCAGGTACAACATGCCGATGCCATCTGAGATCATTTGCGATGCAGTTTGCCTGCCCACACCCAGAATGCGCATCTAGTTTGCTGTTGTAATACTGGTGTTGGCTGAGACCTGGGCATTAAAATATTTGGCCTGAGGTACTTTTTTGATGCACAGTCATTTTCTTTCCACACTAAACCAATGTTGACAGCTTCTTCCAAAGCAAATCAGAAAGCAAATGTATATATATAGCATGTTGCTCAGTAGTAATCTTATTTTCAGACTAAAGTAGCATTACTTTACAAAGTTAGTCTATGCCATAGCAGCTTCAGTTGAGACCCGTAAACTGTATGTACATTCATTCCATTTTGCCATGTACCACCTTCCTCACATTGAGGGAGTTCTCTGAGAAGGTGATCCTTGGAGCCTCACAGGCATCCTCTGCAATTTTTGTTTCAGGAAAACAGATATGTTCCTCAGACAGAACTCTTTTTTCCCATGCCACAGACATTGTCTGTGGCACAAATGGATACCTGCCAAATGATGTGTTATCCTTATCATATGAGCAGCCTTAAGCGGTTCTTAACTTTATGCCTCACTAACATATGTGACTTGCTTGATTGCATGTCAGCTGGCATGGTGTCCCAGCCTCCTGCCTTTTCTGGGTCTCCGATACCTGGGGGAATGGGGAGGGGAGAAGGTGGGACTACTCCCATCACAGTGCCTTCAGTCCTCTCAGGCCCCTACCGGGCAGTATGAGTATTCAAATTAAGTTTTCAAAGGTGGGCGGTGACATTTTTTCCTATGTCTATAATCTTAACTTAATCACAAAGTAATTAACGTACATGCTTCCACTAGTACAGTCTTGGCTGTACACAAGCACTTAAATACTTGGCTTTGTAAAGCTGAGAACTTTGTCTTTGAAACACTTTGCCAGATTCCTAAATGGAAAATAGCTATGTGATTTTAATGTCAATAAACCATGTCAACTGAGCTTTATTCTTTAGCATTTTACTCTATTATTTAAAAGAAAAATTTCAGTGGAAAATACTTGAATTTTTGATTACAGTTTGTTCCAGAAACATTTATCCCAGCTCAGTTCAAAATATTCAATAAAGTTGAAGACCCAGTGGGTGTCCCTCCATAATTTCACAGAAAACGTTGATGATGTCACTTTTAGTTGTTTTTGTAGCTCTCAGTGGTTTATTTTTGCATTGTACCTGTCATTTAGGGCCCTTTCTCAGCTTTGGTAGGAAAAGAAAAAAATCACAGCTTCATTAAATTGGCAACGTGCTTCTTATTTTGTCACCTATTTGGAAGTGTGAAACCATTTTTGGCAGAAAAAGTAATGCTTAAATATTTCTTTTGAAGAAGCATTAATCGTCACCTATGAATATTATGAGTAGGTGGTATTAAGCAAATCAGTACCACGTGCTGCTACACTGTGGTCTTTTAAAAGCAAGGTGCATTATTTGTTTCACTGATCAAGATGAGTTTACCCACATTTTAGTAACTCTTTGCTGCCTTGTAATGTTGTGTTAAGTGTCATTTATAAATGTTGTTTACGCAGCTCTCTCCTTAATCAGACAGGAAGCAGTGAGTGCATGGTGGTTGTGCTTGTCCCCAGACAGTCTGTCCATGTGAATCCAGTTCACTGGAGCATCCCATATGCACTGGCAGGAGGCAATTGCTCACTTGGACAAAACTCAGGAGATATCAACTTCAGATTTTACTATGAGGAGTTTTATCTCAATCTCTCCATTCTGTGGCGTCTCTTTTCCTCATAACTCCCACACCTTGGCTGTTCTTTTCAGTATTTTTTGAACTGAGTTAGCAATGACAGGGGTCAGAGCACAACCTCATGTGAATCACTCCTGCTCCTTGAAATGAATTAGAGTTGGACTTACCTGTTCACCTGTTTTTCATTTGTTGTCCATGGAGGAACACTTCTGCTAAATGCATTCATTAGGGATTTTTGTTTGATTTCCTTGAGTCCTTGGGATATCATTAATTACTGATCTCTAAAAGTACCTAAAAGAACAAAGGAAAATGAATTGATTTTAAGCATCGACACAAAATACATTCTTTGTTTTGTTAAAAATTTTAAGTGAATAGGAATGCTTTTTTTGGGAGGATCTAATTTTACCTCTCCCAATGTTCTTCAGAAGTGAAGAGAGAGAAAGAGAAGTGTCTTTGCAGGAGCTGAGTGCTTTCTGTAGTGTAAATTAGATGCATTAGTATCTTGTGAATAAAACAGAGTGAGTGTCTAGTGAAAACACTGCTCTAACCCGACATGAACGCACCATGTGCTTCCGTTAAGAGTGTGAATAGCTATCAGAGGTCCAATGTAAACTTTGGATCCATGGCAGGGCAAAGTGCACCAGCAATATCTAAATGAAAGTAGAATTCTTTTCAGGGATGGCCGTGTTTCTGTATTTCAGATTAATGCAATTTATTAATATGACATTTACAGTTAAGAGTATCTTCCAACCATCTGTAATGTTTAGAGATGTTAGTTCATAATGATTTTGTCTCTCTATGCAATGGCATTATAAAGTGTCTCTCCAACACTTCTGGCATTGGAGTATGTGTATTCTACAGTCAAAGTGCAGCAGCTTGAAGAAGAAGTGTGATGTTATTAGCTCTAATTGTGCGTAATTTTAAAAGCTGTTTGACATCTAAGGAGAGATAAATGTTTTCACACTTTCAGCTTTCAAACACAGCACACTGTCCTCACACCAATTACACTGCAGTATCCTATGATGTGACCTTCTCTTTAGTTTTCAAACTTCTCCTTTTTATTAATTTATATCCTAGATATTAAGTAGATAGTCTGCTTAAAGATTTGTAAAGAATTGGATTTTACTGCATTTGTACTTTTTTGCTGTATGTTAATTCAGGTAAAGATGGTTTTGGAATTAATGTGCCCTACATACTCCTTGAACCCAAAATTCAAATTAGATTCACATCTATACAGAATAATATTTGGAGAAGAAAAATTTCAAATTTCAAAGCATGTATCCCATTGAAGTTAAGTTAGTATTTATTGTACAAATTACAGTTATGCATTGCATCATTTAGTGTTGGGTTTTATTGCAGAAAAGTTTGGAATTTCCTTTTATGTTACAAGGAATCAGCATTTATTTGCTTCTGAATGCAAGTAGGATCTTTCTTCCTGAGATTTTCGTATCTGATCCAAGAATTTGTATTTTAATATCGACATAATAACATTTCTGTTTAGATTTGTATCTCTTCTGACTAGAATAAAGAATAAGGATATGATTGTAATATGTTTTACATATGCTATGAATACTTTAGGAAAGGAAGAAAGAATGTCAGTTAAAAAAACCTCAAAACATCAAAGGGGTAATACAAAATTTTTTAGGGAAATCTAGGAGTCCTAAGTTGTTGAATCTGGGTATTGAGCCTCTGAGGTTTGCTTTTCTTAGTCCATCAAATAAATATTTTAATTCTCAGTCACAACTAGTAACTTCCAAGAAATACTCATTCACTCTCACATTTTGGCATAACAAACTCCACAGGTCCTTCAGGAATAATGATTTTCTGAATGGTGTTTTCTCAGTTGTGCTCTTTACCAGTTGCTTTCTCTTTTGAGTGGGCAGGTGAAATGGAACTAAGGAAGCAGAACTGACTGGACACTGCTGGTGGCTCTGGTTGCAGTGGGGAGGGATTTTTAGGAAACAGATGGCTGTCTGCCAGCAGTGGAAGAAAAGCCCTTCACTTGAGGGCTTAAAGAACACCTCCCGACTTTGACTGCACTGCAGTGCGAATGAGGGGCAGAGCTGTCCTGAGCCATGGGTGGGAAAAGTCAAACTGCCAGGGAGTGAGAACCAAAAATCTAGAAAATGTGTGTTGGGTATGTAGAGAAGCCTACATGAAGTTCTTGGTTTGTATGTATTAGGAAAAAGTCTGAATAAAATAGGCATGCAGACAGAGAACTAAATGCAGGAATGAAGAAGTATTCATATGATGTATTCAGTTAAAAATTCACCTTCAGTGGCACGGTTCAGATGGAAACCTAGAGAAGTGAGGCAGCATTGATCAAAAGGCAGGGAAAGAAGCTAGTTAGAAATTGTCACATTT
Source organism: Corvus kubaryi (assembly GCF_017639235.1). NCBI lineage: Eukaryota > Metazoa > Chordata > Aves > Passeriformes > Corvidae > Corvus > Corvus kubaryi. The sequence goes on along the minus strand of NW_024582058.1, from coordinate 940,213 downwards.
TTAGTGGAAAACAGGAAGAGGAAATCATGCAAGAGAGAGGATGGAGCAATGAATGGAGAAATACCAAAAGGAAAGGCATTGCTATAGTACTAATATTGATGAAAATGGCAGGTTAGGTAGTGGAGCCTGTGGACGAGTATCGAGTTCTGCTAGTGAACAGAAAAGCTACTTCTTGTGCTTTAGAGGAGCACAGCAATTTTCCTTGTAAGCCTTTTCTTCAAAAGTGAAAATGATGAAAGGTTAAAAGGTTACAGCACATTCTGAAAGTAGCAGAAAGCTACTCATTTTGGAGTGGATCCAAAAAACACCATCAGTTTGGGTATGTAGTGGTATGGCAGCGGCTGAGAGGAATCAGTTCAGGTCTGCAGGAGGAGGGGAAGGCAGAAAGGAAGAGATACAGAATGTTTTTGATGGAAAATGCCCGAATTTCTTAGGGCTACCTGCAGTCTTTGGTTTGTCAGTCATGACACCAAGTGTCTTCAACAAACACTAGATGGAAACCTTAACTGTTTTTGAAGAATAAAAACATAGGAGCACAAATCTGTCAAACTGTGGTATCTGATACACTAAAATAAATACTGAATTCCACAGAGACTGAAGAGACACAGTAAAAATTAGAGCACCACTGAAAAAGACAGGACCTGTGACCTGTAGATGAGTGGCATAACTTGCATGACCAAACATGCAATCTCAGAAATACAAGTTAAAAACTGCACAGTTATGAATTGGAGAAAATCTCGAAATACTCCATCTTCATTTTGAAGACCTAAAGCAGAAAGGATGTTCCCTTCTTTTTTTCTTTGAAGGAGAGCAATCTTTTGGTCCTTACGACAGAAATGTCAGCATTGTAATAATAAACCACTGACAAACAAATGGGACTTGCCATGGATTTCAGGGGACCTCAAGAAATATTGTCTGCATAGTTATTTGCTGAAGCAGATATTAAGTGATCCATTTATCCTGCTGTTTTCCAGGTGACATTTTAATGCTAGCCTATGACAGATGCATACTTTAAAAAATAATAATAAAAGCAGTCCTGATAATGTATGAAAAAATATGGAAGTGACTTATTTAGACCACACAAGTATAAAAAACATCCCGGTTAACAAGAGCGCTAATTTAAGTGGCACCACTGGGAGTTCAGAGAATATAAAAAGGATGTTCTTATTTCGTAGCTTGTGGACTAAAACACAATACTTAATAATGCCTCTCTTAAACACAAAAACTTAATGAGAAAAGCTAAAAAATCTAAAAGATTTTTTTTTAGGAATGTGTGTGTTTTCACACTCCGTTTTCTTCTTAGACACATGGGTTTCAGCAATTTTCACATCACCAAAATGCTGCATCAGATATAAGTATCAAATATTTTCCTATTAAAGAAGTCTAGTTGCCAAAAGGCAAGTAAAAAAGAAATAGGGAAGACCTTAAATAGCTGTTTGAGATTCATTTATGCAGTGCTGAGAAGCCACATAGAAAGTCTAGAAAGAAATTATTTAGAGTCCCATAAAAATAAGTAAGATTTGCTATTATAAGGAAATCATTCTTATATAATGCTCATTCCACACTCCATTTGATACCGTTTCAGCACTGTGCTATCTCAGCTTCATTATTTCACGGTTAAGAGGGCTCTCAGGCTAAGCCCAGTAAAGGATGGGTGCATCTATACTCATCTGTAGGACCAGTAGATTTGAATTTATCAAATTCCCAGGCCATCCTGGAAAGGGACAGTTATCCTTTTTTTTTAATTTTTTTTTTTTTCTGTCCCTAGCAGTCAGAGAAGCATGTTATGTCTTGCATCAGACAGTTTTACTGTAATAGATAGTATGTTTTATTTAACCAACTAGTTTCTGGCCTGGAGCAAGGCCAGAATAAAGGTGATTTTTTAAAAAGGTTGCAACTGTGTGCACTGAGAGTTGATAGAGCCTGTCAGGGACAGGGCCAGTTCCCATCTCTGACTGATGCGCAGCTTCTCAGCAGGGAATAATCAGCAGAAAGCAGCATTGTGCTTCCCCACATGAGGCCACTGAGGTTTATTCAGGAGTCAAGGGTGTGGAGCAGGATGGCTCCAGCAGAAATCGCAGGTTTAGGGAAAGATGATACAGCTTTGTGGGGGCCCTGGTTGGGAAGGATACAGGGATAAGCAAATTGAAACTGAAGTCATCCTCGCTTTTGGTACTCAGTTTTGAGTTTGGGCTTTGTTTTGTTGGGTTTTATTTTGTTTGGGATTTTTTTGGGGGGGAGGGGGTGTTGGTTTGTTTTTTTTTTTTTGGGGTGGCTATCATAGTGATTTTTCCAATTTCTTAGTCAATTCCTATTACCCTTTCTCTGACCTTTGTTCAGGAATAGCACATGTGCTGTGCTTATGGCAGCAAAAATGGGATCTTTTTTTCAACAGGGTCTCTGTTAGCCCTCTACCCATTTTCCAGAGATTATAAAATTCTCATCTTTAGATTCATTTGTTTCTAATTCTCTGTACATTAGGAGTTTTTACTTGCCTCTAGAAACTAATTTCAGACATTGAAACCAGTAGATGCCCTATTTCCCAATGGTGTAGCAGGAGAGATTAAAAAGAAAACAAACCAATATGTTGCTGAGGGACCAACATGCTCTTACCTAACTAATCAGTATTCAACCATTAATCCTGTTCTTTCCCAGAAAGCGAAATCTCTCCCTTCAAGGTTGCAGTTACGAACTATTCACATGCCCAGATGGCTTATGGGCATTATCTTGACTTGTGAATTGAATTAGTCTTTATATGGAGTTCCATTTTTCTTCTATCCTGACTCGTATTTGCATAACTTATGGCAAGGGTGCACTAAGAACAAGCTTCACTTAAAGCCCTCCTTTTTCCTGTGGCATTGCAGTGGCCAGCAGTACATGAGAACAATAACAGTATTTCAAATGCCTGACAGGCATTCACTGGTTTATACATGATATAGGCTTTTCCTTCAAAAACAGGTTTTCATCATTGGTACTTGGCCTCACTGATAGGTTGTCAGTGGGAAAAGAGAGAGTTCAACATGGTCATGATGAATGAATTTGAAAATGCATGATGTTGCCTTCGAGGGTTTAGAAGCAGCATTGCCTGGGTAGATACACTATGGATACCAGCATTTTACGTGGTATAGTAATAAATGCAGAAGCTCCATCTTTATCTGTATTACACACACTGACATCTGCCATAAGCATTATATTTGCTTGCCGAAAAATAGCTTTTTCCTGCACCCTTTGTGGTGCACAGCTACATTCTGAAATGAGTCTTTCTCCACATTAGCCACATTTATTAATGACTCCAGCAGAATTTTTTCATGTCTACCAATTCGGAAATTTAACATGTTCACCTGCAGCATATTGTAATTCAGGTCACTGCACGAAAATGGAAGCTCAACATTTGCAAATAGGCTCTATTTCACTGAATGTGATGGATGTTGGTATAGATTCCCTGTACACTGAATGGGGTGCACATAAAAGCAAGTATTCTGTCTTGCACTGAACGTGATGAATGTGAGACTTGAATGCCTGGGTATTGAAAACACACAGTGCCTGAATGGACAGGTAGACTGTATCCGCACTTCTGATCTCTGTTGTATACCTATCCACACTAGTCATTTTCTTTGGTGCCTGCTGAGTGCCAGATTGCAAGTCTAGTAGAGGGGGAATTCAGTGGGAATCTAAAACCCAGGATTTGTGGGCCACTAATTGAGACAACATGGGAAATATCAAGGAGCATCTGTTCCCTACACTCACGTATTCTAAAATAAGAAAAGCAAGGGAAGTTTCATCCTTTCATTACATTGGTAGCCTTTGGTGTAAGGAATAAATATGGGATGTTAGTTGGGGTTCAGAGTACCTTTTCTAAAAGGGACCAGTTGTCAATAGCCACCTCGCAGCGATGCAGGATACCTGCTCTGCTTTTCCCTGCTGGAGGTGAGTGGACCATCACTGACTGCTCGTGTTCCAAGAGCTGCTCCAAGTTTCTTACAACTCAGGCTGGAACTGAGCAATCTTCCCTGGAAAACACCAGTGTAACCTCTCTCACAGGGAGAAGACACTCGGTGACATGAAGCTGTGTGATCTGGTGGACAGAACAAAGGACTGCTTTTGTCTCTGGCATGGGCTTCTTCTTGTGGCATCCTCAGAACTGCACAAGCCAGGCTTTTTGTGCTGTAAAGCCCAAGTCTGGAGAAGCTGGACATTTCCAATTTCCACTGGAAACAATGAAAACTTACTAACTCGGAGAAAAGCATGCTGGTTTTAATTCAGGAAAATAAACAGAGATTATGGGGCTATTTGGGAATAGAAGACTGATCTAGAATCAATATCCAAAGCCTTTGAGAAGGGGCTTTAATTCCTGTTAAAATCCAGGATGGAGCAGAAAGACTAGTACTAAAAGGAAGTGTAAGCAGGGAATGGCTGGCTTCAAAGAAAGTAAAGCTATTCAGTTTGCCAAGGATTTTTTTACATACTCTTCTCCCAAGCCATCCTGAGGGCTTTCACACTGTCCCTGTGCATGCTCTTCCCAGCCAGGCATCAACACCCTTTAAAGGTAAAAATGGCCGAAACAGAATAGCATTCAGTGTGGAGCTGGAAGAAGAAAATAGTAAAAGATAATTGATTCAGAAGAGAAAAGGGACTTGCAGAAGCTTAGCTGCTCTGAAACAGAATCTCAATTTTATTAGAGTAGATTGCAATTCTCAGTGACAGACCTCTGCTTCTCTTATGACTTGAGTTTCTCCAGTCAATCTGACAAAATAGTAAAAAATTACTTTTTAGGCCCTCAGGGGGGCGAGGGGCTGTTGGGATTTACAGTGTTGATTAATAGAGTATGAACTGTCAAATCTGAAAGGCAGCTATCCCGAAATGCCGGGAACATCCCTCTGACACACAGTATGAGTGCATGTGAGCTGCTTGAAATGTTTATTATAATATTAATAGTCATGTGAGGTGTGCACTGCACTCCTGTGCTTTAATGTGACAGCAGTTTTCAGGTTGTTCTTGACAAAGTGTCTGATCATGCATCCCCACAGCACCGAGCTAATACATTTCATGGCATGTCAGCCGTCTGAGCAGACCTGCTACCTGCCACTTCTTCTCCTGCCATTGAAGCAAAGGCCTACTCCAAACATCTTTCTTGGTGCTCCACCACTTTTCACACAGCTTTTTGAAAGAACTGTTTGGATTTTCATTTCCCTTCATTTTAGGAACAGCATAGACAACTGAATTTGAATTGTACCTCAGTGAAAGGGGTTGGAAACATCAGCAAGTGTTTTGCAGAAGAGCAGTAAAAGACTAAGTAGGGTCCATGCCAGGCAAGTGCACAGGGATAAGAATGCCAAGAAATATTTCTGTCTGTGCTCTTCAGATTTATGTAAGCTGGTGCTAGTTGTGTAAATTGTACTGTGCATGTGCAAAAGGATAAGTTCTGCTGAGCTGGCCTTAATTATTTATCCCATATTTTTTTTTCAGTGGACAATGAAAACATAGAGTTTTTGCCTATTGATTTCTTTGCTGGCAGTCTGATGGTGCAGTAAGTGTCATACTTGTGACATTCAGTCCAAACTTCAGAGGTGTAACAAGTCCTGTTAAACTGAAAGAGAGACACTGGGGCCTTGAAAGACTCTAGATTAAATATACATCCCTTTCCTTGATGGGCTGAAACAGGAGTGTAGGTGTGTTTGACTTTGGGACTAACCTAAGTGTCTGTAACTCTTAAGAAAATAAAAAATAAACCCAAAACTAGAAAACCCCCTCACTGTACCCGTTGTCAGCTTTCTGTATGGACAGGGCTGACAAATGTATTCAGGAAAGAGAATTTCACTTAAAAATGTAGCACTGATTCTTGCCCTGAAAAATGATGGGTTTATTTCTCTTATACAAAGAAGAAAGTAATGTGAATATTGGGGTATTTTTGCTTTTCAAAAAGAATAAGAATTTATTTTTCAGACAGCACACATTTGTTTTATGCTTTAGTTTGTGTTTATAAAAAGCACATGCTATTGGTAGTAACTGAAGTAGAAAGAGATTTGTGGAGCTTTATTTGGTAAAAGTTCTTCAGTAGAAGTGTTTAAAGATTATACAATTACATTTGTGTAACTCTCTTGGTGTTTTCTGAGGTGCTTTAATATTTAAGTGTAAAAGAGACATTTGAATTATTTGGTTTTAATTGTTTCCATAGAGGCCTATGGAAACAAGTTTGTTTAAGACTTCTCAGAGCAAAACAAGATCCGGGAACAGTTCCTCTCTTCAATAAGAATTTGAATAACTGCAGATTTGTCTATAGAGATTTTCAGCAGTAAATGACTGTCATTATTAGGAAATATGTAACTCATAAGTTGTTTTTCTTGATAAAGTTAGACAGTTCAGACTGGTAGATGTGGTGTGAATTTTAAATAGAGTGCACTAGGAGGACAGACTACAGCAGGTTTAGTGGGTGAAGAAGCACTAGCACTTTAGCTGGACAGCTAAACACATTGGTAATCACAATTTTGTCTTAAATATAATATTAACCCTAAGCACATTCTTTATTTTTTGTAACTTACAGTTGTGGGGGGTTTTATATTTATTTTCTTCATTTTTTACTTGGAAGTATTTAAAATACATTTTTTATGTACCCTTATTCAGACCAAAACAAACAAAAAAATTAAAATAATCTCTGTTATGACAATCACTTACTGACACTTATAGATCAGAAAAGAGAGAAGTATATTCTCATAAAATTTCCAGGAATGCTTGAGCCATAGTAGCCATAGTTCACTTTCTCGTTACTTCTGAAGCTTCCAGGCTGTTTCCTGACAGCCATCACAGCTTGTGCTTTGTGCACACACACATTTTGATAAGAGGGAAAATTACAAAACTGCAGAAGATGAATTTTGCCTTGAGTGACCTTGAGCTCCTAATTGCTGGCTAGTGAAGAAAAACCCCTTTGAAGTGCAAAAGACTGGCACTGCACAAGTGGGAAAACAATCTCTTGGATATTTTTCATTGCAAAAGTGGATCTGTAAATGATAGTCAAAGAGCAGGCTATTCAAGAGTTTCTTCTCCTCTTGTTCTTTTCAATGCTTCCTATTCTTGTGCCTCATTCCTTATGCCCGCTTTGGCATTTGGAGATGAATGCCATCTCATATGGCGACAATAAGGCCAATTCAGTGCCCTTCTGTAGGACATTAGGCTGTATGTCCAGCTACACGTAAGGGATTAATTAAATAGCTGTGAATAGCATATTTGAGACAGAAAGGTCACTGTCAGCACTTGGTGTGCTTATGCTAACCCGTTATGTTAGGAGAATAAAATGATGCATTAAGCATAATTAAATGTGAATTTGAGATGCTTCAAAGCAGAACCAGTTATTGTCACTTAATTGACTCAGTTGTGTTTTGTGTAAATGGTTCTTCAGACTTTGTTAGTAATGGGGTATTCTTGTATTTTTACAAGGTATTTATTCTCCTAGCAGCCTGATTCAGTCTTCTTGTCAGCTTGCCATCCTTTGGTTGCATCATTGTATTTATAACGAAGTTATTATATCTGTCTTGGTTATCAACTGGTATCTGGTCTAAAAAAGAAAATATATATTTGGGAAAATACCCTGTCTAAAATCCTTTTTGGAAGAAGGCCTTTATTGCTGCTGTTTTGTAATGAAAGATGAGCATAAGAGGGGTGAAGAAAAGAGAGAGATGAGTAAAAACTGTACATGCTGATGTTGTCAAGCCTCCATATATGTTCATGTCTTGGCCACATGGATCAGGCTGTGATGCCCTCTTCCTTTGCTTTTGTCTTGGATGGAGCTCAGGGCAAGGAGAACTGAGTTGGAGCACAACCAAAGCCTTGCACAGTTGGTTTCCTGCTCTGTCCTGAGTTCACTGTAAGTGCCAGTGAATCTCTGAATCTCTCCTGCCTGCTCTGCCCCACTGCCGTGACCTTCCCTGGCTTCTCACCAGCCTTGGGTCAAGAGGTTAAATCACAGAGGCTCTCCACCAAGAAAGGAAAGCCCATCATCTTCATGGCCCCATTGTATCGGGCTGCTTCTCTTCGTGCCCTTTGCTGTGCCCGTGTGACACTGCAGTTGCTGTTTTAGGTTCTTTTGTACATCCGTGGTGGTAGATGGGCTGCGAAGTGCGATCTCCTGGACACCAGCTCTGTGTTACAAACTGGATGATTTTGCTTTGGTTATTACTGATATAAATTGAACACCACTGTGCTGGGCACTGTAGGAATGGATAATAAATGGCAGTGATTGTCAGAAAGAGTTACCAGTTCAGATTGTTTTGTGGTAAGTGATGAGGCAATAGGCTGCTAATGCACAAATTGCTCAGGCACAGGGGAAATACTGAAGTACTACTGTCATGATGTTTTCCATGCTTAATTTGCTGGCATTATTATGTCATACTGGTGAGTTCATCACCCTCTCACATTGCTCTGTGTTTATAATGATCAGTATAATTTAATTTGTGTACTTTTCTTTGAAATGATTTCATATTCGCAGTGTATTCTAAAAAAGAAAATACAGAGAGCAGAAATACTGACTATTGTTTGGGAAGGTTGTTTGCCTCAGTTTTCAATAATGGCAGATGAAGACATTTATTACATGTGTTCAGCTGGCTTTTTTCCTGCAATGAGAGGTTATCACTTTAGTACTGTAGGGTAAGACTTTAATTGCATTCATCATATGTGGCAGGGGATTGGCTAGGATGGCCTCTGAGGATTAAAACTGTTTATCTGAGTATGAAAGAATCATTTGGTGATCTGCCAGAGCACTCTTGTTGTGAGGGGAGGTTTTGCAGTCATGCTGAAGAACCACTCAGATCAACAGGCTTTCTGTACAGGTACCTTGGCATGAAGGCATTAGCTTAGGACACCTCCATCTCTAAACCCTTGGCTTACCTGGTCTGCACCAGACTCTTGTGCTTACGTATTCAACATCTGTATTTCAATCCCTGGGGCCTTGTTAACATTCTTTCTTACCATATTGCAAATACATCACCAGAGCTGGTTTTGGGCTTTCTTTTCATGGTTTTCCTCTTCAGCTAAAGGCATCTGTCATTCTGTGCTTAGTAACTGGTAACTCTTACTGGTAAAACAGGAGCCACATGTGTAGATGATGCCATATCCATCATCTTCTGGAACTTGGTGAGTTACCCAAAAGTATAACTTCAATTAAGACAAACTGATAATGCATTCAGAAAATACCACAAAAAATCAAAAAATGCATTCTTTTTTTTTTTTTTTTTTTTTTGGTGTGTTTGTGTGCTCAAGGGAAGGCAAAAAATTAAAAGCAAAGGAAAAATTAAATATAATGACAAATCAATGTGTATAATTAAAAATAAACTAATAATTAAGACGTTGGCTATTATTTAATAGTTCATTTTGGTTTTGTGTTTGATTTGTACAAAGTGCAAGAGAGGAAATATGTTCTCTAGTCGTGCAATGGGAGGTGATTTCAATAGTTTTAAAATTTTAAATGCCTTTTTAATGGAGGAAAACAGCATTCGGTATTAAACTTAATAAATGTGAACTTCTTTTATTGAATCCTGCTGACAGACAAGTAACTTAAATCTTTATATGTAGAAACTTTATTTATAGGAAGGTTCTGCAACAGTGAGAAGTCAGACTCTTGCACTGCCAGCAGAGCCTTACTGGAAAAATATTATTTCATTTATGAATTTATACTGCGTCTCTGAAGCACCATGTAAAATTAACTTTTATCTCTAGACAAGATCTAAAACGTTTCCAGCAGTTCACATGAAAGGATGGGGAAAAAGAACTGTGTGTTAACTAAGAAGATGACATCTTGCCTGAGGCAGTCTGCTTTTCTCCTGGCTCCAGGAGGAATTCCCTGTCTCCTAAAGGTCTGATTCTTTGTAAATGTTTTGTTTTCTTTCTTTCTTTCTCTTTTAAAAATATGTAGCTGTGGTCTTCTCAGATGTTTTATGTGTGCCAGTTGCCAAAATGAAACAAAAAAAGAATAAAAATAACCCATATTCCTGGATAAGGTGAATCATCTGTTAGCCTGCCTCATCTCCAGTTTAAGTGCAGTGTTTGATCTGCCTGGCTCTGGGGAGCATTCTGATCCTGAAACAACTGCAATCCATAAGAGCAGATTGATCCAGTTTTAAAACATGGGAGGTGATGTGTCTCACAAGTGCTTTTCACTGGGTAAATGATAATTGAATGCCGTTTCAGTAGCACTGTAGAGGTTAAGCTGTCATGTGTCCAACAGAAAGAATTCCACAGCTGTGTGCCCCAAACAAAGGGATCCTGCTCCCAGCTCCTTATACCACAGGTCTCAGCTTTACAAGTGTATTTATGGACAATGAAATACCATCTGCTTTGTAAATGTTGAGAACAGTGAATGGCAAAAAATCCCGATCTATTAGCAAAGAAGTTTTCCACTGAAAAAGTGAGAAGTTTCAAGTGCAGTGTGACTTCGTGAGCATTTTGCCTCTGTTTAAAAGGACCTGGATTTCAGAGCATGCCGCTAATCAGAACCCTGATGCTACTTTGAAAATCACCATGGGAATGTCTACAAATAATAGCCATTTCTGCGTAAATTAAAATATAAATGAACTTGTACATAAATGCTGTCATCAGCTTTAATATTCAAAATGCTACTGAGCTTTAATGTGTTTTTCTGTCCACTTAGGCAGGAATTCTGCCCTCATTCATTTTCAGGCGTAATACTGGGCCTTGACATCTGTTTTAAAAGTCCTCATGTAGAAACTGATCCTAAGCTCCTAAAAGTCTTAGGATATCTGACATCCATCTTATTTTACTGATTTTTATTGTCAGTGATTGGGAGTAAAATTAATTTCTTATGCCACAGAAAAACGTCTTAACTAGGAGTCCTGTGTTGGTTTTTTTTCTCAACTTTGTCTTCCATGATGACTTTCCATTTCCATTAGGTGAGCCTAAGGTTGTAAGAGTGTGGGAATAGATGTGACACAGCCTGATGCCTCCAAAGGTTAAATAAGTGGAATAAATGTATGAAGCAGGTCAGCAAAGATGGGCATAACCATGATCACAAATTCTACACTTGTCTCTGGAAAAAGTAAAATTGTTTGGTGATGATGTGATAAGAGCTGGAAAAGTGTAGGAAGATGGAGATGTGTAAGGGAAAAATGGGAATCAAAACAGGAGAATCAGTACTTTTTCTTCCCTGTTCTTCTGTAGTCCTTAAATCTGTCACTTGAAAGGTCTCTTTCCTTTCTCAGGTGGTCTTTGCTTATGTGTTTGTCTAATGGGTATATGTAGCTTTGTTTAAAATAGGGTCTGATTATTTGTATAATCAATATAGGAACCAAAATATTACAGACCTCCAGAGATTTCTTTAAAATTGGGAACAGATATATTTTAAAAATGTTATTTTTAATTCCAAATCACAGGAATGCCAGCTTCTGGGGTTACACAAACCAGTGCTTTTTAATTCCTGTGCAAAATAGGCAAAAATAATACACTGGAAGAAATTCTTTTACTTAGGCACAGTCTTAATGTCATGAGTTAGATTTTAGGGAAGGCAGTAGCAGAAATGTTGGCATACCTTAAGTCAGTATTAAGCACCAAAGGATGAAAAATACTATTGGCCTTGGGGAACCTTCCTCTTCCAGTGGTGCTGTTCAGAGAAAGGTTTCCCATTCAAAGCAGGAATAAGAACGCATGAAATCAAGTGAAAAGAATTGTTTCTATCACCTCATAAGATTTTGTAGTAATAGGTGTAAATACTTGTTTATCACAGAAACGTTGCTTTTCATTTTGAAACATATGCTGCAGATATTAAACTATATGTTCATTTTGGGTGAAGAGGAACTATCTCCATTTTTGAACCACTGCTTTGAAGGAGGCTGTTTTCCTCGAAAGCTTTGTTTATCTGACTATTTGTGCTTTATAACGTGCAAAACTAAAATGTTTCGGCATGTGCCGTTCTTCTGGAATCGTTTGGTCCATAAGATAGTGAAACCAGTGGGCCAGCTTGTGAACCTCTGTCTTGGCAGTTAAGTGTGTCCATACAGACCCTGGACATTTTCCAAGGACCTGCAGAGCCCATACTTCCTTAGGTTACCTATAGCTTAGGATCTCAGAGGGAGCTCTGTTTGCTGGATCTCTGTGAACCAAAAGGCCATTAACTGGAAGGGTCAAAGTGTTAATGGAAGGAATAGTCTCCGCTTGCCATTATCTTGCAAACGTTCTGCGGGAACCAGGGAAACGTAACACTTGCTCCCTTTTTTCTCTAGGTGGTTTCTAAAAAGGTGACCTCAGTGTTGTGTGACTAAATAAAGAGATTAGATGCAAATCCAGAGGCCAACAGAAATGAACTTCCTCAAACTGCTAGTGGAGAGCCATGCTCCATTATATGGCCACTTTGGTAGCATCAGGTCAAATTCCTCTTAGATGAGTAAAGGTCGCAGAGATTGTATTGCTTAATTGCCTAACTTTCTCTTTGTACTCTCTGTTCTTATCCTTTCGTGTACTCCAGGAGAAGAGCACTCACTCTCTCTGGGACTTGGCTGTATGGAAGGTACAACACAGAGAAAAGATAAAAGGAAAATTTCAGGTTAGGGTCATGTAACTGATATACTGACCACCTAAAGAGTTTTCCAGAGTGTTTAAAAATGCCCAAAAAATAATTGAAAGCATTAAAAACAAAATGTGTAGCTTTCTTCAAGACACACACATGGTTCCTTAAACAGAATATGACTATGTTCTTTGGAGGATTTCTTTTCAGGATTGTTGTAAAGCTGCTTTATGTGTCATAAATTCTTTTATTGATTATTAATGCTTCTTATAACCTCAGTTTTGATGCTTGAATAGTCTTCTGGAAATGTAGAAACAAATATAAAACATAAAGGTAGTCCACGATGCATATAAAAAAAGTCACTCCCTGACAGGGACGTAAGGTGACATTATATCAGAAAATTGGAGAGGATCCTGTGCAAGAAAGATTAGATTTGCTTTTTGACATCCAGCTTGCGTTTGGTATCTGTCAGGCTATCCACTATCCATGTAACACTTGTCTGGGAGGGTAACAGAGGTTCCAAAAGCCAAAAAGAATAAGGGGAGAGTCCAGACTGAAAATTTAAAGACATTATATGCTGATTTTTTGGTGGTTTTTTTTAAATCCCTTCTTATGTTATAGGCATGTAAATCAGATTGTGTTTGGGACAGTCAGTGTGAACTGAATTATTAGTCACATGAGATAGATTCAGTGTGGATGTGAAAAGTTTAATTGATGCGTGAAGTTTAAGTTTCTTGGTCCAAAGTAGCACTTTTTAGTTCATTTTTTTAATACTGTGGTAAAAATCAAGAGAGTCTCAGTTCAGCTTCCAGATTGTTTCCTTCATTTGTCTCCATATTATTTTGAAACTGGCTTAGAATTGGAGTAAGTTAACTGATGGTGACTTCAGATAAGAATGCATATGCAAAAGCAGATGATAAAGCATTAATTAAACTTACACATATGTATATGTAGAGAGTTTATCTAAAGCATATTTTCAAGAGGAGTCTAAAAGAGGAGCGTGTCCTTTGGTTTTTTGAGCCTAAACTGGGTCAGAGTCATCACTGTTGACGTTGTTCCCAAACCTGTATTCTGAGTCGAATGAGGGACAAGTATCCTTTTGATAATCCTGGTTAAAAATACTTTCTGTGCATGCCCATAAGGGTCCTTAGGGCACGAGGAGGCTGATGGAGAGAGGTAACAAACCCAATACCAGATTATACCTAAGGCATTGTATGTTCTTGCCAGCTGTGCAGATGTGTTGGCAATCCCAGGATGATGTGATCCTGAAGTTAGGTTGAGGTTATTGACAGCACCAGTTATTGCTGTTGCTTGATTGCACTGATTTGCAGGAGAACTGGGTTTTGATCAAACAAAAGGAAGAACGGCTCTCATATTTAATGTTATCTGAGATGGCTCTGTCCATTTCACCTTTGGCTCCAGTTATTTTGGGTCATACAGTAATTCACTTTTCCATTTATTTTTTTCCTCTTCATTCCAGTAAGATGCATTAGTGATCAGAGCCACCCTGCTGTGGAAAACATCTGGCTAAATTCTGCTATTGTCTTTGTCAGCTGTCAGTTTTTCTTTCAGTTTCTTTCCAAATTACACTATTTCTTTTTACTTTCCATGTATTAAACACTCCAGTTCTTAAGTTACAAGTGTCTTGACCATCTTATTCCTGCCCTGGGAGTATGCTGCTCAAGGGACATGCCACACATGTTCAACTTACACTAAGAATAGAATACACTTTGGGGAAAAGCATTAGACCGTTCCCAATTACAATTAGGAGGGAAGACAAAAATTGCAAAACTCAAACCATTGTTGAAAACCTTGCCTTCAGTTTGACCTTCATCATATGGTTTCTTATTTCATTGCACTAAACCAAAATTTGTCATGAGTCCAGTTAAACAATTTTGCATATTTAAAAGTCTCTGCAAATTGTTACAACAGCTTTCTTATTTTCTTCGCTGCTGTTTTTGTTTTGTTGTCTTATTTATAACAATGTTAGTCCTTTTCTTTCAGTATTTTGATTCACAATGCTTCTTTTGACAGAAAATTGCATACAGCTTGTGAATAAAATAATGTATCTTCTACCAACTTGAATTGTAGATGGGAAAACAGACTTGAGGTATTTGTGCCATATTCAGATCAATGAGTTATCTCTTGCTGTGCATGTCCAATAGAAGTTACATAAATTTAACTAACAAAATAGTTTTCTGTCTTTTCAGGTGAATAAATACTGTTCATTAAGATAAATTATTAACTCGCTGTTATTCATTGCAAGGGAAGAAGAATTAATTTAATATTTTACCTTGGTGATTTCATAAATAATATTCATGGAAATTTGTTCTTGACTCTTTAAAAGATTTTAAACATTTTCTCCATTCCCGTGTAAAAGATCCTTTCTCACTTCTTTTGGCTTCTGTGATCCTAACCCAGCAGACTTTCCCTTCTTTTAGGGTGGTGATTAATTGGACAAAGCATTTCTTCATTCACATTTCAAAGTCTTCTATCTGATTTTTCACATTGTGGAAAGACTTTGAACTTCTCTTGGAATTTCAGATCTCTAAAAAGACTTCAGGGAACCCATCTTTTTGCTCTGGTTCAGGGGTAGGGGCAATAAATGAGTTTCAGGCCTTTCTCTGAAGGCTGCACAGCTAATTCCAGCAACTTCAATTACAGTGGCCACAAGTCTCCACTAACTTGCCTTCCCTTCCATAGAAAGGGGGTGACCTTTTTGACTGATGTGTAAATGAAGGAACAACACGCATGAAGTCCGTCAAAAGTATTTGTGTCTGGCCACCAGAGATCCTTTCTTGGGCAAATGAGAGGGAGAAGTGGGGAGTGTAAAAGTCAGTGATGAGGCAGCTGCTGGGAATTTCAGTCAGTGAGGTAGATCAGAGCATTGCGCTTTCATAACCCCATTACAAATATTTTATAGTTGTGAAAGCACGTGACAGGATAACTACTAATAGTGATGTACTTCTCTAATCTGTGTTTTCTGACATGGATCTTTCATCTTGTCTCTGAAATGGTTTTTTTTCGTATTATCTGCTGTGTTTTTTTGCTGTACATCTTTGGGACCCAATAACCCATAGAGAATTTCCTTTAAGACAAAAGAGTGACTGCCACAGCGAGTAAGTGGGGCCTTGTCCCACGTAAGTTGTAATTGAGGTTATGGCATGGCACATTGCCTTTAGCAGAGTTCTGTTGCTGAGAAACTCAAACCGTGGTTTTCAGACTGCTGCAGTGTAAGCAAAATGAATTAATTATTAGAGACATAGGAAGAATTAGAGGAAAAGAAAATGGCTTCTGGAGTGAAATATGATGTATTGACTTTGGGAAAAAGAGAGGAGGAGAGCAAAAAACTTAGTAATGAATAATCCACTTTCATGTAGCTAATGACTCCTTAGCAGATCTGCAAGAGTTTTTCTGCGGGTTGGGTTGGCTCTCCACAGGCTACCAAATGTTTCTTAGAAAATTTATTTTTGTTACCTAACTCTTTCCATGGCTATTACTGTTACTCTGTTAAGGGTCTTGGCAGGTATCAAGTCACGAGTATTATGGCCTGCAAGTTGATTTTAAATATATTTTTAAATTAATTGCAAGAGCTCACCTCAGGAAAAGAAAACAGGTGGAAAGAAACAAAACGTGGGGTTTGATAAATTTGAGTAAAATACTGGCCTGATTAAAAAACGTTTTCAGGTTTATTATTTAAAGAACATGGATATTGAAGTAAATCTTCACAGGTGTGCCTCTTCATCAGTTGCTGAATCAAGCCTTTCTTCTACAGAGGTCCACAGTACTTCAGTTTTGAGGTTTTTTCTTATTATCTGCTTTGAAAGAATGTTTGTTTACAATATTGGATGGTCTCTGGGTGAATTTAGGTCTATATAACAAAATAACCAACCTGTGCTTGGATTTTCGTGCATTTGCTGATGTAACTTTATACCCTACAAGAGAGATGGCAAGGAGAAGGGACTATTTGACATGCATGATACATAGTAAACTTGCCCTTCCTTCATTTTTGCCTGTCTTGTACTTCATTACTTTGTTGTTTACATTTTCTTTATTTCTACACTTTTATTTTTGGAATTTCTCCTTGAGCTCCATTATTTTGAACAGACATCAGTGAAGCCATTGCGTTTTACATTCTGAGGGTCAAGGAATGCTGTGAGTCTCCCTGCACTGACAAAAAGGGATTTTTAAATCTTCTTCGAGTTTCCTCACACATTTCATCCATCTCGTGTTTTCAAAATGTTCCTGTTGGGTAGTATGGGAATGCTCTGGGAGTACCACAGGTGGATCTGATCAGTTCAGTCTCTTTCCTCTGATAAACACGGGTAAATCCACTACTGTACAATGTTATTCTGCAGCAGTCCACAGGAACTGTTGCTCATAGATGAGCCCACTGCCTCTGTGCTTAGTGCTTTGTAATGTGAGAAAGGTTTATAAACATATAGTTAGGTCACAGGTTTGCATGGTGTTTTTAAGAGTTTGCAGGAGTACCCTTATCTCCTTGTTGTACTTATTAAAGCAATTTTTAAATAAGAGAAGGATGCATCTCTCCAACTCTCATCTATATACAACTATAGTTTTCACCCTGTGAGAAAATCTAAGTTTGTCAAAAACAGTAAAAGGTAAATGTTATTTGACTTATCAAAGGTTCTGCAAGATAGAACTGTGGCGGTATAAAATCTAAGTAACTCTTAGTAAAATAGTTCAGATCCACGCTGGAGCAGCTAACAGGAGAGGAAAGCTTTTGAAGACTCTTATCCTGAAGTTAAAAGGTGAATGTTAAATTCCCACCCATCCCAACTTCTCTTTGAGGTCAGAGTAAGAATTTTGTTGAAAGTCAGTTGGACTTATGCATTTGGAAAAGGTACCTTTAACAATTTTTGAGATGGTTTAATGTGGAGATGTTATAAATTCATGTATTAATCTGTTCAAGTTGGGTTCAGATTGAAATTCAGACTGATTTAAGAAGGGAACAGTAATCTCTCAAGTTTTTCACCAATTTTTTTTAATACGCTTGATATTTTTATAACAGACTCCAGCTTGCCTTTCTGTGCGTGGTGCTGACACCCTGAATTGAAAATTATGGCACAGCACTAGGATGAGATCGATTGAAGTGCTTTTTATTACTGACTGTTCCCAGGCAAACTGGGTAATGGAGGGGAATTACATTATGTGGGGTGCTGGCCTTGAAGAGATCTTTATATTATGCTTTCTGATAAAACAGAAGTGCATTCAAATGAGTAATTGCAGAGTGTATACAAGGAAAAAAAAAGGTGTTTTGACTACTTAAATGAATGAATGAAACTGAAAATCCACAAAATTGAGTTGGTTTTTATGTTAAGATGTTTGATAGAGGACATCTGTTGGAAGGCTACTTAAAAACTCCAACTTTTAAATTTGGAGGAGCCTGAAAAGCTGACAGATACAAGTGAGCCGCTTTCCAGAAGTCTGTAGCCCTTTGTGTCAAAGTACCTATGTCATGGGTTTGGAAGTGGAGTTTAAAGGTTGGAATCCCCCACAGCCATCAACAAATTGTAACAGTTTTGAATAAAGAAATTATGCTGGCTGTAGTGGATCAGACTGAAGGTGTGTTTAGCCCAGTGTCATGTCAGGCACCAATGAGAATTTTCCCAAATCTCAGGTTATTAGCCCATTTTCCAGATATTTTTAACAGAGACGTCCTCTGCCAACAGTACTGTTACTTTCCTTAAAATAAACGTACTAGATTTTAGTTTCCTGAATGTTTATTGTTGCTTTTGAACTCTTGTAATGCTTCACATTTGAGTGTTGTGTCACTTTTTTTATTCTTTTATTGCATATTTATTAAAGAATGTTTTTCTATTTGGGGTTTTCTTCAGCCTCCTTGCAGCCTGTTGTATGTGACACTAGTTCTTGCACATGAAGAGGTGGTGAACAACTGCTACTTCATCACCTTCTCCAGGCCACTCAAGTTACTATGATCCTTCTTCACAACTTTTTAAAGTAATAATTGTTAGAGTTGACATTTTAAAGTATTTTATGTTAGTTAATGAAAGAGTGTGGGGCTTTTTTTAATGCTTAATGGCTTCTATGTGTTGGTTAGGGCTACGTGCTGAATTCTTGGAGCCGTCTGTGGGGTTTGAAGGAAAGTAGTTCTCTGTTATGAGAAAAGGGTGGTGTCCATGCGTTCATATAAACACAGGTGATTACGTGATTGCTGCAGGGGTGTGTAGAGATGCATTTTCTTTGTTTTGATTTGTCTATTTTTACCACTCCAAGGTAATACCTTTGATTTGTTCTTGTGGTTTGTGTTGCACCCAGGAAGCAGCCAGCACTCTGTTCTCCAGGGTGAGCTTTACCTGTGCTTCTCCTAGGAGAGAGGGACGTCATTTACATAGCAAGCACCCCTTTTTTCTTAATGCAGTGCTGCTGCTTATATGGTCAGACAACTCATGTTTCAAAGGGCAACACACTGTGGTTCATTTCCATCTGTTTTGCATTGTGCATGTTTTGCTTTGCATCTGCCTTAATGTATAAATTTGCTTTACATTTGCCTTAATGTGTTGGTTTTAAGAGAGGCAGGCGTCCCTCTTAATGCAATTATGGCTTATCTTTTGGGATAGTAAACCTGCTGTGGCACAGGGTAGTTATGAGGGCTGGTAGAGATGCTCTGAAACCTCCCTTACAGGATAAACTGTCCTTTCTAGCTGACATTGAATAGCTCAGACAAGAACCTACCTTAATAAACTGCACGTTAGCCAGCAGTGATAGCAGAGAGGTCAGTGCCACGTGTGGACCTCTTCCTTACCAATACCCTGATTCCCTCTCCTGCCTGCTGTGTTTGGACAGTGTTGGTACAAACTTCACAATCTGCTCAGAATTCCTCTCTGAAGCATGAACTTCAGTCACCTGTTGGTGACTCGATCTGGCTGGGTTTGTAAGGATAGGTAACAGGCAACTAGATGTAAAAAAAGAGGGGATTTCATGAAATCTTGTAACAGATGATGGTGGTTTATTTGAGAAGAATAGCAGGCAAAATGGGAAAGGGTAAAAAAAAGGGAATGCTTGTCTACAATTAATTAAAACAGACCTCAGCAGTTCTCATAGCTGTCTTCTTCATCCTGTGATACTTCTCTGTTCATAACAGATTGCCTCTGACAAGGAGATGGTGTGTTGTTTCATAGATAGACTCTTTTTTCAAAATTTAAAGTATGTATTTTTAAGGATTTTTGGGGTTTGTTTGGGTTTTTTGTTTTGTTTTTGTTTTGGTTTTTTTTTTTAATGTGGTCATGTTGGATAAGGTGGCATGGCCACGGTTCACCAAAGCACTTAAGCATGGGCTGAAGAGCCCTGGTGAACAAATGGCTGATAAGGGAAGTTCTTTAGCTGTCTGATTAAAAAAATCAATTTTTCCTTTTTCTGGTATCCCGTCTTCCTGCCAATTGCCATGGTTTTTGCACTAAAGTTCAATATAACATGGTAGGATTAGAAGAATAGCTGTTTGGGCTGGTTTTGCAGGACGCAGTTGGGAAGAAGTTAGTGCCACTGAGCTGCAGAACCATGCACTTTCCTTCTCAATTTGGTTGTGTTTAACAGTTTGAAAATTGGTCATTGGGCCCTGAGGGTACATGTATATATTGACTCCGCTAATTTTGCGACAGCCACGTTGTTAGAGCACAGTTGGTCTTTACCACCCAGGTGGAATACACCGTATTCTACAAGGCTTCTGAGCTCTATCCTTCTTGGGTTTTTTGGATGTCATGCCTTGGTGACCAGATTGAGAGGAACTTCATTTGCCTTTCACAGTGAATTTATGGCCCTCAGCCAAATTAAGTTCTCCTGATGCAATATGTGCATGGGCGTGGAAGCACAGATAGAAGTTCTGGCTTCCCTGTAATGGGATAATGGAAAATCTGTAGGGAATGGGACAATAATTTCCCCATTATGAATGGGCCTAAGAAATGAGTTTTCAGTTCCACTAATGTAAGGCTTCTCTATGCCCACTCAGTTTACTGTCTGCTGTGCCTCTTGGTCTGCTCTAAGAAATGCTTCTGCACATGTCTACACTGATTAATAGTCATATAAATAGATGCTTTCTACATGAAATGCATTTTTGCACTGTATTGACATTGGAATATATTACTCTCTTAGCCTTTAACAGTTGAACAAATTTAAGTAAAGTGATGGCTCATATTTACAAGGTGATAAAATGAACATAATTGGGTTAATAACTTAATCTGGCAGCCTGGAATTAGATTACACATACCTGTATACACAAAATTTGACTAGAGAAAATCAGATTTTCCATTCCACTTGCTGCTTTGGTGACCTTTGGTTATTCCATATCATTGCCTAGAAGGTGCCAGTTCAGACCGGCCACTCAAAATCTGATGGTGTCACTCATTCCAACCCCAATTGCTTTTTGTCTGTATTGTTTTCTTACTACAGGACAACATTTGTTTTCCTTTCATATTGCTAAATAAACTTCCTGTAGAGATGTCAGTAACAAGAAGAGGGCTTTAGTACTGCTTTGGCAGATGGCTCTCAAAATTATTTCCTGGCAGAAACAAATCATATTGGCTGAGATGAATTTTGGAGATACTAGCAGTGGTGAGTTTGGCTTCCTAGAATTTGCTGTGTTAACTTACTTTGCTTATCAGTCTTTGGTTCGCTTTTTTTTTTTTTTTTTTTTTTTTTGTGCATTTTGGTTTTTTTGTTTGTTTGGGGTTTTTTGTGGTTTTTTTGTTTGATTGGTTGGGGTTTTTTTGTTTGGGTTTTTTTTGTGGGTTTGGTTATTTTTGGTTTTTTGGGTTTTTTAAAATGTGTTTAAAGTCAGTTTTCCATTGCAAAAAACCCCACAGTGGAGTTGGTTGCAGACACTTGCTCAGTCACTGAGCAACTTTCATCACCAGAATTTCAGGAACAGAA
This sequence comes from Corvus kubaryi, assembly GCF_017639235.1. NCBI lineage: Eukaryota > Metazoa > Chordata > Aves > Passeriformes > Corvidae > Corvus > Corvus kubaryi. The sequence continues at coordinate 918,804 of NW_024582058.1, read as the reverse complement.
TAAAAACGGTCAGAACCTACTCCTGGATACACTAAAGTTACTAGCACTGCTTTCTGTTTGCTACTTCTGCTTTCTAGAAGCTGCAGTAAGATCACTCTCTGCTTCAAATAAATATGTGCATTGACAGAAAATATTAAATGCGATAATAAAGCACAGCTTGTTGAGTCTTTTGCACAGACTCATAGGCAATGGTCACTAAGTGTTTTATATCACTAATCATCGCTAACCTTCATATTACTAGTTGTGTTGATGTGCCTCCACCACATTTTGCTTTGTAGCCACTCCTTTTCCCTCTTAAAATAGTAAAATACTGCCCTGGGACCACCAGGTTATATCTGTGACGTGTGCTCTTGATATGGCATAGTAAATTGATTCTAATTGATTTATTACCCTTTCAGGTTGGAACACTTATATACAACTAATTTAAATGTTGACAGCAGATGAAAAGCTTAAATACCAATTGCTATTCCAGGAGAAAAGTTGTTTTAAATTAATCACTTAAAATTCAGATTTAGTGTAGTCAAGTTTAGCGATTGAGTACACTATTTAAATAGAGTATCAAATTAATAGATCTGGAAGTCTCTAATGTTCGAATGAACATTAAGGCATCAATGCTCATTATTTAGCCTTTTAAGGATGAACTAACAGCAAAGCTGAAGGAAGGCTGGCAAAAGTTACTTTTTCTAGGACGTGTTCATCAGTCCTTTGTTTTATTGTCAGAGATGCAATCGCCCTTCCTCTGGGTGATGGATTATATTTTCAGTGGTGGGTGCTTGGATGTGTCACGGTGGTGTGTATCATCCAGGTGCTGTGTGAAGTTGATCCCCATGCCTTGACATGCACACAGTGAATGTTGTATGAAAAGTTCAGCTTATGTTCTAATATGGGTGAATGGTTTCCTTCTGTTCCAGATGTTTATCTGCCTGTGGACATGTTATTAGCAATTTCATTCAGTAGAATCTGGAACAGTAAAATACTGTGGTAATATTCACTTCTGGTTATACTTTTTAAATTGCTTTTTCTTGCTTCCTGTTTCTGTTCAAACTTCATGTGTGTATATCTCCTATGATAAAACAGGGTTGCATTGATTATGGCATCCTTAAAAGTTCAGTCCAATTTGTAGTAAATATTTTTATTGTGCTTGTTAACAGATAGTATATATTCTTGGTATTATATTATAGTATTATGTCTGCCATTGTAACACCTACAAGGGAATGCAGATGAAATCAATCTCGGAATTTCAGACATCTTCTTCATGACCTCTCTAAATTCCTTTTCCTGTGCAGGTGTATTCCTAGTATAGTGTCTTTCTATGTAAACGCATTGAATCTCAGATGCCCTCCTTTTAAGAAATGATTGTTATCATGGGCTCTTGACCAACGTATGATTGCAGCTAAAAAACTGAACCAAATGTTACCTTGTCTAAGGCATGGACTGTGAGTGTGCAGAAGAGAATGGAGGCCTGTATTAGTTGAGTGTTTGCGCTTCAGATGCTTCTAGACTTGTTTTCTCTGAGAAAACCTGTCACAGAACATAAAATAATCCATATTTAAGGGGTGAAAATAATTTAGGGGCACAGAAAGAATTGGTCTTTTTTTACAGAAAGACTCAAAAGATTATTTTCCCTGTAGAGGAAGGCATGGAAAGCATCGAATAGTTGTTATTTACAAGAACACAGAGGGGAGAACTTGGTTTGTTTGTAGTGCATGAAGAAAATGGGAGAAGTTTAATGAAACTTAACAAGTCATGGAAATCAACAGCTGACATAAAAAATGTGTAATGTTTGATTAGTTGCAGCTCTAAAATATTAACTCAAGTCTTTAAAAGAAGTAAAAGCAAAAGGTGGAAGGTGATGTGCTGGGATTAGACCTTTGTAGGTCCCATACTTACAAGTGAAGGGAAAAGCCTCTCAAATTACTTGGTGTTCAGTCAAATGAATGAAACCGTGTTTCCTCTGGGGATGTGTCCTTTGTCACCTGAATGTCCCCAGTGAATTAACAGCAGCTCCTTTTCTTTCTCCTGCCCTGGACTGCACAGGAGACCCTTACCTCTGCTGGGTCAAAAGGCTTTGGCTTGGGTGAGGCATGATTTTGCTGATCGGCCTGTAAGTGTGATGTGATGGATTGTCCGGGTGCTGCCAAACGGGATGTATAGCTGCAGGGAATGGCCTGTCTCTCCCTCAGCAGATGCAGGAATGTAGGTGCTTCTTTAGGTCTGTCAGCTGGTGTTCATGATACTCCGGGAATTTAATTGTCTCAAAGACTTTCATGCCCTTTCATTTTAGTTTTGATGAAGTTGGCCAAAAGGTTCAAAAGTCACGTTCTGGTGATGGAAGAAGGGAAACTGTCATGGCCAGAGCAGTCACATAAGCCTTTTTGCTATGTGAAACTAGATCTAAATGAGAAAAACTGGGTTTTGGAAGTAATTTAAATAACCCTGTTTCAGGGCAAAAGACAAAGTTGGATTATGTTCACAAAGTGGAGGAGACGTTTATCTTTAAGCAAAATTTATCCTTTAACTGTGTCCATCTGGATTTCTTATATCTTCCTTGGAAGCATTTGGTATTGGCCACAGTTGGTGAAATTATACTGAAGAAGTTGAATCGTGATCTTGTCTGGCAGTTCCTAGACTGCTAAGTCTACCATGCTGTCCTCATTACCCTGATTAATACGGCTTACAATTATTCTTCTTTTACTAAGTAATTTGATTGTATGTGCTAATATTTTAAGACATTTTTATTCCATCCAGAATTTTAAACCCAACTTCTCTGGCATTTGAGAGCTGAAGTGGCTTGTGAAGAAAGTGCTACCTTGCTACTTTCCTTCTTAAACGTGCCTGAAGAGCAAATGGGAACAGCCATCCCTGACTTTTGAGCATAGCATATGTTCTGTGTTGATCCAGCTCTCTACTCTTATAAAAAAACGGGAGAGCTAAAAGAGATGCTGACAGACCAGCATAGTTCTTGTGGTGTGTGATATGTGCCAAATTTCCACTGATCCAACAAAGCCATCTGGTTTCACATTTATCAAAGGTCAGTGCTTATGCATTCTAGCAGCACAGCTGAATTGATTCACTGACATGAAGGTAATTATGAGCTCGGGTCGGAGTCAGGATGAAGGTATAACAGTGAAAAATTCTGTCTTTTGATGTCAATCCTTTAGACTGTCTAGACTGTACTAAACTGAAGTGTTGTTAAATTCTGTCTTTTCTTCAGGGTATATGGACTTTGGTATCCACCAAATCACCAAACCTTTGAGAGAAAATCATTGACTTATTAGAAATGTCCATATAATACGGGGTTTTTTTAGCAAAACTCCTAGAAATTAAAATAAAAAACTGGGAAACTTTAAACATGATATTGGAAAGGGAAGGGTTGAAGGATCTGGTAGATGTCTTTCTGACACAAAAACCACAAGCAGCTCTTGATTTGGGACTTAATTTTAATGGTTCCAAGCCTATAGATTGTATAATTACATTTGCCTGTTAAAATTCATTGATACAACTAATTTTCAGGATCTTTATGGAACAACATTTTTTTGGGTTAAATTTTCATTACTCCTCATTTAAAAGCAGCAGAAACAGAGCAGAGTTTTTCTCCTCTGGTTCACACATTTGTCCCTAGTTGGCCTAGAATTTGAAGCACTAGAATCTTTTTATGCATAGTCTAATCTATGAGTTTATGTGGTTTAGAAGCATCACAGCCATATGGCAATCTCTGCTTATAAACAGAGATATTGTAGCTTCAGAGTGAAACGTGCTTTAAGACTGAAGGGATATACTTATATCCAGAAAGGCTCTACTATCCTTGTGTGGGAGGTTGAACCAAGAAGTTCAGAAGTTCCTTGATAGTATTATATTTTTATTCACTGATATTATTCCATGATATTACTCTGTTGGTATCATTTCCATTTTACAGATGAAGAATCAGGTTCATCCTCCTGGACCTATCGTAGAGGTGAAATGCAGCATATATGACTTCATTTATTCCAGTGCCAAGTAAACTAGATTAGTTTCTTTTATCATCTCCCCAGAAAATCTCCTGTGCCAGTGTGGCCATGAAACCTCAGTTAAGTGCTTTGTAGAAGAAGGTATTTTCCCCTGTAACACAGAGTTTTTCTAGGAGTCTTTAAAGAATAAGGCCCAAAATCCATTAATTTGCTCTTAAACTTGAATAAGTATGACATGTCCCACTTCTGCTCCTTCAGGAGCAAGGGGGAGAGAGATCTGTGACATAATAATCTTTACTTAATTCTTAAAACCAGGAAGGAAAGATCTTTTTTTCATTAGTGTTGCTCATCATCATCTTCTGAAGAGAAAGCTTCTATGGTCTTGAAATTCATGGAGAACTATTCCTCCATCCCAACTTGAACTCTTCTAAGGAGAACAACCTTGGCTAAGTCATCAGCAGCCAAATTCTTCCCTTTCAACAAGAAAACATTCAGAGGTATTGATTACTTTTCTTCCTTTCTTTTTCCTCTGATATGCTCTAGTAAGAAAAGTTAAATCTGTTGCTAAGGCTCATGTTTCCTCAGCAGATTCTGCTGCTTACTGTGGAAACGGATCTTATCGTGCAGCCTGCTGGAGCTCAAGAGTATTTTGAAAGACAAAACTTAGCAGGTAACCCATTTTTGTCCTTTGCATTATAAAAGACTATCCATCCCTCTGATTAAAGTTTTCATTTTGGCACAGAATTTGCCAGCTGACAACACTCACTTGCCATACTTTAATTACTCTTCTAGAAAACATTTTACAGGTTGGAAGATGTCTGTATAAGACTCCACCAGTCAGAACTGAGTGGAAGTTTTGCTATTGACTTTAGCGAGGTCAGGATTGCATCTTCTAGCACTGTTAAGTGGAAAGACAGAAACCCTTCCTGTTTGTAACCATCAGTTGTGCAAGTGCACTGGAATTATTGCTAGAACTTTAATGGCCCAATAAATCAAAGTGGGTCAAGCTATTGAGAGCAGCCTATGATACTGCCAGGGTACAAACCAGGGTATCATGATTCCTTTCACTGTTTTTCAACATTTATTTCTTCTCCCCTTGCAGCTCATTGTCTCACACTTTTGGGGGGAGGCAAAGAGGCAAAGAGGGGGAAGAAGGAAGCCAAGCCTGCACTGCGAAGTTAAAATTCTATCATGATTGGTTTTTACAGATTTAAAGAAAAACCATTAAGCCATGGTTGAATACATTGCTGTAAAATATATTTATTGAGTGGTTTTGCTTCTTAGCTTTTACCTTTTCTCCATAAAGTTTCTGCTTGATTGGCCAGGATTCAGTGAAACCTCTCATTAGGGCCCCATGGTTCGTTAGAGCTTAAAGAGGCATCACTGAAAATTGAATTGACTGTGCTGTGATTCTCTAGCTGCTGTGGTTAGTAATCGTTTAATATGATGCTGTGTCCTTTGCATGCATAAATCTTTCTCAACTCCATGGTATGTGTTACGGAGTTAATTTGTTTAATAATTAAGCTCTGAAATGCAGAATCAGTAGAGAAACTTTTTGTACAGTGTAAAAGAATATAAACAGGGAATGCATTTCATTCCGAAATGTTTTCAAGAAATGGCTCTGATAATCTGTACAAAACACCAATTTTCACACTAGGGTTTTCTTCATTATCTTTTGATTTGAGAGATGAGACTCTGACAATTCCTTGGGCTTGCTACTGCCATTAGCCAGATTGATAGTCAGAGAAACTAATGCCATAACGAAAAATCAGTCTTTAAAACTTTTCTCCCCATCCCCCAATAAATGGAATAATAAAGCATAATTATGTTTTTTTAATCAAAGTTAGAGTCATGTTTGCCAGAACATGAATGTGATTTGCATATGTAATTCATTGGCACTAAAACTGAGTCTGTCCTGATTTGAATCGTGAAATAAAATATATGGAAGGGGATGGGCTGTAATTTAAGAAACTAATGACTGAACTGGTGAAAACAGCAACAACAGAAACGTTTTTGCATTTCAAAAATGCAAAAGGCGCAGAGAATCCTACTTGCCTCCTTGTGAGGACAGCTATACCTATTAACGTGTTTTTTCAGTGAAGCAGGGAGGGGAGCCCATGACATGGGAAATGATGGTACAGTTATAGTGGACACATGTTCTGGAGTGATGGTGATGTGACTATATTTGACCAGGAACTGGTACCTTTTTTCCCTCCAGCTGAAAATCTGATATTTTACAAATTATTGCTCTTTTAAACGGCAGTGTCAAGCTTTTTAAACAGGCAGAAAATCATTCTTTCCAAGAACTAGGCCTTCCATGCCTTGCTAGGGAGGTGCAGAGTACCTGGAGAAGGACAAACAGGGATGGGTCTTCCTGGGAGCAGGGAGGAATCTCTTTGGTCTTCTTGTGTTGAAAGAAATAATAGTTCATTTATTTTGTTGTTTTCATGCGTAAATCATCTGCTAATTGCCAAGAAATGTAAGGGTAATACATGGGTGTAGGTACACAAGGGAGGTTTTGAGTTAGGTGAATGTGTCTGAGGAGAGCTTGCAAGCCTCTGCTGTGGGTATCAGTATTGTTTAAATTTGTTGCAAGCAAGCTTCAAAAAGAATATTGTAGCATTTTTGTTGGTATCACATAAATTTGGGTTTATCTCAAATAACAGAGAGTAAGAAGCAATGCTAATCTCCATTTTAATCTGTGTACTCTGTGTAATGAAACATCATGCAAAATTACTGGGTTTTGTCTCTGAGGAGCTAGAGCATGCTGATACAATGACATATTTAATCAGAAGGAATACACTTAATAAGAAGGAGTTATGTGTCAAAAATTGTGACTAAATGACACAGGAGCTGCTTAGAGATACCAAGACACAAAATTTACACTTTCTATTCCATTTCTATCAAATGAACATTTAAAGGTCAGGAAGAAAGGCTAGCATTTGCATTTAAATGGAGATATTTTAAGTTGAAATGGTGATTGCTGACCTCTGTCCTGATTCAAGTGGATTTTTGTTTTGTTTTTAGGACTGAGAATAAGGCACAAAAAAAAAAAAAGGTTAAATTACTATAAATCAGTAAAATGCTAAAACCAGTCTCGTGTTCTGCTTTATTACCACCTGTTTGCACATATTTGGTCTTCATCAAGCTGTTCTGTGCTTTGTGTAGTATTAAATAATGTTTGGCCTCTAACTATAGCCACTGTAGGGTTTTCTGAAGGGGAATACTATTACGGTATCCCGCAGCCATAGGGAGGAGAGGAGAGATCCAACAGGCAGAAATTGTGCAGCAATATTGATTTATTTAATTATTTTACAAACTCTTTTATAGACTTTTTTCTTCATAGTCTAATTGGTCAAAGGATCAGCCACCCCCTGGAGTGATTGGCTAAAATCCTAAATATCCATTGTCAAAATATTTTTCTACTGTACCATAAACAAAGCTCTGCAAGGTCGCAGGTGTTCATAGTTTATAGAACTATGAGAGAGAGAAAAGTATCTCACAGGACTGGAAAGAAGCAAGAAAAATTCTTGCTAGCAGCAATATTGTATCCACAGAATACTTCACAAATTCAAGGAATTTGAGTAAGGAAATACCACAGAAAAGTGCCAATCCACATGTTCAAGCTCTCTGTTTTCTCGGAGCACACACACGTCTCAGCGTGTGCGTGAGACACTTGAAAAGTTTATGCTGTTCATAGGTCTGAGGTTCAGCCCAGTACGCACTTGGGAGAGTTATAACATTTTCTTTGTGCACTGGTGGTGCACAAAGTGATGTTCCAACTTTGGAGCTACACCAGTGTCTCAAGGATTCAGGTTTGATGGGAAGCATATTTTTCTTTCTGCCCACTTGGTGCTGATGGGTGGGATGCTGATAGCCTGTAGCTGGATATCTCCACACTTGGCTCTGTGTTCCACTCCACAGCACGTGGTGCTTGTCCTGCACTGTGTGGTCAGGAGCTGGGGCCTGTTTCTCGTGTTACCTTGTATTGAGTGAAAATGTTAATGAGAAAATACAGGTTTTCCCATTCTCCTCCTGTTCTTGTTCTTGCTCTTGTTCATCTCCTGAGAGGTGTAGGCTAGACAAAAGATGGTGATACATCTGTGGCTTCTCTGCTGGTCACAGCCTGGGCCAGGTTGTGTAAATACAGAGGTCACAATCCTGAGACTGAGATTCAGGATTCGCCGTTCTGGTGCTGACACCTGTTCTGTGGCAGCACTTTAGGTAAGACTCGACTTGGTCTGTGTACAAGTTATTGAGGGAATTTTCACTTTTTGTCACACCACTTAAAAGTGCGTGCACGAAAAATGCCTCGTTACCTTCTGAGAACTGCCTCTGAAATGTCACCTGCATCATCTTCTGAGCTGTCAAGAGTGGCAGCGAAATTTTCACTTATTTGTTAAAGAACCTCCTCAGTGCAGGGGTTTGCTGCGTTGGAAGTAGTGCAGTAGATGGGAGACGTGGAAAACTCACAACCTGAAAGAGACTTAAAAGATGTTAATATTTGAAAAGAAACCTGCTATTCTTAAAACTTTGATAAGTAATTCTGTATGTTCATGCAGTCTATTATACTGTAGATAATCTCTGTTACTAGGTAGCGTTTATATTGCCTGTATATTTACTCTCTTTAAAGATAGGCTATGTATTTCAAATTTACTAGAGAAGGGAGAAGGAGTAGTTTCTTCTTTTCACTGCTGATATCTTCCTGAAAACTTCTAGCCTTAAAACCACATGGTTGTGGCTTGTTTATAGAATTCTGAAATATGAAATACTCATATGAACTATTTGGAGCTACCTGTCTGGACTTGCATGTGCACATAGTCATAGAACTGGAGAAAAAAAACACAGCAGGAAAAGTTTTTATTACCCTTTGGTAATGATAATATCCTAAGACTTATTGGTAATAAAATTTTCAGCCAGAAATTTGAGTTTTTAATTGATCTGCCCTTTTAATAAATCATGTCTAGGCTTAAAGATTCCCGTTCCCACAGACTTGTGTAGGGGTGAAGGTTCAGCTCTCCTTGTAACTGCTTGCCTCTTGAAAAAGGAAGAATTCCTTCTTTGCTCAGCCCTCACTTAGGGGCAAAATAAGATATTGAATTTCTAGTTGTGTCTGTGCTGCCTCACAAGTGACTTCCAAGGCTGCCAGGGTGACTCCTGTTTTTTTCTGCGAACACTGCACTGCAGTATATCTTGGTCTTGATGTGTCAATACATTTGTTCAGTCAGAAACACTTTCTTTTTTCGCCATGATTTCTTGAGTCTTGTTGCTCTGGGAGAAGTATTTCTTGCCTCATGTTGGTTTTGAATTATTAATTATATTAGTTATGGTTAATACCCATCAAGGTTCTTCATTTTCTTTTGTAAGTTTTGTAGCGAGCACCCCATCTTACCATGATGGACTTTTTCTTTCCTTGTTAATGCTGAGAGATGCCGGAGCTCATGGCTGAGCAGTCAAGTAACTGAAAGTTCACAGCTTCCTGCAGTTGTGTTCCCTAGTGTCAGAATTCTGCCTAAAGAGATGCTGGTTGAGTGCTGGTAGGAATGGTTTGAACACTAATAAGTTTACTTTGCATGTGTGGACCATTACATCTGTATGTAAATACAGTGATTATTTGATCTTCAGCTGTAAAGAAGAAACATGAAATATGTTGATGAATATATTTGAGCTCTGACATCTTTATTTCTTTAAAGATTTGTCATATTTTTTGATACTGTTGGCTTTTTGGGTGATATAGAATATGTTTGCTGGTAAACCATCCATCACGTTAGCTGCTGGAGCCAGCATAAGCGTTCTTACACGAGTAAGATTGGCATCTCCTGAGCAAGAACTTAAACTTAGTTGTACTTTTCAAATTTTGAGTATCTAACACTTACTCTTGACCTTGGACTTAAGCACTGTAAGGTTTTTTTCTGGATGGTGTGTGTATTAAACCGTCAGTGTGCCTGTTGACCAACATCTTTGCCCTAACTGTGTGACAGGAGGTTACATTGGTCTTTTTAAACAAGATGTGCTTATAGACCTAAAATCTCTATCTACTAAAACATATTTTATATGTACACGTGAACATATGAATATTTCACTGTCAGGAAGTAACAACATATTCTGTTTTAGCTGAGGAAGGTGAGACTGTTTAAAACCCAAGATTGTTAGTATAGAAGCTTCTAAATTCAGGGTTCATTAATCAATTTTACAATCAGAGCAGCAAAAATAAAAAGAGTATCATCTAGAGCTGTGATTATTTCTATCAATGACAGCAGTTTAAAATGTGACTTGTGTAACTAAGGTAGAAGTAGGAAATTTAAAAAAAAATTCCCCAAAGACTATAGCATTTTAAATTGGAGGTTATGTAACAAGCAGGAAGCAGCCAGGAAAACTTACGCTTCTTGCTTTTTGCAGAGTGCAGAGTGAACTTTTGACATGCTGACTTAGAGTCTTCATCTGAATTTGCCTAATTTGAGATACTCTAGCTTCATGAATTGTGACATTCACCCAGGACTCAGTTACTTCTGGCTAAATTCATGAGTCAGAAGAATCCTTCTCTTTATCTCAGCCAAACCAATTTTTTACAAGCCGCACTAGGATTTCACATTTCAACTGGGGACATTTGTAAGGGGAAGAAAATAAGTGAAGTAATAAAAGAGAGAAGATAATTGTCAGGAAAGTGAAACAGCAAAATAGGAAAAGTGATTTAAACAAAAGAAGGAAAATCCAGCTAGGACTTACTGATGTTTTTTCTGGTCTACTTTCATTAATGTGGAAACGAACTTGCTGAAGGAATGAGAACCTCCTGTGTTAGTCTGTGGAGAGAAGAAATAGCAGAAAATATTTGCAGTGCTGTGAACCCGGTCTTGCTGGCTTTGTTTTGATTTCCCTAGTGCTAATAGCTTAGAAAACAGCAATAAAGATGGACTGTCTGCTGCCACATCTTATTAAACACTCCGTGTTGATCCGACCTGAATGAGGTGGCTGGGCAAGGTGGCTTCTGACACCCTCTAGAGTACAAAAGGGACCAACAACCTTTTGAGTTTTATGAAAACAACACAAAGAAATAGAGAATTGTTTTTTCTTGGTATCATATGAAAACAGCAAGGCAGGTGTCATAGGTTAGCAAGCATAGTCCCGGAAGGGACGTCCTTGCTAAGGGGTGCTTACAGTTTCCTCTGGGAACTGATAGAACCTATCAGCTGGCCAGTTTGAATATGGACAATTCTCTAAGCCACTTAAAGTTGTGATCACCTCTGTGATCCACATTTAAGAATAGGCAAACTCCCCCTCCAAGCTCTCTCTCGTTTCCGGCACTGGGACAGGTGGCTGCGGGCCCTGTGTGGGGGCCAGCGGGCCCAGCCAGGCCCTGCTCGGGCCAGGCCGGGCCGGGCCACGGCCATCCTGGAGTCGATGGACCTGTTCCAGCCGTGGAAGAACCCCCCCCCCACTGCCTTGCCGTGGGCAGCTGGAGCGGCTCGGCTCTCCCCCCTCTCCACTGCGATAAGAAACATTCAACATTCCAGCTGCAAAGCTGCAAGGCCGAGGTGAGATTAACCCTTTTACTGCTGTGAAGAGCTGAAAACCTGAGGGAAGAGAGAGAGGAGATGCTTAAAGCTGAAATTCTGTTGTGAAGTTATGATATATCAGAGTATCCTGTTGTAATTTCATGAAGATATGGGGGGTGGAGTGTTCAACTCGTGAGCAAAAGCACCTGCGCTGAGATAGGCAGATGCTGACGCAGCTGTAATTTCATGAGAAGTTTGGACAGGGAGAGATGAACCAGATGAGGACTTTTGCTCCAAACGGGAAAGGAGAAAACCTCAGTTCCTAGAGATGCTCCCAGAGATAGTCCTAACGATGAAGATGATGAAGACCCTTTGCTCCCAGGGAAGGAGAAGGGCCTCTGTTTTTGTCTCTGAACGGCTCAACCTTAAAATTGTACCCCAAAAAACTTCAAGAGTGGACCCTTGAAAGCAGTTGCGGGAAAAGCTGCAAGTCAGGGGAAAGGACTCACACGCAGGCAGAGAGACTCCTCTTCCTAAATGGACTGAACAATATTTGGAAGTGGGCGGCTGTCTCGTTGTGATAATGTTTTCGTAGCATGAGCAAGAAGAGACTCCTCTTTCTAAATGGACTGAACAAGGTTATTATGGAAGTGGTAAACAGACTGAACATCTTAAGGGTTGTCTTTTCACATTGTCAGTGGGAGAAGGGAGGAAGGTGGGGGGAGGAGGAGAGTTCTGAAGGTGGTATAATTTTTTTCTTCTTTTAGGTCTGTTAATAAACTTCTTTATATTCTTTCAAGTTTGGTGCCTGTTTTGCATTTCTCCTAATTCTTATCTCACAGCAGATAAACAGTAATGAGTATTTTGGACCAAACCACTACACTAAATTGGTGTTTCTGCCCGGTTACAAACCGAACCTGCGACAGCAGGGAAAGAGATTCTCAGTTAGTTTAACAGGGGAAGCAGATGAGACATTGCTACCAACAGGTTCCTCAGCCACTGCTCACAGAGCTGCCCACGTCCCGAGATGGTGTTTTCAGGACAACCATTCTCTATCGTGTACTTTCAAAAGATGTCTTTTGGGGGTATATTCGAAAAAGTATTTAATACTAGTGGAAATTCTGATTTTTTGGTGTATCTTTAAGTGGTATTTTGGAAAACAGATGAAGTTCAAATTGTGCCACATTGACATGGAGTAGATCTGCAATGACTTATCAAACATCAGTGAAGTCACTGACCCTAAATTTTGCATATGTCATCCTGTTGAGGTTTTAAGGTTTCTATAAATCTTTTTTAATAAGTAACTTTCTATTGCCCAGTACTTAAATATTCCCAAGTCTGGAAAAGCTTAGTTAGGTGCCATATTCCCATGGTTGCATAAACATGCACAACATCTGAAGCCAACACCACAAACAGCACAAACATGGCAGGCTGTGTGCTTGGCTTTGTAATGATGAGAAATTGCATTATCTTCTTTGCAGTGATGTTTGGAAACCATAAATATAACAAAACATAAAGTTGTCACAGAACAAGATAGTGTCAGCCTACTGAGAAGATAATCTTCATGCAATTAAGGTTGTTCATAGTGGGTTTGGACCAGTAAGTGATTGTAAATTGAAGATGAAGCAGCAATAGAGACACATCAAATACCCAGGTCTCCAGCTGCCCTAAGGTGTGTATGCCAGGCAGTCACTTTTGCAATTACAAACACTGTAGAGGTCTCATTTGCTCAGATGTGTATATATATATTTGTTACCTTTGTATGTACATGATTTCCATGGAAGAGTAGTCTTGCACTGTAAAAATAAACCACTGGAAAAATGAGTCCTGTATACTCGGCTGATCGGAAGAAATTCTAGCTGAGTACTCATCTTCACAGCCTTGTATTTCCAGTTCCTTTTAAAATATATTTTAAAAAAATTTAACAAAGCTTACAGATTAAAAGATAAATATACAGAGATGTGTATGATGACAGTTTAAGGTGACAACTTCCCACTATACCATGACTTCATTGTGTGATGTCAAGAATAATTTGTTAAAATTTTCTTACTGTGAATGGATTTAGGTCCTGTGAAGTTTGAAGTCTCCTTTTTGCTCCATGTTCAGCTTTTTAAAAAACATCTACTTCATAATATGAGGATTCTAACTTAGTCTGGCAGATCAATGGAAATTTAAAGTTGTCCTGTCTTTTATTTTTATGTTCCTTTTCTGCCAATGAAAATACTGCCACATGGACATTGTCAGTCATCAAATAGCACTAGGATAGGTTTTCTTATGAGTTTTGGCTGTCAGCAGCATGTACGGCACATAACACAGAATGGTTTCAAATTCCCTCAGTCCCCATACATTACTCAACAGGAGAATAGGTCTTGATCCTTCCCCCCTTAATTTTAAATGCTTTTCCCAATACATGCTAGATCTTTATAGATTTTATTATAGATTTGCTTACAACAAAAGATCCTGATGTGATCACAGGATTTTCTTGTGCGTGGTCTGAATTTTGATTTAGGAACTAGTAAAGTGGAATGAGTATATAAGAATACAGTTGACAATTAATGTTTAATGTCATCAAAAGCTTTCCTATAACCCCTTTTGCATGGACTTGCAAGAAGAATGACAGACACTAAAGACGAGATTTAATTAGATGTCAGCTTTGATAGACTAACTTGTTTAGAGACGTATCTGGCAAAAAGTTGGACACTGCACTGCAGGTTCCTGTTTGTATCTGACAATTTACATAGGGCTGCCTTCATCTGCTCTCCCTTCCTGATATGATTTCTGTCTGTGGTCTGTCTCATCCCTGTGGCAGGCATTAGAGCTCAGCCAGAGTCCTTAACTTTTGTTGTCTTCACCTTTCAGCTGATTTCAAGGAACCAGATTTCCATGGAAAAGCTACTTTCCCTGGACATCTGCCACTTGCTAATTGATTTAGTTTAAGCAGCAACATCCTGATCTGCCTGGGTTGATACTGAAAGTGTCCGTGGGGCTGCTGCTGGTGGTGACAGGGGCGAAAGGAATTTGAATATGCAAGAGAGAATCCTGACAAGGATTCCCAGTTCTGAGAAGGCCATCAAAGGCAATGAAATTTTATCTTGCTGAGCACCTGTGGCTACAAAAGTGGGTCACACTTGAAAAAATATGTAGGAGTACCATATACTTTGTCAGCTAGGACAGAAAATGTCCTGTCTTACTTAGAACTCTTTCAAAACCAGCTAACTTAAACAGGACCTGAGGATATGAACCATAAACCAGACAAGGTCCATGACCTCTCTCATCCTGCTTGACCAGCAAGCACTGCCCTGCCTCTGAGGCTGTGCCAATCATACTTTCCCATTTCAGCTATGCATTGTGTTAAGTGTTGTTTTAATTAAAAATAAATAGGCAAAATGACTCCTTAGAAGTGGTATCCCAGGAACAGAATTCTTCAGGGTATTTTGCTAAACTTACACTTGTTTTCATCAATTTTGCTGGCAGACCTGGAGGATAGGTGTCAATTCTGTGATCTCAGTTATGTATGTTAAAGCAAAAGGAATAGTTAAAAGGTTACAGCCAAAATTGACCTTAAAGCCATTTGATGTTCAAATCTTTCGTGTGTTGACAGGCCTGCTCAAGTGAAGGTTGCTGCTTCAGCAGGAGTTTTCCACTTCTCTGTAATGCTCAGCTGCCTCTTAAAAATCTCACATTCAGAGTGGAATTTATGGGGCTGTTGACTTTTAGCTTCTGGATAAGTCAAACCGGGTCCCCCGTAGTAGTCCATTGATCCATTCCCAACAAATACACATCTTTAAAGCTGGAATAGATGGTTATACTATTACCGGGACAAGTTTGTTGTCCAGTATGTGTAAGTTTTCCCTCAGTAGATATGTGAGTAGTCCTTCTATATATAGGTGATTTGTTATGTCTTACTAGGCCTAAATTTTACAGTTCTTTGTTGAACCCATTTTACCAAATAATATATACCCCCAGATAAACCTGAATACATTATCTTGTCCTTTCCATTGATAGCCTTTACAGTATGGAAATGGTTAAGCCCCAGCAATGCTTCATCATTCCTTAGGCAAGGAATAGATGGAATTTATTCAAGATGCGCTGTTCTGCATGGGTCTTATGCTACACCGAAGTATGTCAGAAATGTCCAGCATTTCAACAAGCATGGAACTGAGCAATGGGACTAATTCCTGACACTCTTGTTTGTTCCCTACCTCTACCACCAGTGGGAGAAAGCTGCAGGGACCAGAATTCTGTTTCTGCGGGGTCTTGTGCTGCTTTTCCTTAGTGTGCATGAGCCACTCCATCTCTAATTACATGGTAGGTTTGGGGTGCAGTTATGAGTTTGTTCATTTTGTCATGGCAAACCTGTGCCAACTCCACTGGTTGTTTTTTTTAAAAGTCTCATTTTGTAGCTTAGTCTTGCCAGCCCACAGTCTTCAGTTTTTTCTTTTTGAATCCCTGCAGTTTGTCTTCATCGTTCGTGGGAGTCAGCATGGTGTAGAGGTTAGGTAATAAATCTGGGTTCCTGGCTCTGGCTCAGACTTCCCATGTGATCTTGATAAATCATTTACCCTTATTGCCTCAATTATGAAGCAAAAAGATGTAATATTTACTTACCTCAGAGGCACTGTAAAGTTAAAATGCTTGAAAGCTCTTTCACATGTTTCTCTGGCTGGCTATGTATCTTTTGTCTTTGTGGCGTTTTTGCTTCCATACTAAACATTGTCTTTGGGGTCTTTTTCCCCCCACTTTTCTCCCTCAGTGGCCACTACCCATTTTGTACCACAGTTATTTTCTCCATAGTGGAGGGTTACAGTCTCTGGCTTGTGATCCGTCACTGTGTGGGTTATCCTGAAACCCTTATCTTGGAAAGTCTTGTTAAATCTTTTATTATGCTGTAAGTCTTTGGTGCTTTTTTATGTCCAAACTTTGCAAAATTGTGGCTTTGTAATGTGTTTCTGCTTTGTTAGTTTTCAGTTAAGTTCTCATATAAAGGTTCAAAGCCACAGTGCCCTTTCATATATTCTACTTGTGCTTTTTTCTTTCACTTAACCTTTTTATATTGGTTTAAGAAGCATCTCTAGGAAATTGCACTATATTCTCTGTTAGGGAACAGTGAGTGTTTCAGTAGTAATTACCTCCTTGCAAATACACCTGTATTTTTAAACAAAGTGAAACCTTTTTAAGTTTTGAGGTAGAATAGAAGTGCCTGAGCACCTGAGCTACTTCAATACAACTGTTCGTGCAGTGGTATCATCAGTGAAAACATATTTTATGTTCCACCATGAGCGCCTGTCACAGGGATTATGTAAAGGACAGATGGAAAAACAATTGTGTGAAGAGGAATATGCTTGAAAGTTGAGTACTAATGTTCTTTTTGTTTGCACATTTATTTTGCATAATAGATTTTTAAAACAACAAATCCATAAAATTTGGGCTTCTTTTGTTCAATTTCCTTGGGACATGAACTACCATCTTTCAAAGATGTTTTTAAGTAAGTCTGGGTGTCTTCTCTGTATTTATTTTTGTAATGATAAAATATTCCAAATATTTGTAAGTTTTAGTGAGATTAATCTACACTGCCTTTTAATGAGGTTATGCCTATTTAAAATGCACTAATGATACCTGTCAGGATTGCAGGTGAAAACAGTCTTGTCCCTGCTCACTCAGCAAACAGTATGTACAGCCATGCTGTTACTGTGAAATAGGCTGTCTGGCTTCTAGGTTTTTTTCATCTCTCCCCACTGCTGGAAAACTTCAGACTTCAAATTTTTTTGGCCTGTGCTCCATACTTTCCATGATAGAACTTGGAGAAATGTTTACTTCAAATCCAGAGCCTGTCAGGATTTGCAGGCTTAATCAACAGACTCCATGAGAGATTACTAGGAAAGTGATTTAAGCTCTCCAGATTTAGACATTTCTGCAATCCTTCGACTTCCAGGGCATGTGGTGGAGCCTCTTAACCCCACTTCTCTCCATCTCACTTCCTCAGAGGCTTTGGGATTTAGCTTGACATACCTTACAATCACAAAGGGTTTGGAATCTCACAGAGCAGAATCAGACCTACAGAGCACAGAATCATGGTAGGCGCTTTTATTTTTAGCAACAAGTCCGTTCAGAGGTGGTTCATTTAATGATCCTGTCTCTGGCTGGAGTTCCTGTTCCTCTGTAACTCTCCCACAGTGAGGAAGTCTGATAGTTAGGCATTTGGAAGCTAAATCAATAGCATCCATTCAGGAGGATAGAGATCTGCAAGCATTAGTGGGAGCAGTTCTTGCTCCCATGCCAGTAACTCTTGTGCCTTAAATACTGAGTGAGAGATACTTGCTTTAACTGAAGTGTGAGTGGGAGTTCAGTACTCGTCATTAGTCCCCCTTCTGTAGTGTTAACTCTAAGGTATCAATTAGAATAATGATTATGCTGTTTAAACAGCACCTGGTTTTTTCTTTTTTTCCTATTTTGAATTGGCACTTCAAAAGCCAGTGATCAAGTTATTGCTTTATTAATGTAGATTTGGTGAATATACTAACTAATGACTTCAGAATTTGATGTGACGTGAATGTTCTATTAATGCAGAGGAAAAATGAGGCTATCATCCCTGTCAAGCAAGAAACAAAGGGATGATAAATGGGGTGAACAGTTATCCTAGCTCCATGCAGCTTCACGCAACTTTGAGGTACCACCCTGAAATTATCATTTGAAGAGTTATTTTTAGAATGAAAAAAGAGTGAAATGAGGCAGCACTTGCCATGTGTTAGATCCCTGAATGACAATGTAATGGGACTTTCCTGGGCACACAGGGCAGGAAAGTCATCTTGTTTCAACTTCAGCATCCATCACTGGTGGTTACTGCAGTGCAGTGTTGTGAATGAGTGTTAATGCCACAGTTTTCAGTAAACTTGAGCTTTATCTCCCTATTTGTTTTGTCATTTAAAAGGCAGCAAAGTCCCCCACAATGAAATTGCATCTGCCAAGTGTTAGGGAGCTGTTCTGTAGCATCTGCAGCATTGTAGTAAGGACTGCCTTAAGGTCTTCCCTCCTTCAGGTACCTTTTAATAGAATGAATACTGCAACCATTTGTTCCAGAGGTATGTTCCTCTAAAAGGTTTCTTTATTGATTTTTTTTCCAGTGCTCCCTTTCTGTAATTTCTATGGAGTTTAATTATTAGCTCCAGGTATCCTGATTGAAATCCAGACTGTAGGAAATGGAGGTTTAAATTGAGACTTGTCTTTCGAAGTGCTGTGGAATAGTTTTAATATAGTTGCTGTAATGTATGTTCTTCTGTTTACATTGTTGGGTAAATGAGATAAAAATGAGAGCTTCTGTCTGAATTTTGATCTATGAAGCCAGAGTCCCAGAGCAAATGTCTGTGTGATTAAAGTGGTATTGAAGCATTATTAAAAAGCTGTAATTTCAAATATTTTATGCTTTGTTTCACATATAGTGCATCTACAGTGAAGATTAGTTACTTAATGTGATTTTGGTGCTTGCACTTTACTGAAGTCAAAGAAACTTTTCACTGGTCCCTGTTGGCTTTGAATCAAGCTCTTGGTTTAAAGTATTGATTAAAAGAGAAACTCAATCTGAATGGAAAGCCAAGATAATTGCTACAGCAAATGTGGTGAATTAGCAAAAAGAGAAAAACAAACACAAAAAAGTAGCTCCCAGAAGACTGCATCCACAAATGTAATTTGTTCCTTTGATTTGACAAACCTGGTTCCAGGTGCTTATTCAAAAGGCATCTAAGCAGTGCCTTTGTCTGTGCCTACCCATGCTTGCTTTTCTCCTCTTTATTCTTTTTCTAATAACTCTGCCATTTAATAGATTTGGTTTTCCTAGTATTTATTAGATTGCTATGCAATAAAAATATGTTCAGAAAAGACCTAATTAAGGGCTGCTGCAGCTGCTGAACCTTAGAAGACAACACACTGTAGACAGTGAAGATTGTCAAGCACCCCAATAAAAGAGGAAGGGCCCACTGGGAGAACCAATATTGTCACTTAAAATCTGGTTGCCTAGGAGGGAAAATCAGAATGGTTCAAAGGGTCTGCTATATTCCTGTCTTTCCTAAATGACGGTCTTCAACAATACAAATGCATGTTTAAAAGGAAAGGGGAAAGCAGAACAGAGTAGCTTCCCAAACAGCTCCCTGAGGTCTGCCATATCTAAATACTGTGAATGAAAACTGCTGAATGAAATTCATGCAATCTATTCAACAAATCATATGCTTATAATACCTGGGTTTTTATAGCCTTGGGAGGATTATGCAGCAAACAACTGAAAAAAGTAATGTAAATCCAGAAAACGTGACAGAACTTTGTTGTGCAAGCCTGCTGCGTTTCAAGCCACATTGACTGGACAGACCAATACTTGTAGTTTAGAAACTAAATTTCAACTGAGTGAGTGATGTTATATATATCCCTTAAGGTGGGTGGCATTTCAACCATCCAGATTAGTAAAATAAAAGGAAATTCGAAGGACATCTAAAACAGCAGTCCAGGTAGAAGGAAGAGTAATGTGTGTATCATTTGTTGCAGCCCTGCCCTCTGGGGATATGGTCAGGTTTTGATCTACAGACAGAAATACAGAAGAGAAGGATGCACTTTAGGGATGTACTTTTGATGATGGTTAGCCCTTCCTCTCTTACACAACACAGCCTTTTCCCCGTGTACCTTTTTCCTTTGGCAGATCTACCATGTCAGGAAAATCTATAACCCTTTTGACAGGAAAGCAGAGTGCTGCTGAATCAATCACTCTATTAGGCTGCAGATGAGACCCCTTCCTAACACACTGAGGCTAAACAATTCCTGGCCTGGTCTTCATGTAGGGAGAAAACTTCGAAGACTCTTAGTGTGCAGAGGCAGCATCTGTAACAGCAGAAGACCATCTATTTTGTCTTTTCATCAGGCCAGCTGTTCCACTGGTGAAATTAACATGGTGGGGAAGTAGAGTTTGGGGACAAAGAGAGGAGGAGAGGAAGGAGTTCTGCACCCTTACATACCCAATGGTTTAGTCATGCACAAATCACCATCCATATCTTCAAAATGCAGTTTATAAAGTTCAGTCCTGCTCATGGGAAGGGTCAATGTGAGATGCTATTTCACTATAAGTATATGCTTTACAAATTATGACAACCATCACTGAAGTGTGGGTCCTAGTGTCGTACAGAAACGCCCACATTTTGTCTTAGTGAAGACACAATCATATTCTCCCAAACAGATGAAATGGAATCTAGTACAGGTTT
Organism: Corvus kubaryi; assembly: GCF_017639235.1. Taxonomy (NCBI): domain Eukaryota; kingdom Metazoa; phylum Chordata; class Aves; order Passeriformes; family Corvidae; genus Corvus; species Corvus kubaryi. The sequence continues at coordinate 898,128 of NW_024582058.1, read as the reverse complement.
ATTTTCCTATCCCTGAATTTAACCTTATTTCCAAAGAAAGAACGAAAACATGGGACTAACAGTGGACACATAGAAGGAAAAGCAGAATTAGTCTTTTTCCGGAGAGAGCTTCTTCTCATTATCTAATGAGTCTGTAAAAGGGGGGTTTTGTTCCCGTTTTGATACCCAACATTTGGTGGCTTTCATTTGTGAATAGTATGTTGCAACCTTTGGTCCTCAGGTTCTGCTTTCTAAACAAGCACAAATACACAAAAAAAGAAAGATTAACAAGCTTTTTTCTATTCAGAAGTTGAGGTGAGATCACTTTTCCGTTCAAAAGATTCGTGCTTTTAAAAGCAGTTGTGTATGTTTGCTGGGTTTTAGATGTTTTGTCATTCCATCTGATCAATTACATTTCAGAGTCATAGCCAGAAAAGATATATGTATTATTAGCTAAGTATCTTTAAAAACATTTCTTACAGTCTGAGTTTGTCTGGCCTCATTGAAAATTCTGGAAATCCTGTTATATAAGTCTGCGATTTTAAGCAGAGCTAGTCAAGAATTTTCCAGTATCAATTTTTTCTCTTCAGAGCTCACCAGTTCTTCAAAAGAGAAACATTTTCAAGAAATGTATTTCATATGCAGCTGATGGACTGGCATAAGTAATTGAGATGTATCATTTTGTTGCCTGCTTTTCAAAGTTTAATAATTTCTTCATTTTCTACTTGTTCATAGTATTGATTGGTGAGTCAGGTGTGTTTCCCTGAGTGTTTGCAGTTAAAATTTCAGTGGTCCATGATGAAGGGAAGAAAGTATGTTCAGTGATAAATTGTGGAAAAATTCTTGATAGATAAACCAACTTAGAAATTATTTTGCTTTTCTTCATATCACCTTATCTATGCAACAGGAAAAGAAGTAGTTTATTCAGGAATGAGAGTGTGAAGTTTTGATACATGATCAAAATTATATACTTCTGATTTTTCTGTGCTATTATTTTATTTTTACTAGAGAATAAAAGTGTCTGTGAACATCCCTCATAATGTTTTTGGATAGAAGACCAATGAAAGTATGTCAAATAAATTAAAAAATAAGTTTCATTCCAGTATTCAAAGGGGAGTTCAATGAGTTTTTCACATAGTGAACTGTAGTGGGTTTTTTACAAACAGGCCTACCATGCTTGTGGTGAAGGCTATGTAAATTACACTGATGCATATTTATCCATGTACTTCTTGTGGGAATATATTTAGGGGCCTATAAGCATATATCAGAATTTGTTACAGGGAAGGGAACTTATGAGGAAGGCTTATTATCCCAGGAGTGGAATTAAGGTGAAATTAACAAGTAATTGAAGTTATCTTTGATCATGATTTTTCATTCCCTTTTTTTCCCTGCTCTAAGGAAGTGAATATTTTTGATGTTCAGTAGAGCAGTACAATGCAGCACAGAGAGGCATAATGCTGAATTTTCATAATAATGTTTGTAATGCAAATGAGGGACACTTCAAAAACAGGTTGATTAGCATTTCTTAATAAATTGCCAGTCTCCTCCTTTTTTCTTCATTAATTCTCTCAGCAGATTACATAGCTAGATTTTAGCATTAGTGAATGTGAAGTGTGCAGTGGCTTCTTGTGATATAATTATTTGGTGGCTCTAAATAGTTTCAGATTGTGCGTTTGCAGCACTTCCTCCAGCACTAAAGCACTACAGTGAATTAATGAGCTGCGTGTCACCTCTGGGACCTCTCCTTTGAAATCCAGTCTGGCTTCAAGTGAACTGATACCATTGCAGGCCAGCAGTTGGGAAAAGGTTAGAAAATGAATGAGCTCCAGGGACATTGCTGAACTTCCACAGGAGCATATATTTACTTTAGTGCTGTTTTTCAGAGATCAAACCTGGGGAAATGCAGAGCTGCTGTGCAGTTCCTCCCACTGAGCACATCAGCCAGACAGACTATTCCGCATTGTGTGATGTGCTGTGCTCTCCTCTCCCTTCCTTCCCTAGCTCCTGCAAACAAGTGGCTTCTCCTTCCTATGTGGCATTCAGATTTCTTCCTCATTATTTTTGTTGTTTTTTAATTGCCAAAGACTCCTCTTGTTCCCTTTTATTCTTTCTTTCTTTCATTTTTAAAATAATTTATTCTCTTCCTTGTCTCCCAAATCTTGCTTTTGCTCAGTGTGTGTTTTTTAGTCTCCTTTTCCTCTGTTGTTTCCCATTGGGAGACCCAACAAGCGATCTCCCCTGCTAGACACCTGTGAGGAGCTATCTGCTGCCCTTTTTGTCCTCATTAGAGAGACTTCAGAGGATGAAATGCTCTTTGTGCTGTTTTGATTTTAGAGGAGAAACAAGAGTGACATTGCATGAGCTTTCATTTCAGAGCATCAGTTGGCGAGCGTAAGTCCCTGTCCAGTTTTGATTTCAGTTGAGCATCTCTCTGCTGGTCAAATTACTTTTCCTGACTGCTCAAGACAACAACAAACTGAGTTTTCAGGGACTGTATTTAAATGATATGTGCAATTTGTTATAAGCATTCAGATTGCACAGGTGAAGTTGGAGATTGAAAAGCCATGGAATAGAATCATAGATTCATAGAACAGTTTGTGTTGGAAGGGACCTTTAAAGGTCATGTAGCTCAGCCCCATCTTCCACTAGATCAGGTTGCCCAGAAGGCAAACTGAAACTCCAGAATATCCCTGGAGAAGCTCTGAGTTAGGGTTACTTTCACCTGCTCTAGTTTTTGGGTCTTAATGCTGTCTTGCTAGTGGTTTCCAGTATGGGGCTGGACAGCTGTGATCACACTCCGTAACTGTGTAACATAACTCAACATTGCTGCTTCTAAGATTCTACCCAGGGTTTTTTCCTCCAAATATGAATGTAGAAATAACGTGTAACACGTCCTCTCATTAAGATGGTCCTGGAGTCTTGTCTTTGTTAGTAAATCATCTTGACAATCTTCTTCCTTTTGTGTGTGTTGATTTTGATGAGGTAATTCATCAAAAGTCTGTTGTAAGCCATTTCGTGGGCCTTCTGTCATTTTAACTGGTTGTAGATTACTGCTCAGCAGTCAAGCCAAGGCTGGAAGCTCTGTTCTCCGATTTCCCTTCCAACACTGTGGGAAGGTCATATGTTCCTCTCTCAGTAACAGAGTCACTTCAATTTAACATTTAGGGTAAATCAATGATTTGTGCTATTGATGATTACTTAAGTTCTTTGCTTTTGATTTTGTGTGGGATCTTAATGGTTTAAAAAAGAAATGTGGCTCCAAGAAGCTGTGTAGCTTTACAACACAACAGTGTGTGGCAAGTTACACTGATGACTTTTGCTGTCTTGTCCTTTCTTATTTGATTTGAGAAGAGAGGGAGATGTATTATTTTAAAAAATACTGTTACTAGATGAATTGAGTGAAGGAAATTTATTTGTGGAATTACCTTCATTTCAAGAAAAATGTTGCTTTAGTTTTTCCCCTTTGCTTTAGGAACCACATCAAAGCATGGTTTGGAAGGGGCTTCTGGAGATCATTTGGTCTCTCTTTCTGTTGCAGGACTTAGATTCGATTATTCAGAACATGACCAAGCTGAGCCTCAATTTTTTTCCAGCAAGAAGATTCCATCACTTCTTTGAGTGATCTTTTCCAAAGTTCAGATGTTCTTACTGAATATTTTTTCCCCTATATTCATCTGTACTTTCCCCTGCAGCAATATGTGCCCATTACCTATGTTTTGTAAAAATACATCCTAATAGGAAGAGTACCTTTGCTTTCTCTGTGTGTACATTTTTTTTAGGTAGTGGAAGTTACAACTAAATCTTCTGAGCCTTTTCTTTTCCAGCCCAGTTCCTAAAACTTCGCTTCGTATGAGAAGTTCTCCAATTTCTAATCATCCTGGTTGCCCTTCCCTGGACCCGATCCAATTTTTCAGTGTCTCTCTCGAAATGTTGAGGGAATCAAAACTGGACACATCATTCCAGGAATGATATAACATGCTGAATAGAGTACAGAAATCACATCCCTTGGCCTGCTGTGGTCTAGGACTGGTTTGTCTTCATTGCCTCAAAGGCGCCCTGCTGACTAACATCCATCTTGCCTCCTGCCAGGGCCCCCACATGTTTTACAGCAGAGCTGTTTCATGGACTTGTATGTCCGTGTTGTACAGCTGGTTCCTAACTCCACTCCACTCTACAACTCCAGGCATCTCCAGCCTGTCTGGTTGGAGTGGTGTTGGGTCATGACTCTTGAAACAGGAGATGCTGGGAGAGAATGACTTAAACTGTGAGTGTTCTGGAGGAAGGACAGGATGTGTACACCCACACAGCCCCTTCTCTGCAGTGCTGTGATACTAATGAAGGGAACTGGTGGTTTAATTTCTTTATGCCTACAGCAGCAATCTGGTTTTTGATCATAAAGAAATTGTAAGAGTATTAACTGCTTCTGTGTTGCTTAGAAATGCCTGCCTGGCGTCAGACACTCCTGGAAGTGCTGTAGGAACTTGCCAGGCTGCGTGGCTTTTTTCTCTCCCTTTTGCAAGATGACCCGCTCACTTTGCCTGTCCTCCAAGCCAGGCATCGAGATCCCAGCTCCAAATCCAGAGACAGAGGCTGTGTGAGCATGACCTTTCTCAGCAGGGCCCAGGGGCTCAGTGAAGTGGTTTCCTGGCCCACCTGGACTGGAGCACCAGGTAATCTCCAGTCTGTTGTGAAAGACCTGTCATATTTCTCAGAGTGCACAAAGAGGGGAGGAGGCAAGAGGATGCACTGCACAGCCTCCACAACCACCCAGTGTGGCTTGTTCATCCTCTGCTACTGCCTCCAGCAGCTTCCTTATGAAAGTTTTCTTGGATGATAGGCAGCAAACCTAGTCTTCATGCAGCTCTGTCAGCCATTATGTTACAGATTTACTGCCATAATTCTGATCATTTACCAAGCTGACAATTGAATTCATTTGTTCTGTGGAAAATGGGGCTGTGCTGCCTGCCACATTAAGGTGAAACAGCTGGAAGAGCTGTGCTGGCTCAGAGCATGAGGCTGGGATGGGAGGGCTGCCCAGCCACAAAACACACTGCTGGCTGACCAGGAAGGAGCAGTCATGGAGCTTCTGCTCCCTCCTCTCCCTTTACCCAAAACCTAATGGCTTGATGTGTTGTCAGGTGCCCGGCCAGCTTTTCAGAAGAGGCTAAGAAACCAAAAAGTTATTACTGATTGTGAAGAACTTCATACCTGAACTACTTTGAGAGTCTGTGGCTCTTTTGATGCCCTGTATCACTTGAAGTAGTTACACAGGACTCTTGATAGATGGATGATACAGGGCCAACCTCTTAGTAAAGCCTGTGGGCTCTTTGTATGATTGGATTAGGTCAGTTCCTAATTGGATCTTTTTCCCTACCACAAGCCAGACTCAATACAATGTAATCAGAGAAGAGCCGCAAGAATGCTAGCAAGGCTTATTGTAATAAAGTGAAAAATCAACTTCACTTTTTCTTAGGCTGTTGCAGTAATTTATTTGAGCAATTAAAAATTAATTCAGTCAGGAATGTGTTACAAAGACATGATAGTGTTGCCGAGAGCCAGAGCTAGGAAGTTTTCCTGGCTGCCCTTAGAACCAGTGGTGAACCAAGAGATGATCAGCGTGGAGTCTGACACATTGAGAGGCACTCAATATATTCAAAGTCTGCATTCTTTTTGGGTGATCAGAACTTGACTCTGAATGATTTTTTGTATGTATAGAGGGGAAACAAAAAAGGAAAACATGTAAATGTGGCAAGTTTTAATTTAGGCTTGAGCGGACAACAGCTTTGCCAGTTTATTAGCATCCACCTTCAGAAATGGTTTCGTTGTGTGGCTTATTTTATATAAATCTTCAATGAATAAAGAAGAATAGAGACTGTTTCTCTGGTAACAAGTAAAGCACTATGCCCTTTTTAGTAATGGAGCAGAATCAGTCCTTCTTTTTTCCCATCACTTTAAGTTTCCAATTACTTTTCCCTCTCTTATTCCTTCATTCTTAACTTAAAACCTATTCAAAATGGTGCTCATGTTGTTTGATGAAGGTGAAATTTCAGAAAGTTAAATGTTCAGAAACAGGACTAATTTGATTTATGTTAGCTGTCCTCCTGGGAGCATTGCTTCACTTCCAGGTGTAAAGACTAAGGAAGGTCAAACAGTTTGCATATATTCCCACTTTTAAACCCCCTGTATCTGATACTGCAAAAGAGTTTGGCCCAAGACCTAAGGGACTGTGACTTTTGCAGGCCTGTGACTGGTGGGAAGGAGAAGACAGATGCCATATTCTGATCATAACACCAAAAAGGGTCTGAAATGCCTTATTTACCTTGACAGTGTCCTTGGCAGGGCTGGACAGGAACCTACTAAATAAAAGCAGTAGCGAGACCAAAGGGGAAAGAAAACATGAGAGTATGACCCCAAGTTGGATCCTGAAGTTACAGGAATACTGGAATATTTTGACCAGGCTAATGATGGATCGCATATTCCTGCTAAGAAAATATTTTGGTAAGCAAAATAAACTCCCCCAATAAGTTTCCACTGTGATTCATTTAGATTTAATTTTCAGTTGGACTTGCATCTGGACTAATGTCAGCACTGGAAGATCAGTTTGCTACTGAAGAGTATGAAATTGTATCTGGAAGGGCATGGTAGGAAGTGGGATCCATTTCATCAATTTCTTAGGAAATTAAGTTTTCAATTAAAATAAAATGAATTTATCTTCCTAGAGATAGGCCTGTAGAGGCTTACATTTGGGACATTATTCAAACATCCACAAACAGATGGCTCCCGTGTTTCTTTACTTATAGCCTACCCAAGCAGAGAAAAAAGCCCCACCAAAAATAAATACCCACCAAAAAACTGTCAATGTCTAGAACATCAAGACAGTTCCCTGAAACTGTACTGCCAGTCTAGGATACTTGACTTGATTTGATCTCCACTGGCGTGGAAGAAGAGAATATTGAAATAGGTAGGTATGTCTCAGTGTTTGGTATTTGATATTTTAAAAAGTTAATATTCTGAAAGCTGTAGTCAAAAAGGTCAGTAACTGCTTTTTGAATGTGTGCAAAAGTGTTGTGGTCTGAGTTGGAGGAAATTACTTGGTCCCATGTTGAGCTGGAAGTCTCCAGCAGAGCTTGGGAAAGATGTGGAGTTTTCCACTTGGGATCATTCCACACTTCCCCCAAAATATTCCCATCCCATGGGTTTGCATAGGGCTCTTGAAGTATTTGCTAACATGTGCAAAATTTCCAAAATGTCCCGTCCTATTGAAAATTAGCCTTTTTGAACCAAGGTTCAGTCTTTTCTCCGAGACACAGTTAGATTTATGGCTGTGGAGGCAGGGAGTTCATATTTTCTCTCAGTTGGTGCTAGATAGACATTTGGGAGTGCTCAAACCCTCCCCCTCTCTTCATCCCAGGCTTTCAATTCCACAAAGCTGGGAACACTACAGATATGCCAGACAAACGGAAACTGCATTTTTAAGTCGAGAAGGAAAAAATAAAAAAAGCAAAGATCAAATAGCACTCATTACTGCAATTCAGTGTGAATAGCTGGAGCTGGCAAACAGAAAATGGAAGAATTAAGATAATCCTAGATTTGCATTCACAAATCCACGGCAAGAGAATTTATCTTCAAAACTGTGCAATCCTGAGATGTGTGCAACCAGAGCATAAAATATATTATAAAGGTTGAAGGTATGGCAGAGTGGAGGCAAGCACTGACCAAGAATGTCAGTTTGGAGAAAATAAAACAGGGTGAAGGGAAAAATAAAAGGAATTTTGAAAGGAAACATGTTGAAGGATAAAAGCCGGCACTGGAGAGCAGTCTAATGCACTGAGGTATTGATCCAAATGCCCTATGAGCTTTGCAGAGAATGATGTGATGCTTTGCTTTCCCTGGAGGATACAGGTACGATAATTTTGGAACAATTCAGATGGAGAAAAAGATGTATCTCAAGTCTAGTAGAAAGATGAACCTTCTGTCATTTTCTAAAGCCAAGTTATTATGCATTTTACCACACTTGAAATGCAATCCTAATTTGGGAATCACTAGGATCTGGGACTACAAATCTCTCTTTCTGTGGTCATCTAAATTCTAAGAATTGTGCAGATGAATTAATGAGAAGCCCCCAAATCAGCACATACTCTTTTTCATACAAAAATATTGTAGAGAAAAGGACAGATAGAGAAATTACTATATAGAAAATAATAGAAAAATATTCTTCAAGTAAAACTGAATTCCCAATAGTTGCTGAGTATTGATATTGACTTGACAAGAGCAGAAAGGGACCATTTGCAGTGACTAGTGTATTAAGTAGTTGGAGTGTGAAGTGTTTACTAAAATAACAGTAATTATTCAAACCAAGCTAATGGCAGCAAAATTGTTTAGAAGCCTGATGAACGTGATATGTTTGTTTGCTGCAGCATGAATGCTGTGGGTAAGTTGTTGTGTTTTGGTTTAGTTTGGTTTGGTTTTTTTACAAAATACTACAAAATTTTAAAGGATTGTTTATTTATTTATTTAGAATGAGCTCATACCACAACATAATCTAATCAAAAGGGAAAAATAAAAATCGTTCTTCAGCTTCTTCTATCTGTAGGCAATAGCTAACAATATATTGCAATACATTTGATTATGACATTACAGAGATTTTCTGTTTATTATAAGGGCTGCATCCATATCACTCAAATACAGCTAGAAGCCTATTAAAGAACTTTTGTGTTCTCAACTGCAAAACTAAACGGATTCTGTGCCTGCTGGCAAAGGCTGAAGTTTCCATTGACAAATGTGTACAATATGTAGAGACTTCGATTTTGTATTTTTGACAGCCAAAATGCTTTAATGTTGTAAAGAATGTATTAGAATACTGTCAAAAGGCACTTTTAATAATTACTCAACATGTTTTCTAATATTTAGTTTGTCTTTTGCCTTTTAGTATGAAAGTGAATCTCTTATCTGCCATTATTATCTCTTCAGATATACAAATGTCCTCTTTCACAGATGCACACATGTGCAATGGAACAGAGAGTTACTTAACTATAAAACTTGGAATCCAACCCCAAGCAGTAGCTGCCAAATGAGAATTGATTTTTTTTTTCAATTTATATAAAGGCAACAAACCACTAACATGCTGTCTTTAGAAGAATTTTTATTTAAAATGTTTTTGCAGTTTTAATTATTCACCTTTTCTCATGTTGTTAAACTAGTTGGCAAAAACATCCCTTGTCCAGGTATTGCAGGTATGATGTGTTGTGGGAAACAAGGTGTTTCTTCTTCTAACAACCTGCTTTGTTCTTTTTATAATTTATAGGGGAAGATATAAGGTAAGCTAATGAAATAACTTATGGATTGGCATGTCACATACAGGAGGGCACACAGCCCTCGTTGGAATGTCTGTGATGAATGGTGGGCATTGGTAGATGAAGTGGTTGCTTGTGCTCAGTATGATCCATAACCTCCAGCTTCAGAAAGCATCCTTAATCATGACAGCTGTTGTAAAAGAGAGAGTCCTGTGGATGGCAGGGGAAAAAAAAAAATCCCTGTGTTTTCTCAAAATTTCTGTTGCTGGTTCCTGAACCCCTGCAGCATTCTGCAGCTACTTCAAAGCTGGGAGCAGTAGGAACAGCTGTCTGGCATCTGTGGGATCTGCCCAGCAGGGCCAGCACTGCAGGATCATCTCACTCTTGTGTGGGTGTGAACAGAGGGGCCTCCCCTCTGCCCACCTGTTGATTTCCCAAACTGAAGGGAAATTAATTGCCTACCATTTTCCACTGCTTTTCCAGGTCTATTTGAGGCTGACTAATGGTTTCCAAATGAGTTTGAAGACAATTTCAAACAAAATAGAGAAGGAAGGAGAGGCAGGTAGGTGGGAGGAAATTGCCTGGGCCTTGTTTATTCTTGGGAGCCAGTATCAAAGCAGAGCCCACATGTGCATTGTATGAATTAGAGTAGGATTGGGCTCTCACCTAGGGATGGATCCATTGCAAACACCTCCCTTTCCAACACTGTGAGTTGAGACCTTTGCCTCACAACTCTGCATTTTGAGTGGGACTGCTGCAACTCAGGCCTTGGCAGAGTATTATCAGGTCCCGTGTGTGTAGGAAATTCATTCTGAATGGTTTTGCTACTGAGGGTCGCTTATTGAAAACTGGGACCTTCAGTGATCTTTGGGTCAGGTGAATAAACTGCTCTGGTTACAAGGAAGCGCCTTGTTATTGAGAAATTGACTGCTGAGTAGTAGTAATTGTATAAATTAGCATTAATTTTAAAAAACCCTGTAGTATCAGGAGATTTTGCAAAACAGTTTAACAAACATTATATGCAAAAAGAATGAAGTAGTAGGCCTCAGGGGTTAGGCTGGATGAAGAAGCAAAGAAAACTATTACAATAACTGCTACCTGCAGTGACGGAAGGTGTTTCAGCAACTTGACTGTCTGAACATAAAAGGTGTGTGTCAAGATGCCAATCTAGGGGAAAGTTGCATCTCTAAGTGTTTCTGTAGTATAGATGATAATTAATCAAGATGGAGCCAGCTGGTTTGGTTTAGAACATATCCAACAAGTTGTGTATGGTAGAAGCCAACTCAGCAGAGCTCTGTTTAAAAGCAAAATCTGCCCTGTGTGAAACTCTACGTATTTTCTGTGGATGCAGTCTCTTGGTGGCAATTTATATTTTAGGAACTGACATGTTCACTTTCATTAAACTTTCCTGAAAATGGAGAGCAACTGTTTAAGACCAGAGCCGTTGACCTTATATTTCACAAGTAATAAGATTTTATTTACTGTAGTTACTGCAGGCTTACTAAAACTGGGAAAATATTTTTTAATACTTTGCCATTTCTGATACATAAATGTAGATACATACACCATTCCTGTACATTGTTTAAATGAACAACCAAAAAATAGTTAAAAAAATATGAAACTGGGCTGAAAGACATCTGAATGCACAAGTGCTGTTTTCGGTTTAGCCCAGGAATTTTCAAGCCAAAGCATGTACCAGTTTCACAGAGTTGGTTTTTTTTTTAAATTTTGGTTTGACATGCAAGTCCTTCAGGAAGCAGATGGACTTGTGGTATAAGTATCGCCTTTAGGAAAAAACAGGTTTCATTTTAGCCAAAGAGCGGTTAAACGTATTTTTCTTCTGCTGTGTATATTTTCATTTTTATGCCTGTGATTTCTGCCAGTTGTTTTGCTGTACTGTATAGTAGCAGTGCTTTCACATGGAGTTTTATTTATAATTTTCCTGTGTTTGACTTTCTGAATCTTCCCAGTAAGCAGAATAAGCCCCCACATATTATTCATAATCTGAAATGATTTCTGGTTTAGGTAGGCCCCAAAAGATTTTGAAAAGCTCATTAGTATTTTGTAAGGGTTTGATTGTCTCTGGAGTTGTACTGACTTCTCTTTTTTCCTTTGGACTGTGTCATTTTGCCCAAGTTACAGATCTGAGAGAGGCTGGGTTGGGCTTCCAGATGGGAAGCTGCTGAGTTTTTTAATTTGGTTTTCATAGTTTTTTGTTTTGTTTTCTGAAACAGTACGGAGAATGAGGAAGTGTATCCAATTAACTAATAAAGTAGTTTGCAATGAAGATACTTCAGTTTTGGTTTTTTTCAATCATCTGAAATGTCACAGGCAATTACAAGGAGTTACTTTTCTTACTGGGGTGCTTCAGCTGGGGACCTGCACATCAAACTGTGGAGTAGGGATTTTGGCTGTGTCCTACACGAGGCTACAGGATATGTGGAATTCCCCATCTTGCTGTTGTTTCTGGCATTCATTTTCTAGAACAAAGCAAAGGGGCTATATTTACTTCGACATCCATGGCCGATCAAATAACTCTCATGACTGTGACTGATCAAATAACTCCAGCAGCTATGCACTGCGGCCCTGTCAGAAGGGGAGGAATTCAGAGAGGGGAAAGGCTTCATTGGCAAAAGCGTACAGAAGGGGTTGGGAGAGGAAGGCTGAGGTGGAAGAAAGCAAATGAGTCATTTTTGATAACGAACTGTCCCATTTGAGTGTACCAGCAGCATCATGGAGGAGGGGGTGAAATAGATATTCCATGAGTTACAATAAATAGCAAATAGATTGGTTAGGTCAAAAAATGATTTGCTTTTCCTCCATGATGAAAACTGACCCAGGAAGATGCTGGCAGATCTGCTTGGTTGCTGTGTATCTTTCTTTCCTGCTGCTGCATTCAAAGTACACAGAGAATAATTTACTGCACGTTTCAGTACCAATAATTTACCTAACCCTGTCAACATTAAGTGAGAACAGAGAGAAAATACAATTTTGTTTTGATCTTTCCATGACCTGGCTGCTTGAGGACATAAAAATATGTACTGTGATTATTATGGTTTTTTATTAGTTAGTTGGTTTATTTGATATCCCTTTAAACAAGGGACTGTGGCATGACAGTATTCTGAATTCCTAAAACATGCTTACCTTCCATTCTTTTTTAAATCAGAAAATTGTTGTTCTGTGTAACAAAATGACTAAAGCTGACAGTTTGATGGTGAAGTAAAGGCAATTGGCTTAAAGAAGTTCTTTATATACTTATGGAAAACCCAAGAGAATGGCTGATTTATACCTCACTCAAATCACTTGCTGATAATTTAGGTATCTCTGTCTTCTGGAAGTGTCAGGCTTGTGCTTCAACATGCAAAGTGACAGCTAAATTTTAACTCAATTCCATTTAATTTCCTGAATGGATTCTTAATTACTTGCCAAAACAATATTGATGTTAGATTATGGACTAATTCTAGTCCTTCTCTGATGTACAGATTTTTAGCAAATAGGCAGGAGGTCTAAGGATGAAATATTTTAATATTTTGCGTTGCCTCGTTCTCCCTCGTTGGCACATAAGTATATGCTCCCTCTCTTGATGGTGAGCTGGAAGTAACACTTTTCAAAATAACTTGACAAAGATGCTTTAAAAACTGCCACTTCCTTATGATAATGTAATTATTCCTTATTTCTTCAGACTATCAGCTTCTCATGAACATTTTTATCTATTGCTTTTGGAAGCGTAATATTACTGAAAGGTAACAGTGTAAGAAAAATCTAGTGGTAGTTGGTTACAAATGCAGTTTTTGGTCTTACAAATACACAGTTTTTGAAATTGAAAAGCAGTATTAAAATCTGACCCAAGTGCTGATTTTGCATTTAAACTGTCAAATATTCACTTACCTATATAAACTTAATTTCCTACATGTTAATGAATTGCATATTAATGAATACGAATAGCAACAGGCTAGACTGTAATTTCCCAAGACTTAATACTATGCTTCATAAATTGTGCTTCAAGAAAATAGGCTTTTATTATAATTTTTTTTTTTTGTGGACAGTTTCACTTTCTCTGGAAGGCCCAGGAGAGAATTTTAGACTATTAAAGTAGAGTTTCAATAAAAAAGTACAGATATGTTTAACATGACTTAAATGTTGTGGGTTTAATTGGATTTTTAAAATGATTTCAGGTTAATTATGTGTAACAGAACTTGATAGTGGCAAGACTTAGACAAGTAACCATTCTGATGAGGTAGTTCTCTTCAAGAATACTATTTATTTTAATGCTATTCTTTCCTTCAGTGACAATATCTACGGCTATAAGAATGTGTATTTTAGAATTTCATCCCACTTGAAAGACATGATGTTATGTGGAGCCTCTCTCAGTGTTTGCTACCTTCCTGTCAGGATGAACTGGAGATCCTCTTTGGATTCCAGAGCTTGAGCTGGCAGCCATGGGTTCCTGAGGCACCTTTACCATGCGAAGTTTTGTGATGTTGGCTTTTTATTCTTTTATACGTATGTGAAGCCTGGTTGGTTAGTGTTAGTGAAATATTTGCAAAATTCCATTCTAGTTTCTAGGACAAGAGCATTATTTTAGTGACTTTTTTAAGCACATGCCTCCGTATTTGGGTTTACCTGTCTACACTCACAAACACCATGTATATTATTCACATTACACTCCATATAGAGTTATCTATATTTTTAACATCAAAACAGTGATGGCCCTAAAATATGTATTTTTTCCATAATATTGACAGTTTTAATTTATGGACAGACACTTGCAGATGGAAAGGAAAAAGGGACACTTTCAGAAAATAGTAATGTCACAGTAGTACAATCTCCACATAGGATGTAATACTGTATATACTGCATTGTAAATATTCCCCTCCAAGGGGAATGGGATGTCTGTAGGCATGTGCCTAAAACTTTTGTTAATTGTTAATGTCTAGAGTCACTGAATATTGTTGTAAAGACATTTTTTTAAATCTCCAGTAATGGAAGAGTCAGCTGAAAATAGCTGTGTGACATGCCTGAAACAGATTCAGACATCTCTGCCGAGCACAAGGGAAGACCTGAATACCAGGATTACAGATCCCACAAATCCCCTGCTCAGTTTTACAGAAGGATCAGGCAGTTTATGTATGCAGTTAATCTATTTTCACTTCAGTGGAGTGATTTGCAGCTGCAGCCCACTTCATTGGCAGATCAGAAGCTACACTGTAGTATCTGTTTGGCCTGTACCATTTTTCTTGGAAGGCTAATTGTTTCACTTATGGCATGTTTTATTTTCTCAGGGTGTGCTTAGAAATAAACAGAGCTCAGGCAACCTAAACCTTCCTCCCCCGCGGTAACTCGCCCATGTCTGTGGCAATTGAAGAGCAATTGGAGGAGCCCAGGCATTGCAAATTTATCTCACTGGGCTGTGCCTGGGTGGTCTGTCCACACATCTTGTGGGGACACTTCCACAGATCCTGTTCAGATGTTTACTACAGCTGGTGCTTGAAAACCCTTTGGTTCACCCCAGCTGGAGATGCTGTCGGCAGGACAGGCAGGTGAGGCAGGTTTTCCAACTTGCCATTATTTCCAACTTGTCTTAACTCCAAACTTACGACGATAACAGCCTCCAAAGCCACAGTGCCTCTTCAGGCCTTCAGTCTTTTATTTATTTTCAAAACATCCCTCTCAAGCTGTGTTATTTCATTTCACAAAGAGCAGTTTCCTTTACTGCTGTCAAGTGGTTGCACGTATCAAGGGCCAAGTCTGTCTGGAAGTCTGGCTCTACATTTTAGGGAAAACAAACTCAGAGCCTGGCTGCTGGTATGCAGCACCTACAGTAGCTGAGCCATCATTTGGGAAACATGTTCTGTAAAGTTTCATAAAATTGCAGACACTCTGATGTTTTGCTGAGCTAGGAGGAAGTTGGTGAGATCAATGAACTCTCAAGTTCTCAAGTCATCAAATGACTTGAAAATGAGAAGGTAGTTCTTTTCTGACAAAAAAAATGTTCAAATATATCAAAGTATGAAGTGATTTGAGCTCATAGAATTGGAAGTCCTCTTGGCATCCGTATCACTTTGGGAGGTGGGACCAAGTTATCTAGGCTGTTAGGAAAATTCCACATCAAAGCTTCAGTGTGCCTATACAGACCTCTGGTGCATGAAGACCAGGATGGGAAGGCATACACTTGTCTGTTTTCTGCCAGGAAACAGAGCGTCCCCTGCCATGAGCCAGTGCGTACCTGATGGTGATGAGAACTTCTGCATACAAACACGGTGCCTGACGAGCAGGGCTCAGCCAGTGTTTATTTATTTGGGTGCAGATTTTCATCACATCAGCCTTTCAATATTTGCATATGCAAATAGGAGATCTGAAGGGTAACAGCTGTGAAAATACATGCTTATGACCTACCTTACGCACACTATAGGCAACCTTGAGATGTGAATTTTATGCGGGTTAAAAAAATTACAAGCACATGTACGTAGGCACACCATCAAGTTTCCTGCTTTGCTGTGTGTATTTTGGACTTCATTAGCTTCCATCCATGAGTAATTAGATGTACAGTCCAGAAATACTTAAGAGTGCTCCATTTCTTCTCCTATCACTTTGGATTCCAATCAACTAGCTTGGAGCTCGGCATTTAGTGCAAGCTCCTGCAATTAAGCCCTTCCCCATGGCATTTTACCACACGGTGTCATGCTACAGCGCTGTTTACTTAATCGCCTTACTTTGCTAGATGGCAAGTGTTTCATTAGGAACTGTTAGGAATGTGCTGTAATGCAACATAATCTAATGAGGGCTTGTCTCTAGTCAGGACACGTTTGCATTACTGGTTGATGTGATTATGTAGGTAAAGCTTCAGTATAAACTGGACTAGGGAGTCTTTTGCACACACATTTAAAAATAGAATTATGTTATTGCTAAATGAGTACCTGCAAGGCTTGGTACAGTTCATTTCATAGCTCAGCTGTGAAATACGCAAAATGCTTTTCCTTTAAAAAGTTCAGACAATTAATTTAATATGTAAACAGTAATTCTTTGGAGAGATACCATGGCTGTGTAATATTAGTGTCATTCTTGTTTTATTGTGACAAACTTAAATTTAGCATCGTGTCATAAAGACATGATGCATGCTTTCACTTTGAGCTATAAAAGTAAGTCGAAACATTGCCTTCCAGATATTTGAACTGAGTCCTCATCTTTGATTTTGCTAAGAGAAAAGTTAGTGGTGGAAGTTGGTTTCAAGGATGTGATTCAAATTCATTCACTGGCAAGAGCCTCAGTTCAGGGTGTAATGTAGAGTTTGGCACTGCTTACAAAGGTGAAGTGTAATTATTAACCAAATGGCATTGAAGTGGCACCTATGCTAAAGACTAAGCACATGCTGAATTATTTGGATAAAGATAACCTGTGCTTTCAGTGTTACTCGATGGGAAAAGGCTGTCACTTCCTATAGGGACCACAGGAATGCTCAGCTTCATTTACTCACTGTGTCTCCTTCACCTCCTTTTCCAGACTTTGTGTAAATCTCTGAGCCAGATTTACTGTATCTTAATAAGAATGAAATGCAGATTTCTAGGAGACTAGGATACTTGCAAATGGGCAACTTAATATTTGGAAATGTTTTTACATCTTATTAATTAAATGTTGTCAAGAAACAGAATTTTGCAATTTTTTTTCTCCTTTCTCTCACTTCTCGGGATTTTTGGTCTCTATTTTGCTCTTTTTCACCTTTTCTGCTGTCTTTGCATTTGCTTCCTTGATTGCATGCATTTTGTAACTGTAACATGTTGAGCAGTGAATCTCCTTTTGCACTATTTTCACCCCATTCTGCAGTTGATTTACACCTTGGTGTACAACCCCGTGTTACCAGACTCCAATGTGCAGCAGACTTGGCTTCGCACATGACAAAGACCTTGGGAAGGACATGGACTACCACTTCAGCGAGTTGCCTTTGTGTGCAAAGATCACACAAGTCACTGTCAAATGGACCTGGCAAATCCATTTCTGCCTGCAGCATGCAGAGCTCTGAGAGGTGAGCTGCAGAGGAACCCAAGTAAGACATGAAGGCCAGAGTATTCATCATTTAGGACACATTTTAGCACTGCTTTGTGCCCTTATTTTTAATAGAAAAAGGAAAGGAAACAAAAAAACCCTTCACAAAACCCCAACTCCCAAGCCTTTACCTCCCTCTGCCTGAGAGCTGCTAGCTTATTTTCTAGAATATATGAAGTCTTTGGTGCTAAACTTCCTTTTAGATGAAACTTTGAAGGGCCTTTACAAGATGCGTGCAGAAATTATTGTTAGCAACAGATGTTTAAGCTTTTCCTAAATGAAGCATTCTTTAGCCAGATGATGTAGCTTGTTATGCTGAAATATTGATCTAGAAACATGAATTTCTAATCTGTTCCTGAGGCTGCCATTGCTGGATTCCAGATGTGGAAGATAATGTGTTAAAACAGCGCTGCTTCTTTTCCATCCTGCAGTTTCAGTTCTTTCTCTTTTGTACTCCATCTCCTCCTCTAAGATATGATTTATGGATTCTTGAACATCATCAGAAGCAAGTAATGCCCTTCCCAGCACCCTAATATTAATATGATTGTATTTATGCTCAAGATTAACAGTTCTTTTGCAATTTGAACTCAACCTTTTGCTGTGCCCCTACACTTCAACTAACAGGTGCCTTTAGGACTTTTGCCATAGTAATGCTTTTGAACATCAATTAAAAAAAATTGGTATAGTCTGATTTAATAAGTATCAGAAGCATCAAAAGCAGGTATTTTGCAGTTTTCCCAGGTGCAGGTTCTCCCAAACCTGGGGACAAGTTGTTCTTTGCATGTATTTGATGGCAATTTAATTTACAGACTGTATTAAAATTATGAGCAATTAATAATTACTATGAGGTATCAGAAATACATATATTTAATAATAACTTTATCAGATTCCAGTCTATTAGCATTTATTACTTAGAAGATTTTCTCATAAACAATGGAAATATATGGCTTGCATAGCATAATTATAGGCTATGGTTTCCTTCTTCTGATGCTGTTCTTGGGATTGGTTAGTAGGAAATCAGGTGTATCTCCACTCCAAGGACACCTTTGTGCTTCTGTACAAGTATGCACACAGGTAAAGCAGGATTTGAGAGCTGTTTGTATTTGTTTCCAGCCCGTCTTGTAGGATGTTGTATAGACTAAGGGAGTACACGATACATTTTTTTAACATACAGTTTTAAAATGTGAGGTAACTGCCTGTCCTTTCGTTTCTTCCCAGCTCTTCCTGGAAAAAAACAAACCTGTAAGAAACAGGTAGGAGAAGTAGTCATTTGAGTTTCATACTGTGGTATGGATGGCCTTAAAAGGATTTTATAAATTCATGGCCTCTATCATCCAAAGTTCTGCTCTTTCATAGCATTACAATGGGTTGACTGCCGAGTTCTGTGTTACTGTGCTCTACTTGAGCTGTTTGGAATATTACTTTGAGAACTGGAAGGACTCTGGGGTGCTAAAACTGATTATGAGATTTTTCTTTGCTTGACAAGATGAGCAGGTCCACGTGAAGTATAAGGCAGTTATGTGGATTGACGGCAGACGGGTTTCAATCACAGAATCATGTTGTGATTTGCTCATCTTTGAGGTGGGATGCCAGTGGAATTGAGTTTCAAGAAGATAATTGCAGCCCAAATTCTCAGTTCAAGTTTCATGCCTTTTTTTTTTAAATTATTCTTAAAAAGATTTCTTCCAGTGACTCTGTGTATTCTGGGAGTTCTTCAGAAACTTTGTTTATAATTTGAGTTTCTGAAAATCAGAGTAAAAAGTGGTATATTGAGCAAAAACTCCCAACTGTCCAAAAATCTTCATTTTAGAATCTAAATAATCAAGGATCCCTAGTCCTTTTCAGTAAATATTTCCATCTATAAGTGAGTATTATCCTTCAGCATGCATTTCGCAGTGGTTTTGTGTGCTGATGCCTCTGCTGGGTAGGAGTCTCTGCAGCTTGGTTAAGTGATCCTGGCTTGTTACTTTCTACCCCAGAGATAACCTTCCCTGCTCAAGTACCTGACCCTCTTAAAAATCAGGAATTAATTCTATGAATGAGGACTGTTTTGAGTGGTGAAATAATCCCTTTGGCTGAGCAGGATAAGCCCAGAGACCAGACAGAGCCGTTTTAGGAAATTACAGTAACACTTTTCCTAATAATTGCACAACTTTCCCAACTCCCCATGGATCATGATACAATTTATTGGGCTCTGCCCACAGAGGCTGGGTGAGGGCTGTGGCTTTTTAAATCTACTTTCTTGGGAACCACTTGCTGCAGTTCCTGATTTTCATTTGTACACTGGAAAGTCTCAGTTCAGGCTCCTGTTGCTTGAGTTGTCCCTCTTCCCAGCCCCTTTATACTTCCAAGCTGAGTCAGTCAAGTCAAACTGCTTCTCTGCTCATCAGGCTGGTCTCCTGCTCAGCCCCAAAATCCATCTCCTCTCACAGCAGGTTTGTCCCTTGCAAACCTCCTCAGAAGACTTTCTGATGTGATGGGAATACTCCACTAACACCCAGAAGTTTTGGAAAAACTGATGCCTTCCTCTGAAGTCCCTGGTAGCTGACATCCCAACGCTGCTCTCTGGGGCTGCTGTTTATCCCGCCCTGTTTTCTGGTGTTGCACAACAGTACAAATCATTTCACGAGCTGGGGGCTCTGTGTGAAGGTGCTCGTCACCCTTGCAAGGTGACACATGATTCTTTAGATTTTGAGACTGTAATAGACAGTTCTGTAATTTTAAGATATTCCTGTTACTTTTGTTAGTTGTAATCATTCTTTTGTACAATTCTGGGCTTTCTCTACTTATTCCTTCTTCTGAAATTATACCATGCCTGAGTTGTAGGAAGCTGAGTTTTAGCTCTGAAATGATGCTGGTGTGATTCAGCCGTGTTCCATATGAGCTGATAGATTTTGTTATGCTAAAGTTCACTTTTGGTCTGGAAACCAAACTCCCAAGATGCCAGTGGAGAAATTTAAATTCCTTGAAAAGAATTTTGTTTCCATGTTCCCTAAACCAGTGAGATAGGAGTCTGGCATACTATATTCAATAGACTCAGAAATTTTTGGTAGTTGTGTACAATAATGGGATGGAAGCACAGAATCAGGGGAAAATAATGTAGCTTTTCATCACTTCTAAATAATCTAGAGACTGTGGACATTAACCCTGGGTCAAAATTCAACTGAAGTGTACCAGTCAAGATCCAGTTTAAGTTATTTTGATGTTTTTCTTTCAGATTCATTGGTTGGCAGTGGGTAATTCTTTAATACATAGCAGTTGTTTCCATTTTTAATGTTAGTTACTGGAAAATTTATGATGTATTTGTACTTCTCTGCAAATACTCGAGTGCTCCTCTGGAAGAAGGTATGCAATAAATAATGTTGCTTCATACACAGAGTGGACATGAAATCATTTATTAGTATAATAAGAAAACCTTGAACTAAAGTCCCTGTGGATTTTCTAAAAGTGTTTTTACTAGATTTTGCAGTTATGTTCTTTAATGGAAAACTTTCCCTCCTGCTAGTGTACATTCAGTAGTGTCTGAAAATTAGCATATGGCAAAATATCTGCTGTAACTACAAAACTGAGATATTCAAAAGACAGAAAGTTTATCTGTATTAAATCATTATGCTTTAATCTAAAGTATTTACATGCCTTTTAAGAATACTGACAAATCAGAGTGTCTGACAGTGTATAGTGGCACTTGCATTAGCTTAAGTTTGCAAATACCAAAATCAAGAAACAAGGAGTGTGGTGTTTTGGGGGTCCAGTGATTTCTTTGAATTACTTCAAACTCATGGTTTCTCTGAAAATGGGTTGTTGGTTTTATTTCTCAGGGCTACTGTTACATAAACCGCACCCCCCCCCCCCCAACTTAGTACTATAGTTTTCTCCTTAAGTAGGCTTAAAGCACACATGGAAGCTTTAACATCTAAAGCGATACATATTCAGCAAGGACTGAGTGCAAGACTGACAGTGCCAAAGCCTCTGAGCTGGAGGAGTGACTTCATTAGCTGGCGTCACCAGCAGCCTTTTATGATCTTCTTAGGCCTCATCCCGGTGAGGGCTAATTCCATACACCCAGACTCATCCCTGCAGCCCCTTTTAGCTTAGTAACAATTCCCTGCATGGGAAAGCACAGTCCTAAGCCTTTTTCTTTCAGAGACATACTCATGCTCTGAAAAGTGAATGTAGGGGATGTAATCATAGATGTGAAGCTTTTGCATTTCATTTGTCTCAGTGACGCAGATTAAATGTCATGTGCACAAATAAAAATATTTGTCTGTAGCTGGCTATTCTTCCAAGAGTGACAGAGTCAGGGCTTTGTCCTTTCTAACCAGGTAAATATCATCTCCCTCTCTGGCCTCAGACTAAATTCTGGAGGCACATGCAGGAGATCTCAAGATAGGAGGAACTATCTTCAGCTTGTCAGCCTTCAGGATAAAATTGCACTTAGAAAATTCTGAAAACTGAGAATCAAATTGGTGTTTCTTCTTTGATTTGTAGGGTAGAAATCCTGTGTCCCTTAGGGAGAACCTAGCCTCAGAAGAGGTGCACGTAACAATTTCTCCCTGGTCTGCAGTGGTGCAAGGCTGGTATTGGATTCTGTCCCTGCATCCCTATATAAAAATACCTTATCAGAAGTGATCAGAATTAGATCAGATTCTTTGTCTGTGAGGGTGACATGTCAGAAGATGTTAAATTCCCAGTGAAATAACTTGTATATCAAGCAGTGAGATATGCCTGCATAGATTCTTGTGTACAGTGCGAACACCCACGGATCTGCTTTTATTGCCTTCTTTCCTCCAGTTGAGATCCTGTGAAATCCCACTCAGAGGGGGGCAGATTTTATGACTGGAATGTATTTTATTGCTTCTGCTTGTGCATTTACTCCATATATTTTTGAACTCCCTATGTATGTCTGTATACAATGTTAGAAATTTGGGAATAAATTTACAACTAATCTTCAAGAAATCATTGCATTGCAATGATTTCCTTCAGGAAGGCTTTTTGGTCCTGTCTTTGCTTTTATGAAAATGTGGAAATAGGCTGAAATACTTAAGAGAAAATATGAGAGAAATTTATCTTGCACTTAGTGTAGATTTTAAGCTGTGGTTAACAAAACGTTAGTGCCTTATGCAGCACAGCAGCTCCTCCAGCCATACACATTCACTCTTGGGAGACATTACACCCTGAAGGACTTTGTTGTTGTTGTTGTTTTTACCTCAGTGTCTTTTAGTCCCCTCTTTGTTCTGCAAATGTGAAGTGTGGTATGTTTCAATTCCTTTGCTCCCTGGAAATGTTAAAGCCATTTGCTGTTCTAACTGATCCCTGCTTGGAGTGTTTAATTACTGACGCAATCTCGAGGTGAGCATTATAAAGTGAAGTATTATTCTTGATCTCACTGTGAAGCGGTAGGGAGTCAAACTGCAGGCAGCCAATGTCAAAATCGCCTTTTCTAAAGGATTCTTTTTTTTTTTTTTAGAGTGAGGGTGAAGTGCATTTAAGGCTGTGTTTGCTGATCTTGAAGCTTGGGATGTAACAAGTAAAATGACAGAGAAAAATATGACCTTGCAAAGAATGAGAGGAATAAAATCTACATGAGCTTTGGGAATAATGGAAATGAGGCACAGCCCAAATGAACGAGACCTTTAAAGGTTGCCTTTCCCTTCAAAAAAGGTTTTTGATACAATACGAAGCTTCTAACAAACCATTAAGAAAAGACAATTATGGTACTATCCATAGGGTTCAGAATTCAAGGTGTTCAGACTGGCTGCAGTTTGACAGCCATAGAAATCGTTTCCCATTTAATCTATTTAACAAGAATCAAAGAGTGTTTTCGTGCTCTTAGTATGTAGAATATTTAGTCATTAATTTGGTTTTATACTGTTTTCACTGCTGAGATTTGAGCATATTGTGGAAAGTTAATTATCTTAATGCATACCGTACTTACAAAGTATTGATTTGCCTTTTCCAGTTACAGAAAATTGTACCTTTCTTCCCTCTTAAATTGAATTTATTTCTTCAGAGGAGTTAGACTGGAAAATACTGCATGAAAAGCCAGGATTTTGAAAAGTGAGGTGTATTGAGTGGATCTTTTGAAACAAATTTGAAATATTTTGGGCGGCTTTCTTTCACTGCCCCTCTTGTAATGTATCAGTCCCCAAAGAAATTATGCAGTACATCTTCAGCCATTAAAGAATGAGATGATGATGGTTATTATTATTATTATTATTATTATTATATCACATCCAAAGCTTCTTTCTCTGTTCCTGCCTTCATGTAACTGAACTGATGGGTTTTTTATATTCATTCTAGAGTGGCTGGTTTTGGAAAAGTGACAGAGAGATGGGAGTGGGAAGGAAGTTGGTTGGTTTGGTACATGGGGTTTGTTCTAGTTGGGTTTGTTTTCATTTTGTTTTGTTTTGTTTTCTTGGAACAAAATCTGTAGCTTTAGGAACAATGGAAAAAGAAAAGATGCATGTTCACTTTAATTTTCCTGTGGATTTTTGCTTTCTATGCCAAATGCCCCTCAACACCTCGTGACTGGCACCAGTTGCACATTGGTGCTCTTCTTGCACATCCTCTTGTTACTACACTGTGTGTAATGAACCCTCTCCCTCTGTTGCCGTGCCATGCTTTTCCTTTCTCCTGTTCTACCAGATTTCACTCGTGATTTCTGTAGCTAACATATGAATGCTCAGAATTTCAAAACAGCCCACAGCTGCAATTAGCCATTTGTCAAGGTGTGCATGAACCAACGGGCCTGTTCACTGCAGTTACATCCTTCACTTGACCTGCTGACACACAGCAAAACTATCCTCTTAGCTCAGTGAATGAGAAAAGTCCCACATCAACAGACGCTAGTCTGGGTAATACATAAAAAACCCATTGTGTGCATTCACCCTTCCCCCTCAATGTAGAGTTGTTTTCCCCTTTCATCTCAGTGTTTCTAAAGGCAGTAAAAGCTTTGTCCACCAGCAGTTATAAATATCTGCTGTGCCACACCTCCAGTTCAATGCTATTATACTTCGGCTTGTATGGCTGGAACCCCACGAGGCATTTTCAAGTATCTTCTCCATCCAGCTCAAGCAGTTCTCATCACTCCAGAAATGTCTTTCTTTAGCTTATAGGACAGAAGAATGAGCTCCCTTCAGAGCTTAATAGACCTCTGCTTCACACAGCAGCTGAAGGGGTGCTGAGGTAGTGTAATGAGAGCACAGGCAATCCAAGTTGGAAGTAAAATACATTTTCTCTGTGATGTGCTCAACCTTTTCTTCCCTGGGGCTTAAAAACTGAAATAGACTCTTTAATTTAGCGTTCTCCTCCTGTACACTGAAATGCCGCTAATGATTGGAGAGAGTTAACAAGAGGGTAGCAAAAATGATGTGTCAGATATGTCTGAAACCATAAAAATTCTAGAGGCAAAACAATTTGAGTCATGTCAATGGATTTTGAAAATACCATTTTCTCTCTACTGGAGGACAAGGAAGAGAACATACAGAGTTCATTTGTGTCGCAGTATTTTTACAAGCTCCTCATTTTAAATCAAACTTGAATTAAAGATTGGTTTAACCACAGTTAGAGTGCTATTACCCTTATTTCTTTAGAATAGCAAAATAGATTAATTTTCAAGTTTAAAAAGAAAAAAACCTAAAGCACTTCAAAACAGAGATATATTTTGTTGGGTTTGTTTGGTTTTTTTTTTCAGTAGAAGCAATGCTCTTGGGAGAAGGGCTGGGATTTGTGATTCACCAGTTCAGTTGTTCTTACAAATGTGTCATGTGTGTCAGTTTTTCTGGTTTTTTTCTTTTTCTTTTGTTTCCATGAGCTTTTACTGGGCAAACTTGCTGTGCGTCATGAGCACAAGGTTTCAAGGAGATCAATATCCGTTTCCAGAAACATGGCAATTTGTTATGATTTGAGATTCATAAAGGTGGCTATTTACACCATCTAAAAATGTTGAATAGGTCATCTATTATTTGACCTGTCTAGTTTTTTTAAAGTGCTATAAGGAAGTTCATTTATTCAGTAAGATAGTTGCTTTTCATGAAACTTTAACATCTCTTTCCAAATGATATCTTCAGCTCTGTAGCAACACTTAAATCTACTTTGGAGTTGGAAGCTACTGCATGTTAGCAATGGCATACAATGCAATTCTAAGCTGTTCATGTGTATTTAAAATAAGATTGATTTACACTCGCTTCTTTTCCAGGGAACTACAACATAAACTAATTCTTCATGATCCAAACACATTTAAAACTGGTTCATAAAATCCTCACTCAAAACCACAAAACTTGGAAATCTTTCAAAGCCAGTTTACTCCAGCATTACTGTCATGGCTGAAAAAGCCCAACCTCCTGGCAACTGTTTGGTCGGCTTGGTTTTTTCCCTTGATATTGCCTGTTTTTAGCTCACAAAATGTGATGTGAAAATAAATTCCTGCAATGTATCCTTTGGTGCAAATCAGCTGGAGATAAAATTGCGAAGGTAGATTCCTCAGCAAATAGGTGTGGGTTTTTAACAGAAAGCTTGCAGCTAAGAGCAAACGTCCAAACTTGCCTATATGCACCTGTGTTCCACACACCTATTTGGGGTGTGTAATAGTGCCTGGTCCCAAATTGGTCTCTGGCTGGCTTTACCTGTATGGGCCCAGCTGAGGAAAGTGTCCTGAACTCATCATGAGAGTAAATTTTTACTTATTTTTTTAAAAATAATGTACCCTTGGCAGCTACTCCCATCTCATGATGGGGCTTGTATTTGGCTGGACATCATATCTGTTCCCTGGTTTCCTCCAGTTAGGAAGGGAGCTGTTTCAGCCGCAGTGAAGCCTCTATTGCTTTTGAAGTGGGAATGAGAAAGGAAGGCAATGAAAAGCCAGTTAATCGGGCAAAACATGATCTAAGCTTTTCTCCTGCCCTATCTGGTGGGCAATCACTATTTCAGGTTCCAGATTTGGAGAGGGTATTGCAAAGGTTTGAACACAGGTGGGATGCTCAGCACAATGGATAACACTTTGGAAGTACCTCTTCCCTTGGAACTCCACGGTTCCTTCCTTGTGACCTGCAGGCAGGGCTGAATCTGCGCTGTGTTGTGACCAGTGTTTCACAGATCCTTGGTGTGATGGAAATGCGGCCAAATGTCCTATTAGATCCCATTGTCAAGGCAAAGGAAGACATGAGTTGCTGTTGTCTGATTAACAGCACAGTAAATTGAATCTGTTAAGTCTAAACAAAATTTGCTTTGGTTCCCACTTTTGAGCATACCTTTATTATTTTTAATGGATTGAAGCTGACAGGAGATTTGTGTAAGAAGATTTTGCAGAATTCTAATGAGAATGAGTTCTTTGTCAGCGTGCGACAAAATCCTGAATCATTCACAGAATGAAAGATGGTGTTAGTGTTATCCAAGATTATTTACAGAATATTTATAAATGGCTAAATGGTTCTCTATTGAGTATTGGAGATATTCGTGGGCTCTGGAAGCCCTGAGGCAGCAAACACCCCTCTAACTGCAAAGGGAGTGTAGCAAGTGTCAGTAATCCATCAGGAGCCAGGGAGGGCTGTGTGTGCATGGAGGCTGCATACTGTGCTGGGAAGGGCGCAGGTAAAGAAATCACAGAATCCCAGAATATTCTGAGTTGGGAGGGACCCCACAAGGATCACTGAGTCCAGCTCTCAGCCCTGCACAGGACAGCCCCAAGAATCTGTCACTGGTCAGCACAGAGAAGAGATCAGTGTGTGACCCTCGTCTTCCCCTCATGAGAGGAAGTTGTACGCTGCGATAAAGTCTCCCCTCAATCTCCTCCAGCTGTACAGACGAAGTGCCCTCAGCCACTCCTCCATACAACTTCCCTTCAAGGCTTTCCACCATCTTTGTGGCCCTCCTTTGGATGCTTTCTAATAGCTTAATGTCTTTTTTATATTGTGATGCTTAAAACTGCACACACACAGCACTCAAGGTGAGGCTG
Source organism: Corvus kubaryi (assembly GCF_017639235.1). Lineage (NCBI taxonomy): Eukaryota > Metazoa > Chordata > Aves > Passeriformes > Corvidae > Corvus > Corvus kubaryi. The sequence goes on along the minus strand of NW_024582058.1, from coordinate 870,864 downwards.
CTCCAGTACAGAACAGAGTGGGACAATCACCTCGCTTTACCAGTTGGTGATGCTGTGCCTGGAATATGGTTGGCACAGGGCATGCTGTTGATTGTTACTCAACTTGCTGTCAACCAGGACTCCCAGGTCCCTTTCCATGGCCAGGTGAGAGCTGTATAAACCCAAAAGGAGAAAGCAGAAACCCTCAAGGTCCTCTCAAAGTTGCTGCCTCCCACCTGGCCCCACACACCTGCTGCAGTGGTTTCATGGCTGTGAGGAAGCCAGCAGTGGGTCAGCACCTCAGCCAACCCCTGCCTTGGGTGCTGGACACTGAGCAGCCCGTCATTTCCCAAGGGAAAGGTGGTGGTGGTAGCAGTGGTGGTGGTGGCAGCAGCAGCATGGTGTCATGCAGGTCCAGTGTAGCTGAGATTTTTGATGGCCGTTCCTGAGCACACCTGCTTCTCTCCCAGCAATGCAGGTGTGCAGTAACCATGTGATTGGCTCTTGTCTGAGGGGGTAATTGCAATATCCTGTGTGTAGCCATGAGTGAATATAAACTTCTGCAAAGGCAAGAAATACTGCATGAGGTATTTAATCCTTATTACACATGTAGCCTGTTTTCAATAACTTTCTCAAGTCCTTTTTTTGCTCTCTGGGAGCATATGGACACTGCTAAAATAATATATTAAGGAGGAAGAAGAATTTTCCAGCTGCCTCAGTAGTAGGCTTCAATTTCTGGTGTTTGTAGATATGTGTAAAATTTATCTTATCAGTGTCTCATGTTTTGATGACTATTTAGTAATAACGGTCACCCACACAGTGTGCTGGGACACCATGCTGTGTGGTAATGAGCACTCCTGGAGTTCTGTGAAGGCCTCAATTAATCATCATAGTGCCAATTAAAAAGGCCATTAGAAATACTGTCCATAGCCATCAATTCTGCATAGCTGTTCTTTCTCCGAGAGGTGCATGTGTAATGCACTCAGATATGCACACGTATGCAGACTCCTTTTTCCAGGTCGATATGACCTGGCAGAATGATTGGGCAAAATATATTGGCAGTGCTAATGAATTTATATTCTGTCTTACATCATAACTGCGGTTAGATCCCAAATTTATTTTGCTCTGCTAAATCTTAAATCAGGTTTTGCTTCTCCAAGTATCACCTGGGTCTTCATGTGGCACAGTTGTACTCAAGATCTCTTTGGAGTTGCATTGCAGTATTATCAAGGTATGATTTTTAAAGCCTACATACATTAAATCCTTTTAGAACAGTGACTTTGTTATCCCACAGTTCCTGGTGGCTTGTTGTTGTTATTGATGCTGTTGTTGCTGTTTTAATTAGGAAGCAGAGCTCATGCTTTGAGCAAGGGTCAAAAAATTCTTAAGGGGCTATGGTTTTGGTTTTTTCTTGTAAAACATCTCCCTAAGTTGTTCAAAGTTACAGTGAGGATCTGGAAACCCCTGTTTTCTCATGCTCAGCAGAGGTGAGCTGTGCTCTGCAGGAAGAATGGAACTGGATGGGATAGATATGTAATAAGTGCACCTTTATCAAGAATCTGGAACTGAACTCAGGATTTTTCTCTGCTGTTAGCAAATACTTTATGAAACAAGTAGCAGATATGTATGCTATTGCCCTGTAATCACAGAAGATAATCTGCTACCTCTATCTTTTACTTCAATTGTTTAGGTACCAGATTTTTGATAAGTGGATCTTGTAATGGATGATATGGATGTCAGCATCAATGTGCTGCTTCATAGTGGGATATCAGTTTGGCTTTTTAGTTAGCAGAAACACAGCAAGAATACAAACAACCAGTTCCCATCAAAACATAATAATCCAAACAAACCATTTCCAAGCTTTTGCAGTTTCCAAATCCCAGAAATTACATACAGAAGCTACCCATTAAAAGAAGCTCAGAGAGTTACAAATACTTGCAGAGTTTTGCTTAAGTCTTCGCCTTTGTATATGATTGTCATCATTTCGTTTTTGATAATGTGATCAGGGAGCTCAAAAGATTTTTTGATTGCAGAAGAGGATATGGCTCTAGGAATCAGGCTTGTGGCTCCAGGAATCAGGTCTTTGTGGTGAAGGAGCTCAGTGTCTGGTTTATTTGTGGAAAGAGAAGAAATAAACCTGTTATCGTTTCATTGCATGGCCACTGTCCTCACCTTGGTGGAGGACCTGGCATCATCATCTCGGGCAGACAGCACCAGCTGACATCCCCATTCCTAGAGCAAAGAGCCGTAGGCTGGGGCAAGCAGGGTTCCTACAGCTGCCACTGAAATCAGCAGGGAGATGCTCTGAACCCAATAAAATGCTAACAAGTGCTGAATACCCATAGTGGGTGGACCTGCCAGCTTTTCACACAGGCATGCAGCAATCTTGGAGTCAACTGACCTTCATCTTGCTGTGCCCCCATATCCCAGCTTTTATCCAGGAAATGATAAAATGCTTTTGTCAGAAGGGAGTGGGAGAGTTTGCAAACAGTAAATAGCTTTGTTGTAAGTAGTCACATGTTAGCCTGCTGATCACCAGGAAAACTTGATGATATTAAGCATTTTGCATTCAGACTGAAATCCGGAAGGGTGTTACAAGGCAGCCAGAAATCACAATAAGGCAAATTATTAACTAGTTTCTTTTCATTCAGTGAGACCCTGTGTTCATCATGTGTAGTGGGGTAGAAGAAAGATGCAGCTTGTTAACAAATGTTGGGAGCTTTAAAGGGTGACATTTTAAATTAGTGTATTTGTAATAATAAAGGAACATAAAGCTTGTATCTGTTAAAAGGAAATTTTAAAATGAAACGTCTTTCCTGCCCTTTAACTGAGAATCTTAAGATTATGCTAAATCCCAAAATGTGGCTTCATTATTCATTTCCTTTTTACCAGAATGTAAAATAACAGGAGCTTGAGGTTTTAGTGTATTAAAAAAGAAGTAATCCTTTTTCATTATAACTTCTGGTAGTGTTTTAATTAAAGGTATTAGGAGAACCGTCATGGGTAACACATTTTTAAATTCTTGTACATTGTGCTGAAGAGTATCTAGGAAGGGGATTATGTGCATAACTTGTTCACTCACAGTGAAGTAGACCAAATTTTGTTATTCTTTACTGCTTATCACCTACAACTTGATCATGTATATTTACATGGCAAAGAGGAAGAATAGGAGTGTCTTTGTGTGTGAGCTCTTTGCGGTTCATAACAAATTGAGACTGTTTTTGGCAAAGTTCAGTGTTGTTCGTTCATACTGAAAGCAAATGAAACTACCATAAAATTTGACAAATATTTGAAGATAAGACCAAGAAAAGTATTTACCTGTCTTTGTGGTTTTATTTTCTTCTTCATTTCACCCCACCACCTTTCCCCGTATTCCTCCGAAGTATGCCCTCAAAGCTTGTTTCAGCCTGTATTTGCATGTGCCACCTTCAACAAAGGATTTTGGTGATTCATTTTGATGGCCCTTGCTGTTCTGTTGCAATCATATGGTGTTACCTGCCTGGCATCCTGGGATCACTCTGCACTTCCCCAGTGATGAGGCATTACCTTTCTGCAAATTTCAACAACTTCAGAGAGTAATCCAACAGAATTCTTTGCAAGCTTCCTCTGATCTGGTGATCAGCATTTTATGCCAGTGTTTTCCCTTTTTTCTTGGAGAGTTTCCATGATGTCACTGCCCTGTAAAACTGTGTCTAAAGTACTTTACAGGAATGACGATGAGTAGTACAGAGTGATGTATAAAAATTGCACTGGTTGCTGTTTGGAGTGAAAAGTTTGGGGTTTTAACCTCCCAACATTCTGAATGAGAAGAGAATGGAGGAAGCAAGTGGGGTTGTCCCCAGAAATGTTACTTTAATATTTTTTGGTATAGATTTTGAAACGCTTAAACTGTAAGCTTCTAGGAGGATATTTTAAAAGTAGAATGGTTTTTCCACCAACTCCCGGGCATCTGTGTAAGCCAGGAGTGTCACCACTTTAACAGCTGCCAGTGCAGCTGATCTGGGTTTGAATGGAAGGATCTTTTTGATTGACGTTTAAACAAAATGTTAATTTGTTTACGTGCTATGTGGTCCCAGTGGACTTGCTTAGATGACCAGATGCCTTGAAAAGCCAAAGTTTTGGACTGTTACAAGGAGTTTGTGCAATTTTTCTGTTTGTTCTTTGTACTATTGTTTTCTTCCAGAAGATCTGATTCACTTATAAGGTGGCTTTAAGTAGAACTTTTTACTTTCAAATTCAGCTAAAAAATTTACACTTGTGCCTGTATTCAGCTGCAGTTACTGTCTATAAACACATACACCCAGTTATTAGATGAGGCAGGGTTATTTTTCAAGGAGAAAAGTATACCCATGAAATAATAGCACGTGCTGGCTTCTCTGCTTGGATGATAGGAAGAGTTGTGTGGTTTCACTACTGTTACGCTCTTTTTGAACAGTTAGTAAATAATCTGAGATAACTTTTTCCTGTTTACTTTTTGAGTTATTTAGCTGACTGCTGATTGACCAGCCATGCTGAAAATCTGTTCAGATGGCACTATTTTTTCTTTTCCTACTTTTTTTCCTTTTTACTGTTTTTTTCTTTCTTTCTTTTTTTTTTTTCCTTTTTCTTAGGATCTCACCTAATTACAAGGTAGGTAGGGTGGCGGTGGCCTAATTGTTTTTACCCAGATAATTAACATCCATTCAGAAATGTGAGTCTTCCTTGCATTTTTTCCTCAGATGAATGGTTCTCAAATTTAGTTCCAATAATACAATAAATGCAAATTTATATTGCTATGAACATAGCAAAGGGAGCATAAAATAAATACATACTTATTCCCATCTGTTCTTGGTACAAGTGCTGATTTACTCCTAAAGAAAATTAGGTCCACGTGTTTCATCAAACACAAAATTTTGTCTTTTCTTATTGTGCAAAAGCTAACTATTTATCTTGCAAGTATTTGAAGATTTATAGAGTCCATGTGAAGAAATTTCTGCCCATTAATGCACATTATTAATGAATGCCTCTGGTTCATTTGGAGTTTCGTATGTAGGAACGAACCTTAATAGACTGGTGTCTGAAAATTTGTCTGAAGTGCCTGCAACAGTATTTACTTAAGTGCAGATGTCCCGTGGAGATTTGGCAATGCCAGCACTTCAGCAGAGTGCCCAAGGTGAAATTTTATAAACTATATGTTGGGTGTTTCAACTGTTTGTAACATTAACTAACTACATCAGACATAATAGAAATAAATAGACTTGTAAAAAGTAAATAATAGAATTGTTTGAGAAGTTACTAAGAGTAAGTAGTTGTTATAATTAGTATTTGTTGAAGTGATGCGAGATGCTAAATCTGAAAGAGTATAGAATTGTGTAGTGTGTCAGCTAATATGTCACTGGGTGAGCTGTGTCATTCTGCTGTCCCATTTAATCACTCCAAGAGCAGAATAAATTTTGAATAGCAGACTAAATCCTTTTCAAAGTACCCTCAGTTAAATGTTTTCTGCCTTTCTACTTGAGAATGTGTATACGCACACAGAGGCACACTGTTTCTCGGACATCTCAGAAGACAAAACTAGAGTCTGTAATTTTTGATTTCATGGCCATTGTGGTCTCTCTCAGTTATTAGCAGTTTGACACTCATCAAGACCAGCTTTTGCAGTACTTTAGGCCATTGAGTGAACTGAAACTCTTGGCTTGACAACAGATTTCAGAGAAGTCCAGAGAACTGTGGGAACTGGTTTAAAATCCCAGATAAGATAAAGAAACAACCCCCAAGGTGTCAAGTGTCTCTACAGTGAATTTGAGGGCACTTTTCATGTCCTTGTCAATGAAATGAAAATGGGGCTGTTTCCCTGAGAAAGTGTGAGAAAGCAGCCACACCATGTAAGAGCATTTTGCAGGAGGGGTAACGTCTTCTCCCACAGGAAGCAGGAGAGCAAGCTGGTGTCTGTCACCTTCCTCCCCTCCACAGCTGCACATTAAGCTTAGGCTGTTGTGGGTAGAGGGCCAGGCATTGGGTAAGTGGGGAGAGCAAATAGCTCTTATGGAGTTTATTCCCATTATGCCTTCTGCAAAACCAATGGAAGCCTCTAATAATTTACTGCTGGTAAAAATGATATATCCAGTTTTTACTACCTCGTGCATTTTCTTTTGGTATGTTGGTCCAAGTGAAGAAGCGTAAAATTGAAGTAAGGACAGAAGAGGGGAGGAAAAAAGGAAGAACAAGTCCTAAAGAGCGAGTCATACAATGCCATACAATGCCAGCCCTTAAAGCTAGATAAACGCTGTAAATTGCTGAGTATGAAGCAAGCATCATCTGGATCAGCTTTCCAGCATGGCAGTGATAAACATGTGACCAATAATTCAACCCGCCAGAGGAGCCATTCAGAAGTACAAATATCATGAATGCTCTGTTCTGTTTATGCACCAGAAACAGGATATGTGAGCTGGGACTTCGCTGACAGTATGCTGTCTCTCCTGGCCTCTCCTTTGAGGAGCGTCTTCCATCGGAAAGCGCAGCCTTTCTGATCCCATTAGAGGAGAGAGGCTCTGTCTCTGTGGTTCTTTTTGCAACCTGTGTGCTTTATGAATCACGCCATGCACAGGGGATTTGTTGAGAGATGTATTGGGACCTAATATGTCACAGGCAGGCTTGTTACAGATGAAACCCTGTTGACAGAAAGGATTAGCTGCAACTGAGAGAGAAAAAACAAGAAGTCATATTTTTTAAGGACGACCGTGGTACAAAATTTTGATTATTTATTGGGCAAGAAGATAGTCAGGGCTTTGTGTTATTAGAAATTCTGTACCCTAGGAAACTGGCAGCGATTTCGGCCTGGTGCTGCCAAACTGTACTCCAGAATCTGAGGTTTCATATGAAAGAGGGGGGAAAAAGCAAAACAAACAGAAAACCCTCTATACCCTGCAGCTGCAGAGAAAATACTCAGAAACTCACTGTGACCAGGGTTGTGTTCTTGTCTTGAGTCAGCAATCAGCTTGAAGCAATACCTTTGAGAAGAGCGAATTGTGCTGGTTCATTTCAATGCATGTGAGGTATGAAGCCTGACATGTTTACACAGCAGCTAGCTCATTTCAGTGCTCTTTTTGTGAAAATCTCAGTGCCATGCATGCTGTTTGAGAACGTATTTTCTTAGGACACAAGAAGAGAACCAGAAGGAAGGTCTATTATTTGTCACGTAAATAAGAATTAATGTTAAGGGTAACTTCCGCTCTTCTTCTCTCCCCACTCCACACCCCCAAAGAAAAGGGGGGAAAAAAAGCACAAGCAACTTTTCAAATTGTGGAGAAATGGATAAACAAGGGTTATTTTCTTTGCCCACCGGAAAAAGCTTTAGTCATATCCGGACTCTTGAAAAAAATCAAAACAAAACCCCCTTCTTCCTACTAACCCCTACATTCACTAACCCCTGTAGTACCATATGCCCCAACATACAATTATCCAGCTTTTCGTACATTCCACTTCTGCTCTGACAGCTATACAATGTACAACAGTTCCACAGAGTCAGAAGGCAAATCTGGGAGGCACCAAGAAGAAAGAATTCGGTGCCAGTTTGAAACAAATGTAGTGAATATGGAAGTAAATAACACAAGGAAAACTGGATACTGATGGTGTTTTTTCATTTCTGTGTGTCTGTCTAAACGTTCTATCTCCCATTTATGTAAAGAGTACTGTGAATTTCCCTTTTTGCATCAGCTTTGCTGAATTTACATGTAGAGGCTACAAAATGCAGGGGATCTTGAACCCTGTGCTCCTGATCCCCCCAAGCAACCTGTTAATCGATGGAACTATTGTATGGTTATATGGCTCACATCATGTTTGAGCATGGGAGCTCAACATGAGAAAAGCACTGTAATTGCAAATAATTAGTACTGGGTAAGCCTCACAAGGTTTACTTAAGAGTCCCCTCATGCCAGATTCATATCCAAAATGTATCTGAAGTATCTGAACCATTTAGGAGTCTGGGAGGTAATACTTTGTCATTGTATAAGGCAGAAGACTTGTGTATGAAAGGGCAAGGGGATTGTGAAATAATTACTGGCTCTGCATTTAATTTGAGTCAATGAAAATGCCAGAATGATTGAAGTGTTTATGCTGAAGATCAAGGAGTTATGTTGGAATAGGGTAATCAAAACCAGGGACATCTCCTTTAAATTTTTTAATATTTCTCAGGGAGGAGATAATGCAGGACTCTCAGACTATAGCAGGGGAGTGTTGGAAGGAAAGTCAGGATCAGAGGTCACACCTGTGTGAAGTGATGGTTTGAAAATGACAAGTAAAAGTAGAAATATGCTTCACTTGACAGTGATGAATGGGTTCCTTGACCTGAGGAGGAAGACTAGAGGTGGCTTTGCACTGTGGAGATGGTAATTTGATAGTGGCAATTATAGGTGAAAAAGTTACCCAGTAAAAATACGGTGGGAAAAATGCCTGGTCTTAATTAGGTATGGTACTCATGCCCCTGGGCCTCGATTGCCAGGGTAGCTGTACTTTTCTACAGCCTGGGGTACTTCCAGTTTGCCATTTTTCATGCTTTCAGTGTGATTCTCCCATCCCTATTTTCATTCCACCTGTTCCCAGTATGGCTTTTACTTCGTGTTTGTCTATGCTTTGCTTACCTTCAACGCAGGAATATTCTGCATCACTCACCTGTATTCCTCTTCTAACAACACAAAACCTCATAAAGTTGGTGAACTGCTGGGCCTGGCTCAGAGTCAATATTGCTAAACCTGGGACTGTACATATAGTTTCCACAATGTGGGAGGTGGGATCAGTCATATCTTGCTCACACATCTCTCATATCTCAAGGGCAGGAAAACATTTGCCAGTGGCCTATAACTGTGCCCTTCTGCAAGCAATAAATGCCAAGAGTCTTGTCAGCTTTTTACATACTGAGGCAAAAATGTTACAGGCTGCTGGTGGCCTCAGTTAGAACATGAAGCATGGATTTTGAGGTTAGTAGAGGTTTGCTTGCTTAAAAGTGGTTCTGATCAAGATGAATTATGAAAACAGCAATAAATCCTACATTTTAAAAGGTAATAAACTGACAATGTTTAAGGCAGAGCTCCAGGCAAACATGAGCAGCAGACTGAACCACCTGCCTTTATGTACCTTCCTCCTCCACAGCACTCAGCATAAGAAGTTGAAGGATACTGAACCCTAGAGGGTCTTCCTAGAGGCCCAAAGAGTCATAAGTGCTTCAGACACTATGTTATTGGGTTTTGTTCCTCTGTGTGTGGGTTTCCGTCTATCTGACCACATGAGTCCCTTATGTACATGTGACATTGATCCATTTCTCAGCTAAAAGTACCGAGTATGTTGCAGTTTAGTATGGTGCAATTAATTGTGTGTTTGGGCACCACAAGTTCTGTTTTGTTGTGAAATAAGGGGGATGGAAAATTGGAATTAAAAAACAGTGAAGTGCCATGTTTAGCACAGTTCTTTTCTTCTACAATTCTTTGTAAAAATGTACCAAAGGTTTCTTCTGAAGAGTTGAGTTTAAAGTGAATAATCTTACCTACATCAGATCGGGGTTTGATTGCTTGCCCACCCAGTCAGGAGATACCAGCTACTTGCCAACTTCCAATCAGTATGCTATCATGACACCAGTTTGGAGACCCTCAACGCCAGTGACCCATTTGGGGAGCACTCATACCCGTAGTTGTCCCTCGTTCTCCTGCTCTGGACTTGAAGTCTCATTAGTGTTCAGACATTGCTTTGAGATAATGATAATGTGCCTTTTAATTAGCATCAATATTTCTAGTCTTTTGGGAAATAATAATGTGCTTCTTTTTTACTCCTTGACTGTTGACAGATGGCCACTTATTAAACATCATTAAATTCTGATATCAATCATTTTTGTGCTTTATAAAATATGCTCATTGTTTAAAGGAAATGATAAATATAGGAGGAAGATTTTCCACATGGATTGTGTAGACTTTGATGCAGTGCTGCAGCAGCCATTGATGGAGGGAGGCCTTGTTTTTTAAGACATTGTAAGTATAATCTCTGAGGCCTTGTTAAGTCCCTTTCAGTGTATATGTGTATGTTAGAAGCAGCTCTTGTATGGAAGTAGCCCGAATGCTTTTGAGACAAAGCCACTATTTAAACTTTAAAAAACATGAACTTTTGAGAAGCCTGTGTTTATGTGCAGAAAACATTTCATGCATTTACACAGGAATCCATATTGTATGTGGTTTTGTGAATGCCATGAAAAAGTGAAGATGGATTCCTGTACGTCTGTTATTTGCAGCAAGGCTTTATTTGACTTGATGCATTCTTGGCAAGAGCCTCCAAGTAATTTCTTGTGAAACTTTGTTTAATGGGTACAATTACGATCTGCATTGTGCCCTTGCTCATCTTAATAGCAGTATTAATTTGCAGGAAGGGACAAAAATCATCTTGCAGAGTTATCAAGCCGTGTTTAGGCTTTCTGAATGCTAATTAATTCAGAGCTCAAATGCTGTACCTGCTGTTTAAAAGGCTGGCAGCTTGTATTCATCACCTGAGTGACAGCTGTTCCTTGCCTTTTTTACTCTTAGAAAAAGAGTGGGGAACATTAACTCCTTCCATGCTAATGACTGCCATATTGAAGTAACAATTATGGCCAACATTTAAATGTTATTTCTTTATCAGATTTGCTGATTTTGACAGCATATTAGAGAAAGGATTGGTGACTGTATGTTATTAAGAGAAATTACTAAATATTTATCTAAATCGCTGTTATTTTTTCTGAGCAGGACAAAAAAACCCCAAACAGTCTCAGTGGCATTTGATGCCAAAACCAGATTTTCCATGTAAGCTAAAAGAGAAAGAATTAAAATATTGCTAAGTCAGATTTGAACATTTAGAGTGAGTATGGAATCTGAAGAATTTTTTTCCTGGAAACAAATCCCTTTTTTTAACATTTATTCCCAAGAAAATATTTATTAGTTGCAATTAAATTAAATGTTCACTTAGGCCATTTAAATGTCACAGAAAATAGTAAAAGTAGAGTTTTATATGCTGCATTCAAAGCTCATCGAGTTGCTATTTGTTAAACTGAACTCCCCTGCGCTAGGAAGAAGTGGTAGTCTTTGGTAGTAAAGAAGGGGGCGTAAAGGCATGCAGGTGATTTAATTTAATTCAGGCTGAGAAAAAGTATCAACTGGTACAATGCAGATGTTCATATGCAGGTGTGAGAGGATTACACAGTTTGCCTGAGTGACTGAGGAAGTGAGGTAGTAACATTGGATTAAGTTCCTTCTTTTTCATAGAGGAACAGGTAACTAAAGTGTGTTAGCTCCATTCCTCCATTCCCTCTTGTCCCAAATCAAAACACTTAAATTATCCTAGATTTTCTTTCTGGAGGAAACATGAGAGGAATCAGCAGTTGTTTCAGGTCAAACGGTTTTGCTGAACTACTTGCACCAAACAAAATTCTGCAAAATCTTCCGGTTAGTATTTTAGGGTAAATCCAAAGTTTTTTCATTTCTTACTTTAAAGACCTACAAAGCCTGGTATGTGTTTTACTACATAAATATTTCAGACATACGGGTGTGCAGTAGACATGTCATAATAATACAAAATTTTCATTCACATTTTGGAGGCCCTGTATCTTTAGGGAAACTCAGGGTGGACTTGGCTAATACCTCAGGGCTTTGATTCTGCTCACACTGGGTTTTACGCATTCTGACTCAGTAAATCTCATTAAGCACATGCTTAACTTAAGTATTCCCTGTTCGTTCTGTTGACTTCAATAGCAAATTAAGCACATGCTTAAATGTTTTTCAGAGCCTTAGGGAAAGATGATTAAACTAAATAACAAAGCTATGCTATTAAAATATTTTAACTGATTAAAATCCAGTGGATTTGCTGATACTGATTCACTGAAAACTCTGTATTGGAAGTTAAGCAATTGCCTTATAGCTGGCTGGCTGTCTTGTGCAGCTCAGAGCACCAACATCAGGATATGAGATGGGTATTGCTGTGACAATACCTTTCCTTTTACTTGTGACCTGCTGTTGCATTCATACAAATAATTAGTGATTATAATGAGTGATTGAAAATATTATTGGTAATAAAAAGGTTTCCAAGTTTGTTTACAAAGTGTTGTTGAAAATGAAAATAATTTTAAAGAATTTGTTGTTTTTTTCCAGGTTACTAAAATACCTTTTGTTATTACTCATTAACTTCAAAAGACGTTTTTTGTTTCCATGCACAGGGAGGATTTTTGAAGCTTTAGCAGTATTGACTTAGTGCTCTTTATGTGTGGACAATTTCTCTGTTAATTATGGTGGAGTTTGATACAGAGTGATTGTGCTTTAGCAAGACTGAGATACAGTCTTTGAATTAGTGTGCAAGATGCTCTGATGATTCCAGCAAGGATTAAGAAAATGCACTGCAGTAATTCTGGTTTTAATACGTTATTTCTTAAAAATTCCCTCACCTTTTTAGAATTTTGTGAAATAGTTTCTGTAGCGGAGATGTGTTTCTAAAATAACCCCTTTATAATTCAGAAAGCAGAAGATTCCTTAATTGTTTGGGGCTAGGGGCATTTGAGCAGCAGAAGCTTGGAGGTCAGAGGGAAGAGCTAGGTGCTTTTTATTTAGTTTACCATAGAGGAAATAATCAGATCAAGACTGAAATATTTTGGGAGGCTGAACATGGCATTCTTAACTTTCCCAAGTTCCTGTCCTGAAACAGTTGCTGTGTGTGCAAAGTCATGAGCTCATTGAGATCCTGGAGTGAGTTATTTGGGCTCTGTAGTCTGTCTGCAGCTTTTTGAAATAAATCTGAGTGATAAAGCTGCATAATTGTTGTTACCGTGGTGTTAAAATCTTGGGATGATTCAGTCTCAGCGTGCGCACTGAGTCAGACCAAGAAACTGTCGAGTCTGCTGATTCGTGTTTGCCTCTTGACCTTTTGGCAAAGATCAAGTGCAGCATATGTTTTTATCAGTTTAATATCTGTTATGTCCTCAACTGGAGGATTTTATATTAAATGAGTTTGGGGACTGGGAAATGTACTAGGAGCTTACGCCATCCTCTCCATGTGTGAAGCCTGCTATTGCTGTGTTTCTAGAATGGTGTGAAAAGAAAAAAGAAAAAAAAGACAACAAGTCCCTTAATGACCATAAAAGAGTGCAAAGGGAAGAGCAGGAACAGAGCAAACATAGATTATGCCTCTCCACAGTGTTCTCTTAATTCCCACCAATTTTCAGCTCAGGGAGTTCCCAAGCCTCCATAAAACCCCTGTAAAAATAAAATAAAATAGCACTTCTGATTTCATTTTAATCTTTTTTTCACTGCCTTCTCTATCTATATTAATATCTATTTTGTAATGTCCAGTATTATAAGATCAGATTATCATGCTTAGGACTGGGCATTACCTTGTACCTACGGGATACAGTGAGCCTACGCTTGGTCTTCTCCTTGCCGAAGAGCCAGTTCTTGCATCACTGGTGCTATTTATTTTCACTGACCACTCTTACAAGTGGTGTTTTTCTGAAAAATGAGATTAATAGCAATCAGAAATAACTGCAGGGTCCAACAGATAGGAAACACTCTGCATGACAGTGAAATGCAACATTCAGGATTTGATTTGGTTTGGTTAAAGACCACTGGAAAGAAATACATGTGATCAGTATCATTGAGGAAACACTTTTTTAAACACAAGTGTTTAAAATATATAAACAGGCCAAAAACTATGGAGAGCTGGTGTTCACTTGAATGTTTTTGACTGATTAAATACCAACTCAGTCCATTTTTTAAACTGGAGGTCCAGAACTGTTCGTACATGCTGCAGTCAGTGGGTGGCTAACAGGAGCGGGTTTTATTTGGCCTGTGACAGAGTCACTGCTGAGGTCCATGTAATACAGCAGGTGATGACAAGCATGGCTCATGACATCTTTTGAAACAGAACCAGGCCACTAAAGGCCGCGTTGATATGACAGGGTAAAAACTGGGTGTTCTATTAGAAGCAAAATTAATACAGTTCAGATAGAGAGTGATCAAAATAATTTTTAGATGACATAAGAATTTGACCCTTCAAGGGTGTTTTATTAAGTACATGAGGTAATACAGAATGGAGGAACCCATGTCGTTGTAAATTAGTGTCCTTGAATTAAGTCTCATCACCAAGACACCTTCACTTTTTTAGTTATTTGACCTGCCATGGTTAATAAAAAGGAAGTTAATTTGGTGTGACATTTTTGGTGGTAGCTTGGTGCACTACCAACTTAATTGCAGTACAATAAAATAATAGTTTCCAAATAAACCCTAAACTTCACATTCCTTGCATTTTGAATCACTGGGTGATTTACCAGTCACTATTTATAGCCTCAGCATTTCAATTAGGACACATTTAATAAAGCTTATGTGGGAGATGTGGAAATGTTTGTTGATTTTAATTATTTTAATGTTACTATTTAATGGAAGATACTGCATTTTGCTTCTTTAATATTTCTGCTTAGATCCACACCCTGAAATCTACAAGATAGAAATCCACTGCAGCAAAATGCCATCTTATTACTATGCATGCTATGATGCTCACAGGTTATTGTCAATATACAGTGTCTACTGGCGAGGAAGCTTTTGTTTGTCATGGGAACAAAATGGTTGCTCCTTGTTTTTCTAGACTGCTGAGTTCTTTAAATGGAAAGCATTTTGATCCTGGAGTAAATATTGATTCTCTCTTTTCTCTCTCTGAGAAAATTAATTTAGTTTGTGTTATATGAACCCATGTAAGGTAAGACCAGCTCAGGACCCCACAGGCTACTTAAACCTGTGACACAGTGGTCTGTGGCATTCAAGAAGTGGGTTCATTACCCCTAGGTCAGCACATACATGCTGGTTCTTTTGGAGAGTGTCTCCTGCAGCAGAGCAGAGAAGGATTCATGTGCCACTTGCCTATAGCAATAGGACCCCAGATTTCTCATTTTCAGCCAAAAAGTAGTGGCATCAATTTGCCTTTTTTCCCACCCCCTTCTGAGTGGTTCTGTGCCTTAAACCCCAGTGGTCTGAGTGAGGCCACGGATACTAATGCACTGTGCCTTCCAGAGACAGCCTTTGGAGAAACAGAGAGATCTGCATTTTGCTGTGCAGACTTTTAGCATGCAGAAATCCTTTTCACAGTGCATTGGGGCAAAAGTAGAGTGGTTGGCAATAGCCAAGTCTTCCCTTTATAAATAGACTGAAAACATGGAAAAGGGAATGCAGAGTGTTGAGATAATTCATTTAAACTGAGCATCCATTGCTGTTGCCACTCCTCAGCTGACTGGGGGCATTCTGGGAGAGGGGCTCATTGGCACATCCTTAATGCACAAACTGAAAGAATTGGCAAGAGCAACTGAAAGAGTTGGACAGATTTCCTTAAAGAATTGTGCACTGCCACCTCCTCCTTTTAAAGAATTACACACTTCCACCTCCTCGTTTTTACAGCTCTCTTTAAGAAGAAACTGAGAAATATCTGCAAATGACCACAGTATGTCTGCTGCTATCACAGTGTTTGATATCAATCCCTGTCTGTGTGCATCCCTATCGGATTTAAAGCATAAGCTCAAGTTATTGTGAAACTGTGTCATGCAAGTGCAAAGTTTCTGCTGCCCCAACTTCAAACTTAACTTTCATTAGTAAATTAACAGTTACACCAGATTGATTGGTTCCCTTTACAGAATGATACTATGGGATCATGATTGCACCATTATAAAAGCAACAACTAGCATTCTAAGAAATTAGTTCTAGTGGAATTTATTGCAACATGATTAGCTTTGTTATTTGTAAAGTCTGTGTAAGCTTCTGACATCTTGAATTACTGAATATCATTGTGAAACTGTTTTTTCATGTTTATGTTCTGTACACTGGGTTTTGCATTATATCATCAGCCATTTCCTTAGTAAAATATTTTGAAAGAATGAAGAAAAATTTAAAAAGAGAAGGAAATTTTAACGATACATCTATAATTTTAAATATACATCTCTAGCACTATATTAACTGTACATCTGAGACACTGTGTTATCATGCCTTTCTTCCAGAGCCAGCACTCTTGAATTAATGTTGAATTCACATTTAGTTTCATTTTCATTTTTGACTCCTAATTTTTTTTAAAAAACTTCCACTGCAAATAGAAAAGAATTAGAAAAAGGGCTAACATACAACTTGCTTCTTATGTGCCTCAGAAGGCGCAATCCTACTACTGACTTTCTGAAAACAGTTAAGATTGTTTAACAAGGTTTGAAGCTAAAACAGAGACTTCCATATGACCTGTATTACCTCTCCTCAAGGGAATGCATTTTCTTAAAGTGATGATTTATGAGAATCAATACTAATGTCAAACTTCATTCTGCCATGTGAAGTAACATAATTAAAACACCAAAATAGCAGAACACAAGCAGCAGAACATTGTTGAACTTGTAGGTATTTCCTCATAGGTGATGTAAAGTTTGATGGAAAAGTGATATGAGTGTTTTAGGCATGTCAATGTGAGATGTAAGAAAAACAAGCCTTAAGCAAGTCTGCTATTTCCCTCAGAAGGATTTTATCCAGAGAGGAAGATGGAATATTTATGTGCAATAGCAGCTGCATATTTTTAGAATACTTTTGAATTCTTTTATAGTAAGTCTCTGTGTGATTAGAAAATAGATACAAATCAGATGAGGTAACAGTTTGTCCCATTTGTGTGAAGTGGTTTTCCAGGATAAAATTACAATTTATTTCTTTCTAAATGCAGTATCCATTTGAGAGTAAATTAATTACGGCTGAGTGGATAAGTATCCGCTGTCGTTCTGCAGTCATGACATGGCAAGACTCTATCTACGTGCAAAACTCATTCGTACATGAAAAAAGTAAAGTGCCTGTGCCTGTTGCTTTTAATGCTGTTACATGATACTTTGAATAAATAACTTAATTCCATGTTTAAAATACTCAGAGGTATAGTATTTTATTATTGGTATTCTTAACTTGGATTGCAGTAGTGTAACAGCTCTTTCCTCATTTGAGAGTTTCAATCATGAGACAGGAATGTGGTCTCTGCACTATGCCCTATCAGGTTTATTGTTGTGCTATGGCTTGAACAATTGAAGATGAACATAGTGTAGACCAGGCATCCCACAATGACTCTCAGGTTGGGCTCCCTCAGTGTTCTTCATTGATGGGTAGGATTGATGGGGAGGTTTTGTGCAGGGGTTATGATTTGAGTTGCTTAATTCCTCTGTACATGGTGGAAAACTGTGTGGTTTCCTTGTTCTTCTTCGAGGGGAGATTTCATGCAGCAGAAATGCATGAATTTCTGTCATGTTTGAAGCAGTCCATTAGGAAAACAGAGAAGTGCACATTGGCTTCCCATTGAGCAGTTGCAGATCATTGGCTTGATGTCTACATGTGTTTAAACAAAATTGCTTTCTGTGCTTAGTCCAGTCATCCTGTGTCATATTCTGTTGAACTGCTTTTCTATCCTAAAATTAAACTAATTGCAAAATGGTTTTTACATAACAACATTGACTGTAAAGGTATGTGCTTCTATATAAGTGTTCTTTTGTAGGGCTTCTCTGCAATACCATTTCAATGAGGTGGATGAAAAATCAAGTGCTGAATTTTTGCTGTCTTCAAGTGAATATTATGAGGGATGATACAGCTGGAGTTTAATCATAAACTTTTCCCTTTCCTGACAGTACTGACATTTATTTTCTAGACAAACAGATGAATCTTAGATAACGAGTTGTTTTGATCATGTATGGTGTTGATGCAAAACTAAGGCCCATATATTCTGAATTGTCTTTAAAAGACTGAATGCCTAAAAGCTAGTATTGTGCAAAGACTTACACACTACTCTAAAAGTTACTCCATTCAGCTGGCCTGGGGTAACAAAGCACTGCTGATCCATGTGTAGGGCAATCCATCATCCAGTGGACATGTCCTGGCACATAGCAGTGGAGGCTGAGTATTTAGTAACATTCCTTTTTTTTTTTCATGTGAAACTTTACACGTGGCTCTTGCTGTGAGTGAAGTTGAGTGGTAACCTGTGATCCCTGTGAGTCTGATTCACACTAACCTTTTTAGAGGGTTTCACAGCACTGTCTGCACTTCCTACCGTGTAATTGTCCAAAGAGCCTCCACCAGAACAAGAAAAGGAACTGGGGGTATGTGAAAGAGAGAAAGACTATTAACAGAGGGATGCTAAATACAGGAAATACGAGGGGAAACCCTGATCAGATTGAAGCTGAGAATACTTACCTCTTCCATTTTTAGCATCCCTTTTTGCATGAAGAGCAATGTAAAGGAGCATGGAGTTCCAAAGTGTGGGGATTTGCATCTGCGATATGTTGTTGGATACTGGAGCAAGATTTTGGTCCTGTGGTTGGCTTCCCTAGTCAGTTTGGGAAGCATGATGTTAAGTATTTCTTTGTGGAGGAGTATTAAAGCATGTGTAATTCAGCTAAGGTAGCAAATTTAGTCCTTGAACCTTTGTTTTTCTGTGATTTAAAAAATATTTTGATGTGTTGTTTTTTTTTTTTTTAAGTGGGATGTCTAATCTAAAGGCCACATACAAGCCTTCAAATCTAACCTTTTCATTTTGCTTGACACTGTTGAAGAAGATAAGAAAGGAATGCTGTCAGAGAGTTTACACAGAGGATGGAGAGTGGTGGTGGTTAAGGGGATAATGACTTCGGCTCTGATTTTCTTCCTCCTGCTGCAACAAGGCATCTGTATTCTCTGCTGGGTGCAACCAGCCTGCAGGAAGCTTTCCTTCCTGCAAGCAACAAGTAAGTCAGGAAATCACCTGGGAAATTAAAGAGACATCAGAGCTGGACTTGTGGTTACTCGTTTAAAAAAAAAAAATGTGTATAGATGGTGAAGGGTAATGATGGGGAGAACATGAGGAAGGACTTGGGTATACTTCCATCTGCAGTACTGTAGGATAATACTGCTATGGCATCAGGTGCCATGAGCTTCCAGCTATCCATAGTGACAGACCTTTGTCTTCCATTTCACATACAAAGGTGAGAGCTCAGTCCAAGCTCAACTTGAAGCTGCCTGACTCTTCAGGGGGACCACTGGCAGTAGTGAAGGAAGAACACGGAAAGTTCCTGGGCACGAGATTAGCTGAAGCCTTTTCTTACCATACAGTAACTTGTTATACCATCCTATTCAGGCAAATATTTACAGTGTAACAGTACGTCAGTTATTTTGCCTATCAGACTCCTTATTTTTTGCTGCAGAAACAAATTATTTCAATTGCTTTAATATGCTATGCTCTTTAATTAGATGGTCTATAGGCAGCACATAAACAGCACTCTCCAGTATTGTTTCAGAAAATGAATAGCATGTGTGATGCCTGCCATCAGCTACAAGAGAAATGCAGACTGACATAAGTTCTTGTTATTTGCTTCCATATGAACAGCTCTAAGTGTCCCTTCTCAAGAAATGCACATTTGCTGCATTCTGGCTCTGGGGAGGCTGCATGTATATTTGACATGCTCTCAGTGGAGAATTGCTTATCCATGCCTGATCCTGATGGGTTTCACCTTCCAAAAGTAACTAGCATAGGTCAAAAGTTGGCAAGATGGATTGAAAAGTGTTTCCAGCTGATGGAAAGGCTTCTGGTAACTAAGTGGGGGAATTTGAAATCCAATCTATTCTCAATGGAAAACCAGCAAATGGTCCATGTTTCAACACAGACAAGCTGTTCCAGTATCTAAGTGCTGGCATACAGGAGTTTTTCAAACAACACAGACTGGAATCAACTAGTTTTGCTTCAAAGTACAAATTCAGAGTATCTTCTTTAGTGGTCTGGGATATGCCAAAAGAACTTCGTTTACTAGTTCAGTGCAGTGTTAACGGTCACACCTGGATGTGTATGTCTCCAGACTCCCCTTCCTCCTCCAGGTCTTACATTCATTGATTCTGGCATTCCAGATTTCTCATTTCTTTCCCTATCTAAATTCATAATATTTTCCCTTCTGTAGCTGAATCTTTCCTTCCTTTGTCTGAATCGTCAACATTTTCATCTTTCCTATTTTCTCATCCAAATTCTTTCTTCCTGTTTACTTTTTTCACTCATGCCTGTTTGCCATGTTTAGGTTCTTCCATATGCCATTTCTTCACAAGTCGTTCCCATATTGTCCAATACTTTGAGGAAAACACAAGTTCTCAGTTGTTACCTATTTCTCTGCATGAAGGAGTGCATGCTGTAAGCGTGGGATGACAGAGTGGGTCTTGTTGGGCAAAGTTGATTTTATTCCTCTGTGATTTTCTTAGCTGCTTTTCTTTGCCTTCCATTCCTTCCATCTGTCTCTGACTGTAAGCAGAGCGTAAAGCAAAGAAAGGGCCAAGTGTCTTTTAGGTTTCCTGTTAAAATAGTGATGCCTTAGGTTTTAACTTCCCTATTTTTCAAATCCTGTACTGTCTAGTGTGTAACTTCGAAGTTTCTTGTAGCCTGTTAATTTCTGCTCTCTTGTGCTAGGCAGACATAACAAAGCCTCTCCAGGCCTGCTCTTCAAGGACACTCAGACCGTCCTAGGCCCAAAATGTGTAAACCAATATCTTAAGAGGGGGGTGAGCTTGGGGAAATGACATCATTAAGTGAAGCTTTAATTGGAGAATTAAACCTGATACGCAAATGAACCAAACCTATAAAAGTGTGAAGAACTCGTGACCTGTTGTCCATCTTGGGGTCCATCTTGGCAGTAGCCTCTGGCTCCCCAGGCTGTACCTTTGAAGGCCCTTCAAATAAATACCTACCTTTATTCCCTTATTCTTGTCTAGTCTGTTTTTAGGTGGCCTCTTCAGGCATCAATACAGAATAATGATGAGGATGTGAGTCAGAGGCTGAGCACAACAGCTTAGTAGTGCTTTATGTATATTTCTTCATTATAGTTTTCTTTTATTTTATCCCATCGTTTGCATTTTTTTTTTCCTGTCTGTACCTCTCGTAGCTCATGTACATGACGAGTTGATGTATTATAGGAGATCTTTAATCAAACATGGTTACTTTCTCATTTGCCTGGAATCGGGGTCTACTTTGGTATAGGAACTGTGCCAGGAGTGCCAAGCTGCCGTTCATGGCTTTGTGCAGGGCTAATGAAACCCCTTGTTACACCTATACTCATACATCCTCACCCTGCCCTTTGCAGATCACGGATTTCTTACTCAGACTGGGATATACAAATCTGTAGTTTAAATTCAGAACTAAACAAGGCGAGGAGCTCTTGCAGGTGTTTTGGTATAATCTTTAAAAACAGTTTCAAAACCTAAATTCTCCCAACAAGGACAATCAGCAAAGACAGATTTCCGTAGAACAGAAGCAATCTTGTTTGACAGTCTTGAGCAAATTCTCCCACTACCGGCCAGCTACTGAGATTAAGTGGAATTTCTAACAAGTCTGGTTACAATGGCTCAAGCACATCTCTAGTTGTACTTACGTACTGCAAGCCTTGTGTGTTGCACTAGAGGTTTATTTTAGCACAGTTATTTTATGGTGCTTGGAATATTTTCCTACTCTACATTGCTGCTACTAGAGATAATGGATGACCACTTGGTTAATGTTTGATGGCAGTTACAATGCACCTCTCCCAATGTTAAGTGTCCTTATGTCTTTATACTAGAACTGACCTTCAGGGACAGTAAACATATTGTTTGGCAACAAGTTAATTACAGACTTTATCTTCCAAAAACATTCATGTCATGGGTGGGATAATTAAGATGTCCTTGCAAGTGAAAAAACTATCTGACTTATCGTAATGCTACAGTGTAGGTGTTAGAAACCGAGGTCACAACAGTATTACAAGAGCTGTGTACTCATGTTATTTTGACTAAATAATTCTCGTCTTCAGGCTGTAAAAGTGAAGGATGGACTTAAATGATATGTATGGCAATATATCCTGTAAGTCTGTGAAGAAAAACAAAGGAATTGGGTTGTCCAGGGGTATGATGGGCAAGCAGAACTGATTGCATTTGATTTACTGTGGGATTCATTACTATGGTTTATTTTGTTTTTCTCCCCTTTCCTCCTTTTAAGGTCTTTGTCTTTTGTTAAATGGTTAGAATCATATTGACCCTTTCTGATTTTGTAATGTGAACTTCATGGTGATAAATAGCTAATTATTTGCAACTGAATTGGGCTATGAATTTAAATATGACAAACAGATGTACCTGTGATTACCTTCAGCATGGCTCAGGGGGTTTAAGTTTAACACAGTATAAATACTTTGCAGAAATATTATTTCTGAAATGGAGCACTGCAACTGTGGATACTATAATAAAGATGTTAATGAGCTCTGTGGTACATGAATTTTGTTGGGTTTTTTTTCCTGAAAACTTTCGGGGAGGGAGGGGAGGAGTGTCTGCTGGTGACATCTGCAGATGTACATTCACTGAGCATTCTCAAAAATTCAAGCCCCTGGAGGGGCACACTGAAATGTTATTTTGTGAGTGCCACTTGAATGAAAGTCCTTGTTGGCTGGCAGAATTAGGGCAGGATGCACAGCTTAACAGCCCCAGCATGTCTTTGGATTAACATGAAACTAAGGAGGAATACCCACATCAGTGTAATTTAAAGATCTTAATTGTAATATTTGAAAAAGCGTGGATTCTGCAAATGTTCTCTTTCTCAAAACTTGGCTCAAGGAGATCAATAGGTCTGCTAATGAGCTACTTTTGAGCTGCTGTTTTCTGTTTCAGGTTTTCTACTCAGAAACTTACATTCTAGCAGAAATAAGTAGTTCCTTTTTTAATGGTTGGTATCATTGTGAACAATCAGATAACTTCAGAATGAATTTTATTTTCTTCAATAGAAGGAAAATCATAGTACAGCCACAATATATGTCAGGTGATGAGTCATTCCTTGCCAAAATGTAGCAGGAGTATGAAGGATTCAAACATACATTTTGAGATCTTTTTCTGGGTATCTGTTTGTTACGATCAAAATATTTAAACATCCCAACATTAGAGAGTAAGAGAATAAAATAGGATCTAAGCACAAAGACTTAGATTGATAGAATGCTGTCATTCATGTGTAATGCAGCACTGTTAACATCCTCATGTGTAAGTGATGCAGTTACACAGAATGTCCTGGCTGGGTGTAAACTAACTGCAAAGCTATAGAATAACACCTTCAAAATGATTAATTTTGTGGCTGCCTTGGTGACTATCTTGAAAGTTAAATCCCTCTATCTTTGCACTTATGAAAATGTTGTCCATATATTTGGGCATGGTGTGTTCAAGAAAAGTCACATAATCTCTTCCAGATTCCTTCATTATTAAATAGCACTGGAATGTGATTTTTACTGTGCAAATTGATCCAGGGGTTCCATATTTTGAAATTCCATCTCTAGCCCTAATCCGAAAGCTAGTTCATATTTGTTTTACCTTCTGCAGTACATGAGAGCTGAGTAAGTCAGCTGATCTCTCAGTCAGGATGAGGTACATCTTAAAATGACATCACATGCACCATATAGCATTTTTATTTTCATATAAACTAGACAGTTGTTGGTGAACAAGCTTTTCACTTTTGCATGTTTTAACTTTTTAAACATCCAGTTTCCCCTTTGATTTTTTTTTTTTTTAGAAACTTCATAGCCTATCTTCACATTGTCTGTGTTGTTTATGAGATTTACTTGTGTTTTCAGCATAAAATATAGTTCTGTTGAATTTCATTCGAGGTGATTTTTTCTGCATAACTATGTGTGAATAAGGGTTCTGATAATCCCTTTCTTTTTAAATCAACCAGTTTAATACTTCTGTCACTGTTGCATGGAGATGAGAGACTTGACCTATTTTTAAAAATGAGCTTTTTAGCTTTGTTAGTTACAGGGGAACAGAATTATAGAATTTTTAGAATTTATTATTTAATTAGTTAACATTAGGATTTTCTGGTGCACACATAGATGATATTTTCCTTTTAATTGTTATCATTTGCAGTGGAACTTAGTGGATTTTTTTTATTTTTGTAACTCCTTGGTGCTTCCTAACCTTGTTAGTGTTCTTCAGCTTTTGATTTTGATCTGCTGCATTGGCTTCAGCTTTCCTGCATAAAAATTGCTTGGATTCTGCTGAAATATATAGATTATTCCATTTCATATCCATTCCAGCAAAATGCATGAAAAGTGATTCATATATGATTACAATTATTTCTAATTTGACACTTACCCTAGAACTATATTAAGTTGTTAGCCATGGAAAAAGAGAAGTATTTTTTTAATGCTATTCTGTATTCAGTAGCTTTGATAGTACTTTTTGCAGATGTTTCAGATTACTGTCAAAATTTCATTATCAGTGATAATATATTAATGCAGTAAGTTGACAGAGGAGTTGACTGAATGACTATTGCAATATATAATTAGGTTGGTGTAGTATGATATGTATCCACTGATCCTCCACAGCCTTTATATGAAATCTGTTAGAGACTGAATTCCCTTGCTGCACTGTTACCATTCCCAGAGTGACTCCTACCATTTTTTCGTAGGATTCTTGAAGAGAGTATGCATATATTAAAGACACTCCATGTTACGGAGTTGCAAATACATTTTCTTTCAGTTTTTATTTCAATAGTAGTATCACTGAAACTAATAATATCGTTATAAAGTTAGCAGAATGTGTACCCTTGCCTCAGTCTAATAAACCAGATCAAAACACAGTGTTTATATTATATATAATCAGTGTACCATATATTACCAGTATTTACAAGTATTAAGTAATTTGAGAGCTCCTGAAGTTTCTGTACAAACAAAAAATTGTTTGCAGAGATGTTTGCAAAGCAAAAAAAAAAGAAATTTTAATGGAATCCTTCAAATAGCTGTCAGTTCCTTCCTTAGAGTTTGATAATTGAAAGGTTTGTTATTTTTTTAGAAAGGGAAGATGGTTTCGATTATCCAAAGGCAGTGGAATGTTTAACTACCCTTCTGCTATCAGTGGACTTGTTTACATTAGGATTTTGACTAAATTGAGGTTGCACATATCCAGATGTTATCTGCCTGGGTGACTTTTTCATTTACTTTGGCAACAGATTTGTTGGTGTATTGCTACTATCCCTTTGTCATTTTTCACATTTTTCACATCACATTTCAGGCTACACTTAGCATTTCCTTTTCTAAACTTCCACTAAATTTTTAACTCCTAAACTTTTGCTCTTTTTTTCTGAGGACCAATCCTTACTGAAACCACTAATAGGATTTTGATCTTAACTGCAGGTTTTCTCATTGGGTGTCATGACTAAAGCCAAAGTCCCAGACAAACAATCCCAAGATACAAGACAAACTTTTTTTGTTCTTGATTTCTATCTCTGCTTTGTTGTGCTGAGGGGCAAGAGATGTATCTCAAATGCATCCACTCTGCAATGTCCTTCAGCAAGACAGGAAAGACAAAGCTCTCCACCAGGAATGGCTTTCTTCCCAGCACCCAGTGACCTATGGTGCCAGTGGCTCACACAGAGGAGCAAGGGCTCCTCAAAAAAGTAGGTTACAGGAGGATAACATTCCAGAGAGCATCAGTGGGGAATTGTAGAAAACATTCGCCGGGACTACTCAGTAGAAAGAAACAGTCTCTAGTTCTGAAACACAGCAACAGTTGGACAAGACTATCATTTAGTTCGCTACTGTCATGTCATTTTTCAGCACTGGTGGGGGTTGCGAGTGGGTTGGGAGGGAGAAATACCCAAGCCCAGAAACCTGCTGCTTAGGATGTGCCAGGTTGAGAACCAGCTTGAATAAAGAATTCCGTTTTTTATATCTTTAGAGTGCTAAAGATGTAAAGTGGGCGAGTGCTCAGGCTCCCAGCAGTGATCAGACAGAGCTGCAGCCAACAGAAACAGACGTTTGAAAGTGTAAGATCCTAATCTATGTCCTAGGGAACCTTTCTGCGGAGTTGTTTTACCTCTTTCAACCTTCTGGCTGCAAATTAAAAAGAGTTCATGCTGGTCTCCACGTGACTCACTGATACATTAGCTCTGAATGGAGCTCCACTTATTAATGTTTATATAGTCTCGGTAGATCTAATCCTATTTGCAGGCCTTTAAAATGCCAACTTTTTATTTTAAGCCTGGTTTACTTTTAACTGCAATATTTAGCCTCAGAATGTGTTTGTGGGATTTTTCCTCAATGGCATTTTCCCTCAGTGGCATTTTAAAAAGTGTGAGGTTTTAAATCAGCAAAAGTAATGAAAGTTTTTGTTCTCTTTTGCATATCATTTAAGCAACTCTGTGGTGTAACCATGCATTGGGGGATTTGAATCAAGCAGATCTAATCGCTGCTAATAATGTTTATTTTGGTAATGCCTAGAAAACAGCTACTATTAGCAATGCAGAAACATATGGAAACAGGTTTATTTCTCTTGTAGTAGCTAGGGGTGAGTGATACTGGTAGAAGTTTAAGTTAAAATCCACAGCGTTGATGTCAGCAAGTATCAGACTAGTTCCAGTTAAAATACAGGAGAGACAAGAGGAAAGGGAGAAGAAAAATTGGTTATGAAGATGCAAGATAGTTGGAAGGAAATGTGATACTGAAAAGGGAGACATGAATAAGCAGTGAAACTGAATTGAATGAGGGGAGAGTGACGCTGCTGCAGAGCAGTTAGCTCAGGAAAACATAACAAAACTAGACACTTATGGATCACAAGAAGTACCTCTCTTTGGCAGCTGTTGCTTTTACAGGTTGGAGAGTGATAGGTCTCTTTCTGAGTATCTTCCCCCAGGACAAGTGATGGACTGAGATTTGACATCTGCAGTGAACTATCTACTGTCAGTAAATTAGTGCCAATAATGAGATGGTTTTAGATGTGTGCCTACAATTTGCACAGGGCTGTGCAGGAGGTGAACACAGAACTTTTTCCAATTACTTCCCAGCCTACCTGACAGGCACAGAGCAAACAGGTTGTGCATCCTTTTCTTCCTTTTTGTGAATTTTATAAGAGAGCAGGGGTTTACTCCACATTGTGAATGAGTCATGTTTGAAATAGGCAGCTGACTCACTGTATAAGGGCCTGATATCTCTATGAGATTTGAGAAAATTATTTTTAAATGTTGGGTCTGAAAAACAACATGAAAGTAAGTCTCATGTATCTTAGGACATCTGCTGAGTGGGGAGCTGCCCTACAATGTTAGCTTTGTGCACATTTGAACAATCTCTCATTTAGGACCAATGGCAGAGTATCATAAAAACGATGAGGGAATCAATTACCCTATTTTTTCCATTGGCATCTCTGAGGACATGTTTGCTCTCCATAGATTTTTTTTGAAAATGGTGTTGAAAAGGTTGGAATTTTGTTTTTATAGCATTACTTTACACAAAGTAAGGCTTGTGGGCGAGTGTTACAAACCTCTTTCTTTCCTCTCCCTTAGTCCTTTACAATGGCACTGATTGGATGCTTGGTGTTTAATTGCACTGCATCTTTGCCAGTTATGGCGTGGTCAGAAGGAAAGGGCAAGGGCAGGGGAAAATTGACCAGTGTTGCTTTTCAGTTCAGCCAGGTTGCCTTCAGGAGATCCCAGTAGATCATTCTGCTCTTTGCTCCTTGCCTTATATATAATTAATTTGGGCTGAGTGACTGCTTTTAAATTGAGTTTTGTGGTAGCTGCTGGTTCAGAGAGCAGGTCTGAGCTGTCAGCCTCTGAGCTGTTTACTGCTCACAGGTGTCTTCTCAATTGATGGTAATAATTCACTTAGAACAAAATAACCTGTGGGCTGAGATTCCTGTGTCCTCTTCCCCTGCAGAGGTGTGAGTCTTGAAAAGAAAAGGAATTTGGTAAAAACTGGAGCAAAGCAAAGCAACCAGGATTAATGGTAGAATCAAAATAGTTCTGAAATATTTGGGGAGATGGAGCAATGTGGCTGGAGGAGAGAGGGACACCGTTGCCTAGAAAGAAAACAGTGTACCAATGGACATCACTAGAAGGTTCTGTTAAATTCCAAAGCCATTCAGGAGAGAAGAAAGTGAGGCTTTGGGATGGAGGGGTGTTTGTTTAATTTTGTTATAGACCCTTCCATCTCTTGTTACGTCCAAAGTAGAGGTTCATAGGACCCCTTTACATAGCTGTATGGCACATGTTATCATCCAGCCCTGGTTGCTGGAACAGTGAGGCACCATAATCCAGGGTCCTCAGAAGGAAGGAGCTGTGAGAAACGAGTAGATTTAAGCAATCAGGTCATTGATTTTTTGTGTGAGATGTTGTGAAGGGAAGCTGGGGATTATCCCAGTAACGCTTGCCGGAAGGCTGAGCTGGTAACCAGCTTACACTAAAGGAAACTTGAGAGCACCTGGATACGTACCATGTTTAGTTACAACATAAGAACTGCAACTGACACTATTTCCCTGACAGCTTGGCAGGTTGAAATAACAGTGGGAGACTGGAAAAGAGCAGAAAGAAATATTGTACAAAGAACTGCATGGCTGGTTGCATTGGTGCCTTTATGTCAGTGAATCTTCCCCATGAGACATACACAAAGGCTCTGGAGCTTGTATACACATAGGTGGCACACACATCTTGTGAGGTGCCGTTAACAATAACAGCTCTTTCTTATTAAGATTTCTAGGAATTATATTTAAATAAAATGATCAGTATCAATTGCTACATTAAGCAGATTTTCAGACTCTAATATTCAACCATATTCTAATATTCAACACCATATTTCATTTCATGTTGTGTTCCTGTTAATATTCCTGTCCAGACAGACAAGATTAGTTGGAAGCAAGAAGGCACAAACTCATTTTTAGGAAAGGTAAATTTTGCATTATGAAATGAGCAAAACTCAAAGAGAATTCCAGCTTTAAATTCTTAGTTATTAATTACTTTGGTTCTTGAGTCTCTGAATTGTAGCTCACAAAAGCTAAATGAAACAAAACTGTTACCAAAACTTTATCAATCCAAACAGAATGTGCAGAGGTCGGGAAGTGCCAGAAATCTGTTTCCTTCAACCCACTGCAGGTCAATGAAGTCTGCAGATACCAACTGTAGTTGACCAAGTCCTGCCCTGGTGACTTGACACCCTCTCAGTCCCATTTCACAAGTGGGTTCCCTGATCCCAGGTGGGCTTTGGAGCAGTGTTCTGAGCTGTCTGCATCTTCACTGATCTTGGAGATCGGGATATCTCCAAGCCTTTGACTAGAAACTGAAAAAAAAGGAATATGCTCCCAGATGACTTCCTAGTATCCCCATTCCCTCCACTCTCATATTCCTTTAATTTGGCCTTTTTATAAAAATGCTGTTAATCCACTTTCTCTAGACTAGTTTCAGTAATTGTTCACCCACTTCATAATGGCACTCACCTATATTTAATACTGTTTCCCAAAGTAAATTTGAACTCAGTGGAACAGTATAATGCCAATGCAACAAGGACAAAATAACATGTATAAATTCACTGGCTGACATTTGCCCTTGTTTCTAAAAGAAAGGCATAAATTCTTTACTTTTTAATCTTACTAATTTCAAGTCTCATGCAAAAGCTTTTATCTTTTGTAGAAACTGCAAAATCAGCGCATACATTTTGAATGCTTTAGGACTAGGAGGTGTTCATCTTTTTCTCTTGAGTTCAGATGCTTTTCACCTATTCCTAAAAGTGTTTCCTTAGTTCAAATTTGCTATGCTTGTCTCAACCACGGGAATGTTGCCTTGGATCATTTGCAATGAACAGCTGCAAGGAGATCTCAGAAAGAGAATATGCTAAGTAAATTAGAGGGTTTAACTGCACAGCAGTCAGCAGTCTTTCATCTGTGATACTGTGTGCTTGTCTGTGAATTTGGGAGTAAGTTTCCAGAGTTCCAGAAAGCTCTTGGTTTTGATGTGTGGAATCCCAATGAGCAGGAGCCTCTGACAGCAGCTTTTTCCAATATTTAATCTTCACAGTGTCAATGAAGGGAAGCTCAGGTTTTATTTTTTCCCCTCATCACCCCTTTCTGCACAGTTAACAGTGACTATTCAGAAACTCCCTTCCTGAAGGTGGGCTTTGCTGGTGAACTTACCCAGAACATCGCAGCATAAAGCAACATCCCTTGACCTTCTTTACATCAAGAAGGAAGGTGTTCAAACAACCATATTTTATCCATACAGCTACTGCCTTGGCTGTCACTCATGCTTTAACAACACTCTTTGATGTGGGAGAATTTCAGGGTAAAGTGACAGCCATAAATGTTCATATTGGTAAAATTCCTGTGATGTAGTCACTACATGCACTTTATTGTATGTTCTGTACTTTAGCCTGCTGCCTGCTAATGAAATGGAAAGCATTCGGGAGAAGGAGGGGAGAGAAAGAGTTGGGTGGATTTTTTACATTTTGAAGTGAAAGAACATTTAATATATTCATCATTTCATGGTCATTTATGTAAGGTAGAAAAATAACTATTCCCAACTGCTTCTCCATTGTGAAGTAGCACGAACTGTTAGGATAACTCTGTGAAACAGGTTTGAAAAAGAATGCTGTCAAAAAATGGGTTTAAAATGTGTAGAAAGCACAGCATATTTGAGATTAAGGTCTATGCAAAATTTAATTTTCTCTCTTTAAAAAACTGAGAGCAGAGAAGTTCTGAATTCACTTGACAAATGAAAAAATTAGGAAAGTATGAACTGAGCAAAACTTGTTCCTGATTTGCATGTTGTATGTCAGGACAGAGGCAAATTAGTACCTTACAAATAAGATGCTGATAATAAAGGTTATATAAGATATATAAGTTTGTGCCATCTTTCAGAAACTTCTGAAATACAAAGAGATTTTGAAAAATAATACTAGTTGCTGAGCCACCCTAAGAAGCACCACTTTCGTCTAAAAAATATGGATAAATCTTGTTTACCTGCAGAACTGTAATTTGTCATCTTAAGGTTTATCTGTCATTTTCTGTAGGCACAGCAGCATGCTTCCTCCAATATTTTATCTGTAGCCATCACAAAACAAGCTGGTTTTCATTTTCAAAGCAGTATTTTCATTGTGTCCATAACCAGAATGTACCATATTTTCAATTGGTATGTCAGAGACATTGTTATAAATACCCTTTATACTCCTTGAAAAGTTTTGGCTTTAATAGAGATCATGTTTTAGAATGTTTTCCTATTGGAGCACTGGATAGGATGGTTCTACATTAGCACTTCTGGGATTTATGCTGGATTTTACACTACAACTGTTAAAAATTACTCACACAAGCCACCTGCATGTGCAGAAGAAGAATTATCCTAGACCAGTAATAGTTCCAAAACCTGTTATTTTGCTGCTAGGAACCAGGATTTCAATGCAGCATTCCAGCTGCTAATGGATATGCAGGGTGCTTCCGGATGAAGTCTTGATTAGTAGATGACAGATTAACAGAAGAGCTCTGTTTTATGGTTATGGAGGTTAAACAAAACTCATGTTGCCTTTTGGATGGAGAGGAAGTAGGATCATTCAGAGACTTCACAGGAAGTCACAGGAGGAGAATGCCACGGTGATTGATAGAGGGGGTCCATTATCAAACACTTCGAGAAAACTTTTATTTCCTCTGAGTAAATCACGTAGTGTGTGCAGGGCACAAGTAGAGAATTAATTTTGTTGCCTTTTGCTGGAAATATGTCAAATGGTATTCAAGCCAAAATTTAGGAAGGGAAATTGCATAGTGTATTTAAGCCAATTGTGTGGCTAATGTTCCCTTTCAATTTAGCAGCTTTTATTGTTTGGTAAATTATGTTTTGTTGAAAATTCTCTCTTTAGGTAAAGGTCATTTAGATTTCTGTGTCCAGACATATAATACACCAACAGAAGTTGAAAACTTTCCCTGTAAACTAAATGTGTAAATAGGTTGATTATTTTCATCTAACTTAAAATACTGCAATTTTATTTTATTCATGCAAAACTCTATTTAAAGTAGTACTTAAGGAAATTACGTTCTCTCAGTTGCTATTAGCATTTGAGTCTCATCTATTCCTAGGTAAGGAAATCCAAGCTTGGAGAATAATAATTTTGTGTATGCCACATATTGAGAAAGTGTACCTTTGGCTGGGGAAGCTGCAAAGGAGTTCAGACTCATAAAATACCTTTGGCAAATCCTCCCAAACAAGAGTGGTATGGGCAGCCACCCAAGGGCTTTACGGACTGCTGAGTCCCCAGCGACTGCAGCCCTTGGTTGGTAAAGACAGGACTTGTTTTGTTGGATGGCCCTGGAGATCAGGATTGAGATTTTCAGCTTGAATAAATGTGGGCTGGAATCTACCAGGAGAATAAGATAATATCCATGAGGGAATGTGAAACTATTCCCTTTTAGTTGCAGAAAGGCAACTGAGTGTTTCTGAGCAGCCACATTTTGCACCATCTTGAACCTTTGTATTAATTCTAAGTGTGCCTCTATATGGCAGGAGAATCCATATGGTGCATGTCTGAATCACCATCGAGGGGACCTTGTCTGCTAGTAAAGGATCAGGTTTTAAGCCATGTGCAATCTGGAGAGAAGCTTTCTGCAGGCAATTATTTTAGTCTATCATCTTAATTAAATAATAATTTATGTATGATTCAAAGCTTCCCATCACTCGAGAAGAACAGATGGGGAAGACATTCCTCAGGAAGTCCTCTAAAAAATATTCACATCAGACTTATTCAGGTGTATTTTGTGCCAGGTGTTTCTTTGTGCAAGAAACCGATACTCCTGGCAGTCCTGAATAATCAGGATTTACACATCTTCGTTTACACTCTGGAATAGCTTGTAATCTGTGAGACAGAAGAGGGATTAGGTTTAGCTCTTTTTATCTGACACTGAGTTTCTGTGACCTACATGTCTTGTGGCAGATAGCTGGAAATCCTAGCGCAGTTGGCATCTTTATACACCGAAGTGTGCTATCAGCTGAAATATGCAAAATTAAATGTTGGCTACACAGGTGAGCTGTAAGCATCCGATGTGAGCCAGAATCCAAGGGTTAAAGTGTGCCACTGTTCCCTTAAAGCCTGCCAGCCAACCCAAAGGTGCCAAAATTCAGGTCTACACTGCTTCTGTAAAAAATTCCCCACATGGCTTCCTGACTCATGTAACACAGATTGTGCTCTGCAAGTCTGAATTTCCGTCAAGCTCCTTTAAAATTTCAGTTTAATAAAAGTGAATAAAATGAAAGAATCTGAAGTTCAAGGACCTCAGAAGCCAGTACAGATTTTTTCCTTGCATATATAGCTGTTTGAAGATAATTTTGGAATAGATCACAGTTGTTAAAGAACCTGCAGCAAAAATCTGTGGTAAGATTTCCTTGTAAGAGAAGGATGCAGGATGCAGGTTGTCCTGTCCGTTTCCTGTCCCAGTACCAAGTTCTCATCTTTTGATTACTTCGCATTTTGCTCCAAAGTTTAATGAAAGAGATTCTACTGAGACGTTAACAGCCTGTTAATGGACCTGGGTTTCTGCCTCAGAAAGAGGTGTGAGTTAGAAAAAGTCAAAATTTTAAGATCTGATTCAGTTTTACTGCTTTTAACTTCAGGTTGGATGTAAAGCCAATTCCTAATCTCAGTCAGATGCAGCAAAAGCTTCTATCCTCATATACACAGACAACGTCATTCAGGCTGGAGAATTTCACTGCCTCCTGTATTACCCAAAGCCAGATTCCTGGGTTTCACTTCCTAGGAAGTTCAGCAAATGGAAGCACATTTATACTGAATTCTGTTTGTTGCTTAGTTTTATTTTTCACTCCTTTATTTCTTCTCCCATTCTCTAATACAGTTTATCCATTACTTTATGTTTGTTTTTTCTTGCCTATTTTACTTTTTAATTTTTCCCCTGTCTTTCCTATTCTCCATATTTTCACTGCTTTGAAAAGTAAGTGCTTCTGTCTTGGTGCTATTCGTTTGTCTGTTGTCTTTTGCTTCTTGTCCAGATATTTTTGTTGTTTATTTGCTCAGCCTTCTCTGATTCTGCTCTGCCAGCTTTAAACTACGTGGTCTAAATGATTCTTTTTCTAATGAATTTGTTAGTCTGGTCTCCACATATTCAGCTGTATTCTTTTGTCTCTCATGGCCTGTTCTTACCTTTAGTAACACTTTTAACACTATAATTCATTAATTCTTAAAGTGTCATTAAAAATAGCTAAACAACTAGCAACATTCTTGTATTCTGGACGGAGAAGCACAGATAAAGGGAGAGACTGCTCATGGCACAGGATTTTTAAGTGATAATTTCCTGTGATTTCCCCCTCTAAGTTTCCTGCAAACGTGGTGCCTTTGAAAATTTTGCTTTATTGCCATGATTTGCCTGGAGCAGAGTGTAAATAATGGAGTGAAAATACCTACAGTTGCTCCATAAATTGTTCAGAGTTGCCTGATCCCAGATGAACAGCATTGCTGGTGGGGTGTTGAGAGAGTTAAGAAGATGCAGGAACTTCCCTGACATCAGGCAGGGTACTGACAGCCACAGAGCTGGCCTTCCCTTGCTGGAGTAGGAAAGCCCTTTGTAAAATAAAAGTGAGAACAGGTGGTTTTCAAGAGCCTGGCGGGGGCTTACACAGCATAACAAAGGTTTTCACATGTTATGAAAGGTGCTTTTAGGACTTCAGTGAGAGATAGGGAGATCTTCAACATCCCAAAACCACAGTGGGCTGTGGGACTCCCCTGCCCCTCCCTGCTCATTAGGAATTCTTGGAAGTTTGACTGTGTGCTTATTTTCAGTTCCAAGACCCACAGTGCCTTGCTCATGTGCAAATGCTTGGAGTATTTCAGGGTGTTCCTTCACAGGGAGTGAGGGGGTTGCAAAGTGGCCTTTTTTCCGGTGCAGTCCCTGGTTCTAGCCTGTTCTATCAGTACAAAATGC
The DNA here is from genome assembly GCF_017639235.1 of Corvus kubaryi. Taxonomy (NCBI): domain Eukaryota; kingdom Metazoa; phylum Chordata; class Aves; order Passeriformes; family Corvidae; genus Corvus; species Corvus kubaryi. The sequence continues at coordinate 836,182 of NW_024582058.1, read as the reverse complement.
TGAATGAAAATGAATTTAAAAGAAGCTTTTGAAGAGGCCTCCATGACATAGTTGAGTCCTCTCTATTGTGTTTTACCCTATTTGACACCTAACAGTTATTGGCACTTTTAAAATTTAAGTGACTTTGGCTTTTTAACTTTAAATGCTTTCTCCCAATTAATATGACCAGGTCTTGAACTGAAGCCAGCTTATCCCAGTTGATGGTCCTCTGTGTAACTCTCCTGACCGAATTTCCACAAAGGCTTTTGGAGGGGAGCAAAGAAAGGGATTTAACTTCTCTTTTTCAGTCTTTTTAAAACTGACCTCTCTGTAGAGATGCCTTTAATTTCAGGAGACATGCAGCATAAATCCTGTGTGTTCTATTGCTTGATGTAGTGAACAGGCTTTCTGTGCCTATGAGATGAAGTGTTACAGTAAAACAAGGAGCCTGTTGTTGCTATATTTTCATTATGTGTTACTAAAGATTCCAGCTGACTCAAGCTATTAAAACTGTAGAATTACCTGGTACCCAACAGCAGAGGCTTTAAGTCTGTGATAAGAAAATGACAGAATGTTTTCTACAAATAAATATAAAGGAAATAATAAATGCAAAAGACTCTTTAAACTCTCCAGCTTTTCTATCCAACTGATTCACTCTAAAGCCTTACAGAATCTGGAGAATTACGTTGCACCTTCCCTTTATGGTAGGTCTTCATGCCCGCACCCAGCCTAACTTCCTTAGGCTGCATAGTGACTTCTTAAAATTTTTCCTGTGTCCATATTCCCCACCAATGCTGCTTTTAAACTTCACTCGAGCAGCAACACTTTATCCTCCACAACTACTTTGCAGTTCTTATAATTTCCTTTGAGTAGAATGAGACACCTGGGAGTAGAGCTGTAAACAGATTTTCCACAGTGGTTTCCATGTCCTGCCTCCTTCCATCTTCAAAAAAGAGGCTTCCAACTTGAATGATATTTTAGTATCAAAAGCCATTTTCTGTTAGATTCAAACTGGGTTCCTCATCTATCAAACTCTCCATATGTAGAAGATTCTGAACATCTTCTGCACTCGTTTTGCTATATTAATGAGAAACTGTTACAAAAGGTTACCAACAGCAATAGAAGCTCTTGTATGGAAAATGTTATCTAAAATAGAAACACAGATTTTTATTAGTTACTGCTGCTAGCAGTAAGCAGCTGATTTGTTCCTGGTTCAAGGAATTTTCAGTGTGATCTGTTTGGGCAATGATGATGTGCACCTGAAGACAATTCAAGCAATGGCGCTTCAAATTGTCACACACCTGGTGGTATTGCATATTGCACAAACTACTCAGGCTATAGCAAAATCCTTAGTAGCTTGAAAATAATATCTTATGTGGATGACAATTTTGTCAAAAGATGACCTCAGTATTCATGTGAAACTTCATCATCCTGGCTCATGATTTGAACTTTGTTATGTTCCGAATGCAAAAACTGTGACTCTTTAGATTTACTTACATGAGACATGTTTGTTTCCTTTGTTTTGACAGCTAGCCCTACACACTTGCTTTTAAATAATTTAAAGAAAACCTATATGACTTCTTTCACATAACTTCTTTAGGATCTACTTAACGGTAAGCATAAGGCAGGTTCAGATGGTTCGGATAGAAGTTAACATCTGAATAATCATGTCCTTAATTGCTTTGCTAAATTGAGCAATGCCTTCCAGTCAGCAATAGCATGTAAGCATGTCTCTGCTTAACTTCATGCTCAGATGTTTTTTTGAGTAGGGATATTTTGACTGTGGGCCTCACTAAGTAGCATTTAATCTATAAACAAGATCTGACTTGATAATATCCTGTACTAATGATTCTAGTAATGGTGTAATAGGAAGTCCATTGGAAGCTCCTGATAATTTCCAGCTTTTTTCTTCTTCATTGCATTTGAGTTTATAGGGCTTTGGAACATTCCCACAGTCACAATTGTCCCCTAGTTAAGATGAGGACATGTTTGAATTATTTAATTTTCCATGCCCTGTAATATAGTAAATCTTCTAGATATTTGTGAAGACAGTAACAGTAGAGACTTGGTACTGTGGTACCTGGTTCTCTTCTTGTGAAGATGTGCCAGAAGGTAGGATTAAGTACTTTAGTCAGAGTATTTCCACTCTTTTTTTGAGCTTGAAATTCTATTTCCAAGTTAGTAGAAGATGAAACAGTTCTGTTTGTGAGTAACCTTAGAATGTATGTGCTTATTCTGTGGTAGTGTGTTTGCCTTAATAAAAATAGCAAGATAGAAAGGAGAACTAAAAACTCTTTAAGGCTTAGACTTTTTTTCCTATTCTAAGCTAATGGAAACAAGCCCTGTGGTTCCAGTCTACTCACAGTTGCTTAAAACAAATAGCTGAATCTGAATGTATTCGTAATTAGGGGCTTTTGACTACCTTTTTTTCTTCTGATTTCCCTCCATACTTTTTTATTCAGTTTGTGATACCTATAGTTCATACACAGTAATAAATCTCATAAGCTATCAGACAAATTACATTCTACATTCTTCTTCTAAATATTTTGAAATATGGAAATATTTAACAAGCAAGAGATTATTTTCAGGATACCTTTGTTGAAGCTCCCCAAATTGGCAAAACGTGGAATCATAGAATGGTTTGGGCTGGAATGAACCTTAAAGATTATTTAGTTTCAATCCCCATGCCATGGGCAGGATTGCCACTTACTACACAAGACTCAGGGCCCCATCCAGTCTGGCCTTGAACGCTTCCGGGGATGGGGTGTTGACAACCTCTCTGGGCAACCTTTTCCACTCATTCAGCACCCTCACAGTAAAGAACTTCTTCCTAACATCTAATCTAAGCTTACTCTCTATCAGTTTAAAACAAAATCTGTGTGTGACTAATGGAATACATTGGTATTAGAATGTGAAAACTTTTTTTTTTTTTAAAATAGATGTTTCATTTTTATATGGTAATAAAATGCTGAATTCTACATAAAATGTACTGGACTTAATATACTTTTTGATTTTGAGAAAATCTTTGTCAGTTGCATCTGACTGTTGAATAAGACTGCAATTATAATATGGTAAATGGGATGCCTCTTGGTGATGAAATCATAAGAATATTTTTCCTTGCCCCTTCCTTCAAGGCCATGGAAATTGAGAAGAATTTCAGTGGGTGCATGTGTGTGCCTGGTTTTTAGACTTGGATTTTAAACAAATGCAGGATGAAACTGTAAGTTGTGCATTTTTAGGTGTGCATCATTGGCTGCTCTTTTGCAGTTTTAGTGCTCTGAAAGAATGGTTGCCTTGATCGTATTTAAGTCATGAGAGATGAGTGATTCTGGCAAATCGAGAATGTAAAAGAGATGTTTCCACTGTTTAAAAATGCAGGAGTATATTCACTGATTTGTTAAATCTTCATGTAAATGCCTGGTGTGTATTCATTTAGCATGTTGTGTGGACTGGCAGGTGGATGACTAATGGATTGCTTCATATTAGTCAGCAGATGCAGAGGTGAAGAAGAGAAAACACCCAGAAACAGTTAATTTATCTGTTCATCCCACCTGAGCAGCTCTTAAAACTCCTGCAAGACTGAGCTGCCTCTCCAGTTTTCATAATGTAATGTAGCATCTACATTAATTAGTGGTTTTGGTAAGAGGCCAAAAGGAATGTATTTGTTTCTTAATAAGAAAATAATTATTGTATAATGTTCTTTGACTGCATCAGCATTTTGCAGTAGTTTTCATATGAGTTAATGAGAATCTCTTTGCAGAAGAATAATCTTTCCTCTTTTGGTGGGTAAAATTCTGTGCGGGAGTGAAAATCCTACTGGCCCATATGTTTGTAATGTCTGTAGCACTGAGTACTGCTCAGAATACACATATTCCTTTATCTTTATTTTCCATGCTTTTTAGGAATTCTGTGTTGGTTGTTTACATGAGTAGTTAATGGACTTGATTTTTTTATTCTTAATGGGAATGGCCCCTCCTGATGTGCTAGAAGGTCATCTGCTAATTTGTAAAGTGTATAGCTCAAGGAAAATGAGTTCATTTACTGTATCCACATTAAAATTAATATAATTTTTATTTAAATAGATTAGTGTCTGCCACTTGCTAACTACCCCACCTTATGTAATGGAAACCAGACAGTCTGAAGGAAGGTAGGTGCTGGTGGCAGAAGATTTTTAATTACCTTTTTTCCTAGAGGTTGTAACAATGCTGTCCAAACCTATTTGATGTTTCAATACTGCTCTTTCTCCCCACTGCCCACCCGTCCATGATTTGTGAACAGATCATTTAACAAATTATCATCTAAACCCTGTGGCTCTAAAAAAGGATAGAAAAACTGGTAGGCAGGAAAGATCCTCTAAATGCAGGGGAATTAAGTGCTTGATACTATTGATAATGGTATGGCCATCACATGGCTGACATTTCTTAGTTGACAGAAAGATGAAAAGAAAAGCAAGCATTTAGACCATCTGTGTGTCTTTAAAATGATTTGGGATCTAAGAAGACATCTGATTTCACTAAAGAAGCTAAACATTCCCAAGAAGACAGCAGTAATAGCAGGAGCTAAAGGGTGATCCTATTTTATTTTTCTGAAGGATAATGGGAAACAGCTCATCAGAGATAGCTCCCATTTTCTCTAAGAAGAGGCACAATTTGCTTAAACTGGAAGACAAAATGGCACCATTCTCCAGGCCTAAAATATTTTAATTTTCTTTAATGAGATTTTCTTTCTGCTTCTTCCCCGTGCACTCAAAAGTTTTGGCTTGGAATGGATCCCATGGCAGCATTGCTTTGGTACAGTTAGCCTTATAGTATCTATTTACTTTTGTCACATGCTTGATAAAGATTAAAATGGCATCGTTGTTTGGAAGAATACCAGGGAAATGATACTCTAAATAAATAATATACCATCTAAATAAAAACAACCAATTGTCTGTACCCAGGAAGGGTAAATATCCCTACTAAAACTACCAGCAGTACTTTCTTGGGTCAGAATGAGCATGAACATTGAATGTATTTTTCAGATCTGTGGAAAATAATTTTGTGGAATAATGAATTATTAATTATTAATGTCATTATTATGCAGTGAGACATTTGGACTCTTACTGTGTGTTTCCAGATTGTGGATAGGTCATGGTTTTGGTGTTCAGAGAGCTTCAAGTTTTGGGGGGAGTGAGGTTTGCTTTGGCATGATTTCTGCTTATGACAAAGCTATGAGCAGAAAAGTATATGTATTTCTTGAGTAGGAGGTTACTTGCAGGGTCATGGCTCTTGGATCATCTGGCTCTGGGATGATCTTGATCTACAAGACTGATGGTAGTGCATTTTCCAGCAGCATCCTGCAAACAGATAGGATCTCCTTCCTTTTGTGTCACATTAAAGAGCTCATCTCTTCCCTCTCCATGCAGGGCAGCAGGTACATGTGGCTACTCACCACTGCTTAAACAGCCCAGCTTAAAGGACTGATGTGTTGTCTGACTAGAAATGACAAAGATTTCCCACTGTAGTCTGGTTTCCTTTGGGTGTTTCTAGTTGGTTGACTCATCATTGGAAGCTGTTGGCTTTTGGCAGTGCATACATCAGCTCAGAGCTACGGATGTTTCCAGCTGTGCAAATTAAAAATCCTTACCTAGTGCTTGCTGTATCAATTTAGGATGGCTACTTCATGTAGGTGAAGTAGCCTATTATCCACCTAGTTCATGTTAGTGGATAATAGTTTGTGGTTGATTAGCAAATAAACATGTAATTTTTTGCTGTTGCCTGTGCTGGCACCTGGAGATGAATGAGGCAAATGCTCCAGAGAGCTCATCTCGCAAAGGTGATGAATGCAAATACTCCTAAATTGGTAGCCTCATCATTTCTCTGAAATGCAAAGAAGTAGGTCCAAATTTGGCAATTCTAATAATGTGATCTGTTAAATTCAGAAAGGAACTTTAACTCCTGACTTTTGAATCTTTCATCTATAGGTCTGGAGGTTCTTTTGAAGAACTATCAGTGGGAAAAGACCAGTTTGTTTTTTTTTTAATCAAGAAAGCTTTATTCACAGGTATATAAGTTAGTTTATCTTTTAAAAAAACAGCACTTACTTTTGAATGAATACAGTAGTTTCTGGCAAATAGGTTTAACCCAGTTTTTCAATACAACATCTGTCTGGGAAGGTTGCAGGGATGATACCTTGACTTGTAAATGTGACTGTGGAGTCAAAGTTGTGTGTTATGGATTTGTATTTCTAAAGGCAAATACTTTTTGTCACCAACAAAATTATCATGACCTTCAAATGGATATGGTTATCCCTTGGAAAGAAAAACTTGTATAATGATTTTTCATTGCAAAGGAGTGATGAAAACATTGCATATGAAGATGAGCTAGTCTTAGGTTGCATAAGGTCATACTTGTACAGGTTTTCTTTTTAATCTGAAGTGCCCCTTCATAGGCTAATCTTGTAATAGTCAATCTTGGTATAAAAGTCACCTTATCAGTGTAGAAGGAAATAATACTTAAAAAAAGAGCTTTGGCTGAGTAACATTCTCAAAGAGCACAGCCTTGTTGAAGATGCCATTTTTAGATACTGTACAATTTTACACATTTTTCTTGGTTTCTGTCCAAACCCTTAAAATAATGGACCAGTTACATCGGGGACTTGCAAAGGACTTCCTTCTATGTTCTCTACGTGAGATCATTTTGTGTCTGTTGTAGTTGATGCTTAAAATGGTTTACCTTACAGTTTTAAGACCAGAGAGCAATCATGACATAAAATGTGATACTTTACAACATTTGTAGTTGTGTCCTCATTTATGACGGTATAAATGCATTGTGCGGATAACTGCATCCTAGTGGGCTTAATGGTATTGATAGAATATCTCTAGTCTTAATCAGTCCCTGGAGCAACCTAAATCTGTATGTAATGAGCATTCTGGAAACAGTGTGTCTATCCTCTATTGTTAGAAATCGGAGCTTAGTGGTTTTTTTTTTTTTTGCTTTTGTGATTGGTCTGATGTTCAACTTGAGTAAATTTCATTCACATTAACCTTCAAGTAAGGAGCTTCAAGTTGTTGGTTGTTTTTTCATGTCTCAAGTGTTTTGGTTCTCCTTTCTTTGTGCTTTTTATCAAAGGAAAGTGAAATGGAGTTAATAACTTTTAGTTGTATCAACGTCTTTTATATTCTTTGTTTAAAAAGAACTTATTTCAGTTGTTTGCATAAGGGATGAAAATTAAAAACAGGTGGTATCAGCTCTGTTGCACTTTTAAAGAGACGCTAACAAGGCTGCTGGGTTTATAAGCTTATTGACAGAAAACAAATGAATTTCATCTCTTTTCTTCTCTTCACTGCTTCTTCCTTCCTTTTCCTCTTAGTTGCGCTTTTCTGGGCAGGCATAATAATTGAAGTGTACAACACATGATTGTTACTGACTGACAGCATGGCAATGTGATCCAGTCTGCACATGGCTCTTGACTTGGCTGCATGTGAATTGGAGTCAGTTGTTTCACAGCTTCCTTCAGGAAAGATTTGAAAATAACTGAGTAAAGGTAGATTAAATATTGGTGCCTTACAAGACCCTGATCCAGGCGTAAAATACTCAAACTTAATTTAAGGCTCTGAAAAATACTGTCAATATTTTAAATAGAATAGTACAAGAATTGCTGTGTAACTTTTTGTCACTAATGTTACCCAACTTTGTGAGTTGTTTCTCACTCAGAGACATAACTCAAGGTGGAATTCTCTTCTGAGGGTTTTTCTTGGGTTTGCTGTAAGTTTGTTGGGTTTTTTGGTTTTTGTTAACTAGTCCCAATGTACAGATTGTGGAAGGTAACACCAATGTTCTACAAAGTAGTCCTTTAGCTGGTGCCATGGATGTTCAGTTACCCAAGATAATTCTGTTTCCTTCTCCACTGAATTGTTTTCCACTTTTCCTTCTCAGCATTCCTTTTTTTGTGCCTTCATATGTAGATCTGCCTTTTAATGGATGATCTTGTTTTCTCTTCTACATCAAGGCATTGTTTCACATTTCTTCATCCTTTTACTTTGCTGATGTTGGGGGTTTTTTAAGAGCAGTGTTGCAAGACCTTCAAGCATATATGTTGGTACATGTTTAGAAAAGATGAGCTGTGTCCATGTAGGTTTTTCTACACAGTAAAAACAACACCAAGAATGTCTGGGTCTGTGCTGCAAGGAGAGGTGTGCTATGGAGCACGTTACTAAACACAGTTTCCCTCAACATGTGTACGTTTATTGTCTTGGTTGTGTATTTTCCAGCCCTTTCATACGGAGATAGTATTGAGCCAAGGAAGAAAATAAATAGCTGAAAAGGAGGCAGAGAATGTGCCCAGTCCTTTGTATCATCTGCTAAACAGGGTATTATCCAGTTGCAGACATTCTTGGCCATTTGAGCAGAGATTTATCTAATAAGTATTTTATGTCTTGCATGTATTCCCTTCGCATCTATCACCGAGCTGGGAGTTTTCACTGTTGCCTCTGATTTAAATGGAGGAGACTCCTGCATGTGTCCTGTTGCAGAATATGCATGCAAAAATGAGACTTACCCTGGTCGTCCTTTGCACAACAGGAACGAACATATAGCACTGCATGTTACCATGTAATACAGGATATACTTTGTTCTGGTTTGGGTTTGGTGTTGAGTGGCAAAAGCATGTGGAAGTATGTAAGAGATCTAGTACACATTTGTTTTTCAGTGGTTGCATAATGCTTTGTTCTGGGTTTCTCTTGGATTTTTCAGTTTTCATGTATGTTCTCTGAAACTGCTGATCATGTTTGAAGAAAAGCATTAGGTGGGAAGTGTCATGTCTTTGTCATGAGTTGAAATATTGCAAGTAATATTTCTGTTGAAGGATTTGTTATGAAATACCCAGATTTTCCATATATTTTTAGTATATGAATTTATTTTATAGATGAGCAGGTCTTTAAAAACGTGCATTTGTTTCATTTTTAATGCTGTATCATGACATACTAACAAGTTGCTATCCTTTACAGGTAAAGACAAATCCTTTTACATGAAACTTTGAGTACCATGAGTGAAATTTGCATATTACTTTATAAAACATTATAGGAAGCTGCAATTTAATGATGTTTACAGCAATCTGAAAGATGCAGAATTTTTTTCTGGTGGTGCCATACTGAAGAACATTTGTGCATAAAATTATGCTCATAACTTATTAAAGCTAGTGTGAAATTTAAATAAAACGGAGTTGAAATTGTACTGAAAATTGTTTAGTTGTGGAGGTTAGAAAATTAGAAATCATGTCTGCTAAGTAGATAGGGGTTTTTTCCAGTTTTACATTTAATCAGATTTATTCCCTGTTCAGCCACATTATTTGCTTGTTAAATGCACAGGAGAATATTTTTTGTAAATTATCTAAACTTTTAATAGCTTATGCACACAGATTCCAAAGAGAATTAGTTCTGCCAACAGACATACATTTTAGATTACCTGCTAGTTAAAATGTCTAGATGCAGAGGTCAGGCAGATTTTGTATGTGTACTATAGATATGTCCCCCATAGCAGATCTGTGAACTGTTAAGATTCCCTGATCCAGGGTGAGTTGAATTGGAGGGGAGATTTCTCACCTGTTTTGGGTCTGTGTTTGCAAAGATGCAAAGATGGGGGGAATTGTTTAAAGCTTTTCTTTTTGTGCAGTTCACACAGTGCACAAAACGTATTAGTGTTTTGTATAATGCCATGTTTGAAACCAGAACCCTTCTTGGTCATCTTGCTGGGGTTCCTTCTAATTATCTTTCTGATCATGGAGAAAAGCAGCTGTTGGACTTTCAGAAGGAATACTGTGGGTGAGCCTGGTGCCACTCCTACATGTTGGAATATTGCTGTGGTGGAATCTCCATTTCCGCTCTGTGGGCTGGAGCAGCATTAAGCACTTCCCACATGAATTTGCAATGGAAAACAGAAGATAAGCTGGATGAATGTAGCCCCAGCTCATTAGAAAAAAACCAAACAAACCACCAGAATGTTTTGTACAAAAAGCCATTTGTCTTGGGACCTCTTGTTTTGTTGCTTGGTTTATTGCACTGTAATTCTTTTATTTGTTGTGCATAAGGAACATCTCAATGATGTTTCTGTGTAGTTAATCATTTTTTTTTTAACTACCAGTCAAAGGAGTAAGAACATGGCTGTGCCTAGCCAGAAGTTGCATTTCATGAAGCAAAACTGCAAGTTCACAGAATATTCAAGCTCAATTCATTAATTACCATTTTAAACAAGGTTTGTTTGGAAAAAAAAATTAAATTAAAAAAATCTAATTGAGAAGCTGACAGATTGATGCTCATAAAACACTTTGGAGGTACAGAGTGCTGTTTCCAGTAGAAGTCATTTAATCTCTTTGGGTTTTTTTTCATTATGGCATGGGTTTTGTTTTGATTCAGAATGAGCTGTTGCAGTTGGAGAGTTCACACTTGTAGGTACCAAAGGTGCTCGGCTTCACCCAGGCGCCTTGCTGCCCATCTGGGGATGTGTATCATCAGCACTACTCTGTCTTGCTGGTTAGTTATCTTTGTCTACAAAGCTGGAAAGAGAACACAGGAAAGAAAAATGTCTTTGCACAGCAATAATCAATAAGACCAGCAGTATTTTAGGCCTCTGGTGATCACAATTTAGTTGTTTTGAAAATAATCACAAGAAAGACTAATGATGTAGAACTTGTCATTTGCTGTTGTTGCTGAAAATTCAGAAGAAATTGTGTTAGGAACGGGATTAATTAAATATTCTGTTTATCTGATCTTGTTTGTGAATGTTTAAAATATTGACTGTAAATTGTACTACAAGGTTTTAAATCAATGGCCAGCTTTACTGCCCTTCAAGAAGAGTAAGAACCTGGAGGTCTCCACACACCCTGCCAGGTCCAGCTCTGTTTTAACTACTGGGAGTTGAAGCAGCTCTCAGCACAAGCTCCTGGAATAGTACTGATTTTTTTGCTTGAAGAGGTTAATGACCTTTATCTAAAAAAATTACTCTTTTTTTAAATGAAAGTGGGTTAGGCTAGAAGTGCCAGGATTTTTTTTTTCATTTTTATGTGTCAGATTGGAGGGGAAATGCTATATAATTTTCTGTTAGGTTTCTGCTAAGCAAATTAATTGGCCTATTGGAAAGTACTTTAGTTGTAAGTGAACAAACTAGTACAGTCTCTTTTTTCTAGAGTTAAAATGCAGATATATTTTCACTAGGATGACTTTCTTCGTTGGCTTTCCAAGATGAGTGAGCCAGATAAGTACCGATGGGTATTTGTCATCTTGAATGGTAAAGGCAAGTTTGCTTTTGGGAATAAAATTCCTAGGTTGAAGGAATTGCCAATGGGTTAGCATACGTCTTGTCCAGCAAGTAATATGCTATGTTCGGACCATTTAAGATAAAGAGCTACACATAAATAACTTAAAACTCAGAGGACATAAAAAGTGCAGCCTTTGAGATCCCAAATAATGTGTCTGAAGACAGGCTTGGGAACAAAATGTGATCTCCTTATGAATTTGTTGTAAATATAAAATTTATTAAGAAGCAATTTTGACTGAGCTGTAGAACTGCATAGCAGCTGCTGTGAGGCCAAAAGCAACAAGGATACAAAGTGTAGAAATGTCCAGTGAACTCTCAGCTGGTTACTGTGGCCTGAAGGCTATTGTGGGCTGCTCATCATCAGGGAGAGAGTGTGTAAAGGCTTCTAAAATTAACAATATTTTTGAAGTTATGTTTTGCTGACCACAGTGTCCTCAGTGTGATAAAGATGGAAAAAGTGCCCAAGTGAGCATGGAGCTAGGAATTGCATGCCTGAGTTTGGGGTGTGGAGCAACAGTTTTGTATCAGTGCTGAGGCTACTCACTCACAGCTAAACTGCCTATTCCAAAGAAGAAAAGAGACTTTGTAGGAGATCTAGAAATCATGAATTAAGAGGAGAAAGGGTAGGAATCGTCTCAATTTACAAAAAAAAAAAGAAGAAGATAAGTACAGAGTATAAGTCTTTCATATTATAAGGTTTCTGTTTAAAAAGATAGTAGTCATTAATTTTCTGTGTCTTTTGGGGAGAGCTCAAGAAGCGATTGGTTCTATTTGAAGCAAAGATGGTTTTCCGTGGATGTCCAAAACCCTTTTTTTAAGTCATAGACTGAAAATAATTTTAATGGAATTTCCTTTATAGAAGAGAATTCATATATACTTATCTGTTGATCTAAAGCAGCCTTGTAGATATGCAAATCTATTTTTGTAGAAGTTATATGGAAATGTAATTGCATAGAAAGCTTGAGACTACATAATGTCTTCCAGTTCCAAATTTCTGTGACCCTCTGGTGATTCCTTTTCTTGCTTTTGCCAAGAGAGCTATTTGAAATGTGCATTAGTAGTTACTTCTTGTGGTGGGTCCTTGAGAAAATGCACTGAAAATCATTTTAAGCTGCAGGCACTACAATCTGTAAGTCTGTTGTAATTTTTTTTGCCTTGGAGATTGAAGCAGTACACAGGGCTGTGCATGGAAATGGAAGAGAAGCCTCAGGCTACACCCTACTGCTCTCCTGGACTGGTACATGCTCTCTTGAGGTGATGGGAAGAAAGCTGCTTATGTAAACTGTGTTTACGAGTTTAAAGGCTGGGCTTCGTGATCAAAATGTAACACATGACAGTGTTTTAAAACATGTTCATGTGCTTGGGGAAAATAGTGGAAGGAGGATTCCTGATCTAGTGGGAGGTGTCCCTGCCCGTGACAGAGCAGTTGGAACTAAATGGTCTTTAAGGTCCTTTCCAACCCAAACTATTCTGTGATTAATTAAGTTTAGTTTACATAAGCAGATTCTCATGCAGTTCTTCGATACCCTATTCTTTCTTCCGAGTAAGTCTCACTTTCATAGGAGCTTGCTGAAAAACATCTGGGGGGAGGGGGTTGATCTGGTTTTCAGCCAATAAATTCAAATTTGCATTAAAATCAGGCAAAATTCACTTCAGCAGGACTTCCCAGGATGTGGGTCAATGACTCATGGCTGGAGTTGTGTCTAGTGCTCCACTCCTTGCAAACAATCACAAGCAAATCTTCCCTATACTTGTTTCAGGGCTAATCATTCCAAACAATGATGCTTTTGTTGCTCCTTTGGAGTTTTACAGGACTAACAGTTTATAAATAATGCTTTTGGGCTGTTCTTACACCTCCATTATGTAGATTAGAAAGAAACAATAGTAATTTTTTTTATTACTCCAATGATCTTTGCTCATCACTAAAAGCCTCCATTTCAACACAGTGTGGGGAAAGTGTTGTACTGGGGGTTTCTCTGCAGTTGTACATGGAATCTGATGGAAGCTGGATATATGTGGCATGCAGAGGGCTCAGGGATAAGAAGTGGCCTGTGCTCATTTAGGTCAAGAGGCCTGTTCTCTTGGAGCCTGAGGTTCCCAGCAAAAATGTTTTCCAGCGTTCTCTTCTTTAGCACCATTCTAGGTACAGGACAGGGTTTCCTTTTACCAAGAATGACTAGAAACACATTGTATTAGAGAATGCTTAAAGTAACAAGCAAGCAGGCAGTAGAGACACGGATAAATTTTTTCCAATAATCTGCCTTTGATACTCTAGGATTTATTCAGTGAAAAAGGAAGTTAATATTTCGTGAGGCAACATAACCTATTGAACAAAACTTCAACATTTAAAATGTTGCACTTCTAAAGCTCTTTGAGTTATTATGAGTAAGGTTTCTAGAAATGACATGCTGCTGTGTGTCAGAACCTCTTCTAACATGACATCAAATGCAATCATTAAAGTTTTGGAATAAGTGAAAAGTGTAATTGAGTTCAGCAGCAGTATAGATAGGCCTTGTGGCTTATCCTGGAACTTTGTGACATCTTTGAAATGTAAACTGCTGTTCTTGTCTTCTGTTTGTTATATGTCGCTTCAGAAGGGTAACAGTATGTGTGGTGCCAGTATCTCCATAGTAAGGAAGATAAACACAGGGCGAAAGAAGGAACTTTAATATGCCACCAGAGTGGTCATTTATGGTTACTGGTTATATTTTTCTGTATGTGTGGGAGAGGGAGAGTAAAAATTTAACTTTCCAAATGAAAAGGAAGATGAAAGGCAGGGATAGAGTTTCACTGATTGAAAACAAGAGGGAGGGAGCCTGCTGTGCTGGAAAACTAAGGGAAACCTCTCCAGAGTGAAAATATTGGGAAGCAATTGAAGCCTTGTTACCAGTGTTAATGCTTGAGAGTGTCAGTGCTTTGTCTTGATTTTCTCTGATACCTGATCCAAGGGCAAGTTCCCTCTTTGGCATGTTTATGTTGCCCCCATCCCCAGACCCTGAGGCCCTAAAGGTGAAATGTGACTGATACATGCTGTGGAGATCCTTCCTTGTGTGGGATTTATTCCTGCAGAGTTTGGAAACCCATGAAAGCAGCAGGGCAGTATTTGGGCCCACCAGGTCCATTTTCAGCTCTTGTGTGCTGCAGAGCTTCTTTGCTGCCCTGGCAGGGGTTTCTGAGCGTACTTGGCTTGTAGGAGAAATCTGCAGTATCCGTAATCTTCTAAAGTAATAATTGTTTTTCTACAGGCTATTGTAAACTTTATGTTAAAGTTCTAGTGAAAATTTTAGTTGGAAATTGTATAGGAGACTTGGTGAAATTTGAGATGCTCTGGGCACCTCACTTCTGAAACTTCCACCTTGAATATAAAATATATTTTCCAAGCAAAATGCAATTGACTTGGCATGCAAATATTTGCCTTTGTAAATATCTTTAAACTTTAATTAACGGGAAGGTATTTTTTGGCTTTGCTGCTGTGGTTCAGTTCAGGCCAAGTGCTACCAACATGGAAAAAGATACATTTACGTATTGCGTGTTTGCATGTGAGCTTTGACTTTCAGTGTGTGCAATATCATTAGCTTATGGCTTGTTGGTTTGGGAAGGCTCATGTTGAATATTAAGGAAAGAATTTTGGAAAACTTATTCTAGCTAAAAAATTTAATCAGTTGCATATTTTAATGCTTATGCTTGTAGTTCAGGTTTTCCCAATGCACAGGACAGAAAAAACCTTGAAAACACTCTACCTTCATTTTTGAAAGTTTTCTTGAAATGTTCTGTTTCTAAGCCATGCTATTCAGAGTATGAATTCAGACAAGGAACATACCTAGTATTCTGGAAATTTTTACATTGATTTTAACTTAGCAACATGACTAAATCAGGTAAATTTCTTCAAGGAATTTATTGTTATTTGGTGAGAAAAGAAAAAAAAACCTTATTGAATTTCAGTGTGCATTTAAAAATCCGGTAATAAAATAAGTAATATGGCTGAAAAATGCACATTAGAATTAGATTTGACACTGTTATTTGCTTTATGTCTACCTTTATCTTATGATGCATTATTCAATGGTATTACACAGACTACTCTATTAAGTCTTAATCAAATGCGTTTTATCTTAAGTGTCAATTCAATATTTTGCTATTGTATTTCTGTTTTGAAATACTGAGCTTTTTGTAGGGGAATGATAAATGTATGGCAGTTTGGTCAGGAAGGGACAGTTTTATATTGGCATTTTATAAAATTATCTATAAATTGCAATTCTACATTCTGCTCTAAAATGCCTATGGATTCAGTCTGCTCTATTTGCTTATATGAAATTGAAAAATTGAGGAAGCAAAGTGGCTGATGCATGTTTATCATATTTGGATGTGTTGGAAAAAGTGTTTAGATGTGCATGTGAATTAAGCCTTTCTGATCAGTGCAGGTTGTTTGCCCTAGAACTACTTGGAGTTATGTGTATGTGACATTTAGGGTGTGTGTTTCCAGTATTTTGTGTGTAAAAATACAGACCAGGTAATTGTCTGTGTTGCTGTAGCCAGTTGTGTAATTGCATAGGTAAGGATAACATGGTTTCATACATTCATACAGTCTGCTTTTTGGACTCTTAGGTATTGGATTTGCATAGGCTATACTCAAAAAAAATCATTTTTCCTGCCTTGGGTTGGGTGGATAATGTAAAATACCAATTAGTAGCTGTTTTAAATTAGAATGTTGGTCCTCTTTCCTGCTTAGTAGCACAGCCCAATTGTGCTCTAAGAACAGAGCTGTGCTCTAAGAACGGCCCACCCCACATAGGGCTGTAAGAAGGCTGGAGTTCTGCAGGCAGGTTAAAGATGATAATTCTGAATTTTCAGCATCTCAGCAGAAGACTTGCATTTTCTTTACAAAATACAAAGAGGTTAAATGGTTGCTTAACAGTCTCCCATCTGGGAAGCAAGAATTAAGTGGTTTCTATGTCACTAATCAATTTGTTTTGTTATTCCCATAAATTTACATTTCTCTGCAGCAACAAAGACTTGTCTAACTACAAAGCATGCTTAGAAGGAACTGCTATTTTTCATTAAGAAGCACCAAAAGACAGAGCAACCCATTTACTCAGGCTAATACAAAACCTCCATTTTTCTCTATAAATTCTGCATTAAGCTACACTAATGCTGATGGGAATTAAGCCACGTGTATGGCCTCGGAGGCAGGAACAAACTCTTTCACAAACAGAATAGATGATGTTCACTGCTGATACTTTTTTTTTCCCCTCCAGGCTGACTGAGCTGTGTGGTAGCAATACACATCATGACAAACAAAGCAGTATTTATAGTAGCATTAGGAAGTTCATAAGCTCAGAAGTAGCACAGCAGTTTGCACTGTTACGAGTTCTGGCTCTTTTGTCTCAATTCTATGACCCTGAACATGTGGCATCTAGAAAAAGTTATGAAATCCAGTCTTGAAGAAGGGCTGGGAAGTGTCTAAGTTTAATTTCTTACATCATTTGTTAATAGAGCCAAAGTTAAAGTAGAGGATAACTGACCTGCCAAGGGCCTGATGCAGTTATGGCTGAGAACTGTGAAATACAATCACGACTCTCAGTGCTTCTCTGGTGTCTCCATCAGGCAGTGCTTTGCTGCTGATGGTCTGTGTATTTAATGACCAAAAAAATAAAAAGCTTATATGAAAGTACTGCTGTGCCAATAAGGTTCAGTCCTGCCATTCTCAAATACTTAAATCTGCTTAAATGAAGTGATGCCTGTGTGTAGAAGCAGCCTTGAACTTGTAAAAAAAGGCAATTTAAATATGTGACCAGCCTTTTCTTGCATGAATGATACTGGATACTGTTTTTCCAAATGTTCCTGAGTGAATGAAATTAGGCCCATATAAAAGAAATACAAGAACCTTACTTTGAGCTGTGAATAGCAGATGGAACAGTGCTGGAGTTGACATACTTGACTTTTTCAGCCTTACACACAAACTTCACTTGGATGACTTTATAATGTAAATTTAATAGGTCTGTAGGGTTTTTAAGACAATATAAACTGAAGAATGGATAGCTGTAGCTCAAGAGCAGTTAGGAAATACTTCTGTGCTGAGAGCATGGGAAGTCTGCTGAAGTTTAGTTTCAGAATTTTAAGGGGTAGAATGGAAGTAGATGTCAGAAAATGTGAATATTTACTATGCATTTTATAGTGGGGTTTTTTGTGTTTGGTTTTTTGTTTGTTTTTTTTTTTAATTTAGAAATACTAAAATGCATTCTGTAATTTATTCTCATTCACATTGTAATGCCTACATCTTCTCTTTTGGGAAAATGACCCATGGTTCAATAGGAGGCTTTCCTAAATTCCTACTTAAGCTGCTTGGGTTTAGTAGGGTTTTTTTTGCTTTGCTGGCAGTGCTGTGGTCTGAGTTGTGTGGACATTCCATGATTCGTCCTTTCTGAAAACAAAACGAAATCTTAACTGAATACTGTGATGCTGAGTTTGCATCCTGGGATATGTTGATACCAATTCTAATTTCCTTAAAGATTTTGTTATTGTACTCAAGCAGTGCAGAAGATTCTCAGGCCTTCATAAAATATATATATATATATATATAGTCATGACACCTAAACAATGCATTCATAAAACTGCTATTTTGGGTGAGTATTGTGTTAATACTTGATCCTTCTGTGAAAAGTGTTTTCTTTGAAAACACTAAGTCATTAAAGGGAATGGGGAGAGAGGTGAACATAACAGCCATAGAGTATATGGAAAAAATGGTACAGCTTTTTTAGTTACTTATATTCCTTTTTTTTCCCCTGGCAGTCATTGGATCCCTTTGTATTAAAAAGTTTGACAGATGTGATGATTTTTCCTTGCTTTACCTACTTTGTTTTTATGGCTTCCAAAAATTCAGTCTCACTGCACTTCATAAGCTGGCACCACAACACATGTTTAAAGTCTCTTAAGAGAAGAACATACAAGAGCTACCGCAACCTTTTGTCTTCTGGCGCATTTCTACTGCCTAATGGACTTTAGCCTCCTCCTTGCTTTTAGAATTTTGCCAGTGGGATTTACAGAGGATTTTCTTTAGGTTTTCTTCCTTGATTTGTGGAAAAATATGTTTTCAAATCTAACTA
This sequence comes from Corvus kubaryi, assembly GCF_017639235.1. Lineage (NCBI taxonomy): Eukaryota > Metazoa > Chordata > Aves > Passeriformes > Corvidae > Corvus > Corvus kubaryi. The sequence continues at coordinate 817,812 of NW_024582058.1, read as the reverse complement.
TTTTGGGATTCAAAGGTGCCTCTGGCGTTGCCGAAAGATTTTTTAAAAAAATTTCTATATTGAAGTAAAAAGTAGTATAAAGCTAGGGAAGTGATTGACTGAAAATTTGTTCATGTTTTGTATTTCTTATTTGAGTTCACACAGCAGGTTTTGTAGCTTGAATAAAAGAAAACAGTTTGTAGTTCTATGTATATGTAGAGATATTAAACCTATTGGATTGTTGTAAAAACAAAACAAAACGTTTTATTTCGAGTTCCTCTATTCTTTATTCTGGATTTATTTTAAAGAAGTGAGAATGGTGCTTGCCTTGTCTTGCAGAGAAATTAGTAGTTCTCTTTTGAAAAACGTATACAATTCCCACAGGTATATAGTAAGCATCAGATATATGCCACAGTTCACTGGACGGCTGGGAAGAGAGAGAGAGAGCTTATCATCATTCTGTGTGACTCTGCCACCCTCTGAAGTAAGAGTAATTTCTAGGAATTGCACCCATTCTTTCAGTATTTTCTATACCTTTATCTTCCCTTCCTGACCACCGTTTTCCCACTCTGCACAATTAATCTGTGGGAACTGCTCATGCAGCTCTGTACCCAGTTGTGGGAATTGTTCCTGGACCCCGTATTTCAGGTCCCCACAGATATGTGTGTTTCTGAACCCTGTACTTTATGTTCTCGGAATTATTACTTATCAGTATAAACACAAGTATAAAGAACTGTAAATATCAAAACTATGAGTTTTAAAATAAAACCTGTAGAAGAACCCATTACGCATGTCCTTTTTGGGAAAATGAATGACCTTTCAGGGTAAAAAGTCCTGATCTTACTTTCAAGTATGTCCTGGGCTGGGGATTTATTTCAGGTCTTCAAAACAGGAACCCTTAGATCCTGGAAACATGATATCTTCTAAATTATGATAGTATCACTCTTTTAAAATGTGTTTTAAATGATATGTAAAAGTGTAGGAGTAATTTGCCAGAGAAGCACTTTTTCCCTTTGGGATGTTGTAATTATTTTGGAGACTTAATTTGTCACGTATTCCCCATGAAGTCCTTGAAATATTAGTTTGCTTTTTTGAGGTTTCTCTGATGAGCAGGGGCAAATTTGGATATTTGATCCTCCAGCTAGAGCTTCTGTTGATACGACAAATAGATCAATTTCTGTTTCTAATCATGCTGATAATGTTGTATTCAAATGACGATAAACAAACAGATGCATACATTGTGGAAGAAAATAAGAAGTCTTTTCCAGAAAAGCAGGATGTTTATCTGAAATTTTTTCAGTCATTATACTTTGAAATGTACCATTTATCTTGGCATTCAGTTTCATTCTGTACTCTTGAAGGCCCCTCTCTCATTTATTACTGTTAGCATACCAGAACAAATGTCTTTCAGATGTGAAAAATCAATCATCTCAAAAACGTTGCCAGTAGTTATTTGGGTGGATTAATGCAAGGTGTTGGGAGAGGAGGGTTGAAATGAAGTGTCATAATTGAGCAGCACAAGTCACCAGAGAAATTATAGTCAATTGATCAAGGTTCCAGTCTGAGAAGCCTTTTAAAAAATAAAACAGGAAAAAAAAAGCCACCTAAAAAATAACATAAAACCCTCTACCAAAAAAAAGCAACATAAGGAAGGAACCGGGACAGTGATATACAATACATTCAATGCTGGAATGTGCACACACTTTGTGATTTAGGTTCATTGAATACAGCATGAAGTTCTTTTCAGATTTTTATTTGGTTTTTTTATTTGAATCTGTTTTCAGAGGTACTTCATAGTTGTCTGGAAAATAGAAAATGGAGGCCCTTCATGGACTTAGTCTGTAATCTCTAATGCTGGATTGTCAAATCCAAAGTCTTTCTCATCAAGTCCATGTAGCTTTGCACCTGCAAAGGAGAAGATGAATAATGATGGTCTTGTCAAAGGGGTTGCAGAGAAATAATCTATTTTTCTTCTACTAACAGCTTAAATCAGCTGCCTACGAGTGTTGAGTGTTTTAGCTGATTTGAGGTAGGATAAATCCCATAGCTGAGAGGATGTTGTCCAGAAAACAAACAAATTGTAACAAATCTCTTTTCCCCTGTAATGTGTGAAGAATAACTCTTATGAATAAAAGATCCCACATTTACACTGTTCTCGGCATAGTCAACTGAAATTATGGAAAACACATTGCTTACTCCTGCCACATTCCTACTGTTGTCTTCAGTGACTGAAGCTTCCATGAGAGGGAGGAGGAGGGTCATTAATATATTATTAAGATAATAGTGTATTATTAATATAGAATATTTTGAAAGCAGAGGAATCCCTCAGTATCCTGATGTTCTTAATTTAGTATGTAGATGATTTTTGCGTCTCCCTTTGCAGCACACAAGTAAACGTGGTGGAATGAGAAGTATGTTATGCAACGGTGGTTTTCAGAGAAGGCATGTCTCCATTTTTTTGTATGGATGGACCGAACACTGAAGGTGATTTTGGGAGAAGAAATATTTGTGAGAGCTAAATGGTTTCACTTGGGAGAAGAGGGGAGGTGATTATCTTCCAGTAATGCTTGCAGTCATTTAGATTTTAGAGCAAGAAAAAACATGATGGGCTTGTAATACATAAGGCTTCATTGTAGTATATCCATTGCAGTAAAACATAGGGACTCAGAAGAAGAATATTTTGAGGTTTGTTTGGGATTTTTTTTTTAATAATTTATACTAGTCCACGACATGGGTTAGCTTAATTTGCATTGTAATTTGTATTGTAATGAGCCCTTTCTTTTCCAGAAAACATCAGTGAGGGTAAAGTGTCTGTGTGCAAACTACCCACAGGTCATATTCTCTGAAATCAAAGTGCTTTTGTGGAAATTGGGAAGCTAATTATTAAATGCCAGTTGTCATTGCTGCAAACTTGTAAGACTGTAAGAGAAACAAGATTTTAATATAAAACACAAAGCAGAATATGACAGATGTTTCAGAGTTAAAAAGGAGTTGAAAGGGAGTAGGGGGGAATAAAGGCATCGTTTGATAGTATTTTGACATAGATTTCAACTCATGGAATTGTGTTATGCACTGTGATGATTTTTTAGTGCAAATGCAAAAGAGGGTATTGAGAAGAAGCAAAGGAGTGATACAAGGTAGAGGAAAATAAAATGTTGATTTGTGAGCTCCTTATATACCTTCTCTCAACACAGGTTTGACAGGTCTCTAAAGAACTGTTTGTGGTGGTGGGAAGTTTAGGTAAAAATTAAAAGTTTGCCCAGGCTGATTAGACAGTGGTTTGTTAATGATAATGCTGCCAATATTCTGCTTATAATAGTCAGAATATTTGCTTAAGCAGGGAGAAACGATTGAGTTTAGCAGTATATATATTATTTAAGTTTGGAAATGTAACTGGAACTGCTACTTCCTTCTTTTCTCAGGCATATTCCAGGGAGTAACCCTTGGTCCCATTGAGTTAAATGGCAAAATTAATATGGAGTACGAAGTCAGAATTTTTTTTGCTTGTATCTCTCTACAGCCATAGAAAACTGGTCTGTTGAATACAGTGTATCTTAAAACAAAACCCTTATGTAACATGTTACTTGCAAGCTTTCCTTAGTTATATATAACTGAGACATAGATACAAGTTTGCTAAATGGTGATTTTCTCCTTCCTTGCCCTCAGTTCACTTGAATGTGGATTGGTTCTTCTAACTGTGCTATCCCTGCTCTGACTTGGAGATCTGCATTCATTTGAGAACATCCTCCAAAAGGGAGCACCAAGTGATCTGTGGTTAAGTTCTATGTATTAATTTGGATTCAGTATAGGCCTGCCAGGAGACCTAGACACAGCAGGTCTATGCAGCCATACATCACACTTGAAGGTACCTCCTCCAACGTGAACTGTAGCTTCTCTTTATGAAAAGCATTTAGAAATTAGTAAAGATGAAACAAGAAGATTCAAACCCACTAAGAAATTGAATAGTTTTGTTTAGATGCTAAGTAATTCACCATGGATCATTAAAATTAATTAGAACTGTGAGCTTATTTTGAAGCTGTAAGAATTCAAAGCAGATGGGATTTTGAAGGAAAGGATAATCACCCCTTCTGTGTCTTTCAAGAGTTTTAAAAATAATTTAGTGATTTTAATGACACTCAGGCCAGTAGGTTCCTTCAGCTGGTGTGCTAATGGTGTAGTAGTGCCTTTCCCTTCTATATAGCATCCCTTCAGGTGCTTCACTGAGTTTTCTAACTCACAGTTTGTTAAAGAACAAAGCTTTTGAAAATATTAATCTTCCTTTAATAAACATGGTATTTTTAAAGTTTATCAGGAGTCTCCAATTAGGGAATGCTCACTGTTATGGAAGAAACTGTGGCATGTGGACTGGAACAATGATTTAAGCAGTATAATTAGTGACTAAATATGAAGATGCATTGCTTTGTGCCTTGGTTGGATTTGGTGCAAACTTGAGCTTTCAGTTTGCCATTGCCAAGCCTGGCTCAAGAAGCTGAAATTGTAAGGCTGGATGAAGGCCAATATGCAGATTGCACAGGTGCTTAGTAAGTGAAGAAGAGCAATAAAGAACATCCTTTGGAATACCCACTTAATTATTTTACATTTTAGCATTCCAATTTCTCCCACGTCCAAATGGCCATTCGTAATTTTCAGCCATTACTTTGTCCTGGTAACTAGTCTGGCAAAGGGTACCGAGATTTTGTTCTTTGTATAGTAGTAGAGTATCTGCTATTAGTATTGGAGGTAACATGGGTGTCTGTGGGATTGTGAAGGTCCAGACCAAGGACATCTTGTCATTCCACAGTCAAGCAGTGACTGGGAAGCAGTGTGATCGTACTGGAGTATCTTCAGTAGACTGGATGTCTGAGGGAGCCTTTGGTTTGAACTTGAGCCCAATTTAGAAATAGCCCCCTAATTGTTCATTTACTGGTGTTTTAGTTTATTTGCAGAACATGCTACATTCTTAAACTTTTCATGCTTTTGAATTTGAAATACTGAGTCAAAAGAAATAAAGATTCCTTTTTATTCAACGTAGGTCTCAGCAGTACTGTCTGTGGCCTTTCTGAACAAATAGGTTGTGGCCAGGTGTTTTCTAGGTGAGCCAAACTCCTTGCTGGAAACCTAGGTATTTGAAGCTCATGTTACATTTTCCATGCTCTACTTAGTCTCAGTTCAGTGACTGCAAAGGAAGCCTTTGCTGTAGGCTGATGAAGATGTGAGCTTGTCACTTCATAGGTTCCTACTCACTTCTCAGAGGACCAGAGATCATAAAGTAATTTAAAGGTAAGTCAATGGCTTCTATAATCTATTAATTGACACCATGTAAGTTTAAAGGGAACATTCAGTGAGTCAGTTAGCCAAGTGTCAGTGCAGAAGCCTGGGAAGAGCAGAGCTTTGAAACAGCAGCTTTTACAAACGAAGCTGCAGGTTAGGGCTAACCCAGTCTATTTCTTTTTCCGTGTGCTTGTTCCTTACATATACATTATCTTCTTTGGGGGAGAACTCCCCCTTTCCCTCCCCTCAATTCTTCTGTGTTAAATGTATGCAGTTAGAACTCCTTTAGTATGTTTGGAAATAAGTCTGCCAAACCAAAGAGCTATTTTAATATAGCTTTTTCTAAAAGGAGAATTAAGAGATTTCTCTCCAACTGCAGTATTTTTGACTTACTCATAGCCTCAGCTATCTGCTCAAACTAGGGAAGTTTACAGGAACTTGTCCCTGTGAGGGTTGATATTTACCAGTTCTGAAATGTTTTTAAGATTGGGGAAAAGGGATTTGAATTACGCATGTGTCCATGTACATCTTTTGGGTCAAAACTGAACCTATATCTTATTTCCTTATTGTTTTATGGGGCTAGTGTAAACATGAAAAGATGTTGTTTATGACACCCCAATTTCTGTTTCCTACGGAGGTGTTGAAATCTGTAATATGGTTGGATTTAATGAGCTGGCAAGTGTCAGGGCATGGCTTGTCCCCCATATCCTTTATTTCCTTGTAAGAAATGTGTATCAGCAGGCATAAACCTGATCAGTATTTTCCTTAATGTCCTGGGTGATGCAATGGAGTGTGTGCCCACTTGGAAAGACAACAACAATTAAAAAAAAATCCAAAAATCCAATGGAGAATGATTTGAGATATAGAAAATGTGACTCCATGAGGTATGAACAGGGGAGGAGAGATTTAGCTTGAGGAAAAGAATGAAGGAAATGTAAGGGTTTTTTTAATTTGTAGTTTTACAGTTTAAAAAATGGAAAAATGTGATTTGCCTTTGTGAATTATAAGAGGAGTGCAACAGGATAAAAGAAAGCTAAAGCCTAGGAAAATCTGTGTGTTTATTAAAGTAGCAACGGAATAAAACAACATGGGAAGGTGATGGAGGACTCATCTTTGCAAATCTTTTATGACAGTTAGAAAAAGCACCTTATTTAGTTGATTTTATTTTTAAAGATGGGAAATAACTTCTAAAATGCCTGACAGCCCTGGTCTCTGATGGGGAACTATGTCCCTATTTTGTATGAAAGGGGTTGCTGCACTAGCAAATGCTTGGGAGTGGAAGAGAATGACTGGGTTTAGACTTAGTGGGGTTTTATGTACTTAGTCGCTTTGCAGGTTAGAATCATAGAATCATTTAGGTTGAAAAAGACTTCTAAGATCATTGATTCCAACCATTTAACACAGAAGAAATGCAAATGCTTACATATCTTGTAAGTGTTGACAGCTTTTTCCATAACTAAAGGAGGTCTTTTGCAGCTTCATAGGAAGCCCTTGTGCTGCAGGGAATTTTGTAGCAGGGGAGCTACAAAATTGTCACATGAAAATGCAGATTGAGTTATGAAAAACTGGCTTTTGAAATATTTCTTCGTTAACACCAAGAATGTGTAATATGATGCAAGCCTTGTCAGGAAGCTGACAGAGAATAAAGTTGATAGCTTTGCCCATAGGTGAGGTCCTGATGGGCTCCCTGTGGTCAGTCAGATAGCTCGAAATAGCTTGAAATAGATTGTAGGTTTTTTTTATTTCAATGAAGAATATGAGATGAAGTTCATTACAAATACAGCAAGTAAGAAGGTCAGACACCTCACTGCTTCGCTGAAGAGTCTGATTAATCAACTGTTGATCTATAGTGAGAGAAACAATGTAATTACAAAAATGGATTAACTGTGAGCTTAAATCACACAGTTTAAAAAATTGTCTAGAAGAAAATCCTTTCTCACAAATTAAAATAATAATAAATTTGAGGTTGCAAGCATGTTGCTTTTTCTTTAAAGATGAAGCCTTGTCTATGTTACAAAAAAAAAAAAAAAAAGAAAAAAAGTGTATATTTTAGCTAAGTAAGTGTGGTGATAACCATATCACCATTCCAGACTTGTGCAGTATGGATTTTCCTCTGCTGGGAGGGCAAGTGCTGTCAGGAGAGGGTGTAAGCTGTGCTAGTGTAGTGCAACCATACCTGTTATCCTGGAGACAAAGACAAACCCATTTCCTGGGGTAGAAAACTTAAAAAAAAAATCCAGCAACAAGGTATCTTCCAGACCAAACCAAACAATCATCAGCAATTGAAAATGCAGTTCTACCTCCTATCCAGAAAGGGATTTGTGTGCCTGTAAGTGCTGTGTGTCTTGGGAGCAGCTATAGTGCTGTGCTGTGGAGGCTGAGGAACAGCTGATCTCTGTTTTCTAGGGCCCAGGAAATGTTCAGTTGAGATTACACTTTGAGACTCCAAGTTGGTGTAAATGTGGAAGGGAATGTAGTATGAACAGTGAGTGAATACAACTTAGAAAAGAGTCTTTTCTTACCTTTTTTTTACCTCACTATATAAACCACTGCGTTTCCCTCTCCAACAGAGAAAAGCAGTGCCTCGCTCCTCTGCCTTCTCCTTATTTCTTTATTTGCCTCGTTTAGCTTGAAGCTTGCTGGGTTGAAGAAGACAAATGGGTGTCTCTTAGTGAAAGAGAGCAAAGCTTTCATTTATCTGCCTCTTCTGAACAGGAGCATGTGGATGTAAATGCTGTCCTACCTGATTGGGAAACAACATTGTATTTCCCTCCTCCCCAACCCTGAGATGTGGCTCATTCTGTTCTGCGGCCCTTCCCGAGGCAGACATCCATTGTGCAGCTGGCAGCCCAGCTGTGGCAGATTTAAAGAGTCACCACTGCTGTAGTTCAAGCAGTCAGCAGGAATTGAACCACTAATTTTGCTCAAAGAAAGACCCAAAGGAATAGCTTGTGAGCCATTGAAGCTAAAAGCTGTAGGAGGCTCAATTGGTGCTCTCTCTATCTCAGGACTTGACTTGTATTTGGTAGTGCTCAGAATTGTTGGAAGCTTAGCCTAACTTTGTTTCTGTTGTCAATAAATGTTTAATCTTACCCATTTTGCATTCGATGTGCATTTTCTCTTCTCGACCCTAACCTACTTACTCAGCCAGTGACAATGTTTAAACCTTTCTGTGTGTTGCTTTCTCAGTTATGATCACAGAAGTATCTGTGGGCTGGAAAGCCTTTCTGGTTACTAATGTGTGATGTGAGCTCTCTTTGTATCTTGCAGAACTGGTTTTGGTTTTTGTTTCAGCTGGTCGTTTTTTCCCAACTATCTTCCAGCAGGAGCCTTGTATTGTGTGCTTATGGTGGGACACCTTCCTCACAGCCTGTTGGCTCATATGCTTCACTTACCTCACCACTTTCCCAGACTCTCTTGTAGTTTTCTTTCTTTGCCTTGCAGTGACCTTCTCATCTTCCCCCTGTTGCTCTTTTCCATTGTTCCTTTCTCTCCTGGGGATTTTTTCCCCCCATTTTGTTTCATCTCCCTTGGCTATTCCCTACTCCCCCTCATCCCTTTGTGGTTGTTTGCCAAGTGCAGGACATCCAGTGGGGTTGGCCAACATGTGTTTTTGCAGCTGCTCTGTGAGTCCAGAAGGGACATTCTGGATATAGAAGCTGCCGTTTGCTTGTTACTCTGTATGCATGAGTTATGACCTTGAGCAATAGATCTGCTCTGAGAACTAAGGGAGAATGGGAAAGGGATTTTGAAGGTGCCGGCTCTTTATCCACAGTTTAGGGATTATGCCCACAGTGGGTGGGTTAGATATACAACTTTGCAGCTCTACAACTTTTATCTCCCCTGTATCTAGCAGTGCAAATTCCAGTAGGATTTCAAGCAGTGAACACAGTTTTGTACTGAAGTTTAAATCAATTATTGGTTAGATTAAGCCAAGTTCTGTAGAAAGTATGCAAAGAGCTTCAAAGGTCACAGAGTGGGAGGTGGTCAGAAGAACATGCCTGCAGCTGTTACAGGTGCCAGGGAAAGATGGTTATATGGGCTGAGGCAGGGCAAGGAGTGAGGCTGGGCACTGGGATTTTGTGGGTGGTGGATTAAGGGTGAGCTGAGATTTTACTTGTTAGTGTTTTTCATATGGTTCACTGCTCTGGCATGTCTAAGCTTAGGGAAGTATTGTGTGTTGTTAAGGTGACTGATTTCTGAGAACGTCTAATACTAAGGGAAGCCATGCAGCGTGATCGGGTACGTTGGGTGGGGTGGTGGGAATTGAAAATCATGGAATGGTTTGGAGACTGAAGCCAACAGATGCTAAATGATTTTCCGTTACACCTATGAGCTTGCATTAAATTCAAACAATTGTAAATCCTCAAATGCAGTGGCTTGGATTGCTCTTAAGTTGGATGGGTTTTTGTACTAGTCTGTTCTTCAGATGAACAGTCCTTAGTTTGCAGGGGCTTGGTAGGAAACTTTGATTGCTGCTTGGGAAGAAGCTCTGGGTGGTTTCTGGCCATACGTGGATCCCAGTTTCTGGACGTAGAGCCAGGCCTGGGTGATGCCTGAAAAGGGAATAGCAGCTGGTCATACCTGGCTGCCAGAGGGCACTCAGGGTCACAGTATCCATACACAGCTTCCCCAGAAGGTAGCTTAGCAGGGAGGGTTTCAGGTTCAGCTTCCCTTTACCCTTATTCTGCCTAGCCCTACTACAAGTGGTTCTCCTATTTTAATTCCAAATTAAGATACACAATTAATTTCACAATTACCTACTATCAGGAACATGATATGTAGTTTCTTTCTAGCTCAAATACTATGTGGACAGAAAATCCACTGTCTCATTTGGTGTAAGGGGTTTGGTGTTTTTTTTTAAATTTGTAACAAGCATAGAAGATTTATAAAATATGTTGAGAGATATGAAGTTGCTTAAAACTTATAAACTTTGAGATACATTTTTCTGTGAAATGATGTTTGTCATTATTGTTTTCTTTGGCTGCAGACATTATTTGATATGAAATCTGGCTGTAAGCTCTCTGGAGCTGTAGATGTTTAATTTCTATTTCCATGGCATCCTGCTAAAATCAAAATTCAGTGTGATTTGTGATTGCTTAACTGCGCAACATGTCTTGTTCAGTCATGGTTCCTATCATGTTTTTCAGCCAAGAGTCCCTTTTAAGGTGACAGGAATAAAGTAATTTTACATCCTAAGATTACAATAGTTTGAAGCTGATAGCTTCTCCTTCTTCCTTCCTATTTCATGTTTCTATTTTCTTTTGGATTTTAAGATGGATAGGCCAGCTCTGTTGAGCCAGCTTTTCCCTGCATTTTTTTTCAATAGGAAAGTTTTCGTAAAAAATGTGATTCATTGAACAATTTATTATTTCATGGTTTAGAAAACTTTTTTTTCCCTTTTAGTTAAATACATCACCTTGTCTTATGCTCATGAGTCAAAGGGGAGCCTTAGCACCGAATTGTTCTGTGGTTGTCTTTTTTGCCCTAGTTCCTTACTCTATTCTATTTCTTGATCATTATTGAAAGAGAGTTGCTGGGGGAAGCACGGAAATGTCATGTTTGTGCAATGTAGACCAAATCTGGAAATCTGGTGTATGTCAAAAAAGGTTGAAGTTCTGACATTCTAGTGAGTTAAATTGCTTGACATACCTGTGCAATTACTGCTGCTGCGGCAAGGAGGGAGAGGGGATTGTTGGCCACTGACCTTGCAAGTGCAAGGTGAACCCCCCCATGCTGACTCAGACGTGGGCTGGTGGCAGCTGATCAGTCAGTCATGTGTGCCAGTCCGCCTGTAGTGCTACAGCCAGCAAATTAAATCACACTGCCTAGGAGTGACAAGGGCTTTGGATTTTTGGCCAGCGAACATCAGCTTTAATGGAAGCTCATGTGAGAGAAGGCAGGGCTGCCTTTGATGTGTGTGGAGTGCTTTTTCACATTAATACAGTCTTAAAAAACAAAACCTCCAAACTTATCCATTGCAGAGGCTGGAATTCAGTCTGGTGTGGCTTTACAAAAAAAAAAAACAAAACCAAACAACCAACCAAACAAAAACAAAAAACCAAACCAAAACAAAAAAAAAAAAACCAAAAAACAAGCAGGTTTTCTAGATAACTGAAGAAATATCAATTTTTGGAATTGCAGTGCTGTCTTCAGTTTTGCTCACATGCTAACATACAAAAGATGATAATGGAAGAAATCAATGCAAAACCATTTCAGTAACTAAATGGATCCCTATTAGTTTTCAGACAATTCATTTTTAGTGAGTATTTGAGTATGTTAGCTGCTCTACTGCTGGCAGGGAGGTGGTGTTAGACTTTTAACTGTCAGTTATTTACCAAGCATATTTTAGTATTGACTGTGTTCTACAAAAGGGATGGGGGTAGAAAAAGGCAAAAAATCTTTTTCTGGTCCAAATGAAGACAACATTTTCCTGTTATGCCTTTGTTACAGACAGCTTTTCTAACACCTTGATTTTTCCCAGTGCCATTGCTTTTCATTATTAGGTTTGGGTTTCTGGGGAAGTTTATGCTATTATCAGATTGGCTTCATGAAAAATTCTGCTGCATCATTACAGTGATGCAGAGAGCACCCGTATAAAGCATAAAAGAGGAAGAATGGTTTCAAATTTTATATTTGAATTTTACTGCTTTTTTGGTAGTAGCATCAGTCCTGATTAGATTTAGTCAAATAAACTCAAGGCTACTGTGTTGGGGCTGTGAAGCATAATGGAATGTATCAGATAAATCCATTTTTCTACTGTAGGGCACAGCTACTAGAGCTACTTTGCCCCTTTTGAGGCTTGTATTCATAATATATTATTAAAAAGAAAATAACACTTTGCATTCATACCTCACCTGTTAAGCCATTTGAGTTTACCCAAATGAGACTGAATTTGTAAGCTACTAAAGGTGACTAAAATGACAGTGGCAGTAGCAGGAAAATCTTGCCTTGCAGTAAGCTAAGTCTATTGATCTTGAAATGAAAGTTCAGTGGAAAAGCTGATGGAAAAAGTAGCAGAGCACAAAAAGACAAGCCGCACAACTAATTCAAATGAACTGGCTGGCTGTGAATATTCGTGTGAAAGAAATGCTAATGCAAACAGTGCAGAAGAAACCCAAAATGAAAAAAAAAATACTGCCAGTATTGTCACTTCTCGAGCATACATAAGACATGGTTTCATATGAAAGAAGAAGTGTTAGTGGTTAGTCAAATAAACTGAAATGTTCTGTGATGTCTGTGGAGGCAGGAGTGGAATACCTAAGGTTTCTCTGCAAACCCACTCTTGAGTAATTAATGACTGGAAGTCTAAAACTTCCACAGCATTTTTAAGAGAATATTGTGAACATGCTATTTGATCATAGTGTGTTTTGAAAGGGAAATGCAGTCAAAGTCCATTACAGTTTATCACTGGGTACAGTAAAACAATGTCAACTCCAAAGACATTTTGAAAATAGCTAACAGGCAGCTGTAGAAAGGATGCAAATTTCTGTTCCTTGTTATGCACCCATGAACATGTGGCTTACATGATGTAAAGAATTCAACTATGGGAAGGATGCCCTTCAAAAATATAATTGACTTTCCTGGAATGAGATGTAGGAAAATCTGACATGGCATCTCACAGTTTCAGGCAAGCCTACTGGTGAGTGAATCACATTCTTTCTCAGAGATGTACTTCTGAGTTTAGAGTCTCACCCTATATGCAAAAGGATGGGGTCGTTTCCCTACAAGCTTAACTGAACAATCAGGAACAGTCAGAGCTAGGAACATAGATTGAAGTTGATCAGGGAAGATGTCTGTCCTGTAAGAGGTGCTATACAGGACACAATAGGAGAGCTTTTTAGAAGAATGTGGCCAGGTACAAGGAAGAGTCGGAGGAGCAGTTTTATTTTCTACATTATTATTGTCAGTATAAAAATTCAAAAAGTGATGTATTCATTTTCTCTTAAATCAATCATACAACATAGCTGGTCTCCCATAAGACTACTGAATTTTCTGACTTCAATATTACAGGTAACAAATAGGGAGATAAAAAGAGATAGGGAAGATGATACCCAGAGTTACCAACAACAACAAAACACCTAACCCAAATAAATACTCTGATGTATCTGTATGCAGTTGCCAAAAGGCCAATGTTATACAGATTCATAAAATTGCATAAATTCACATTGCATGGAAAAAGGATGTGATATAAATCAATTCTTTTGTGAATTGTTTAGAGTCTGGATCTTGTTTTCAGGTCACATCCAGCCAGTATTGTCAGGAAAGCCTGTGGTATTTGGGATTTGGATTTAGACTGTTACACAGGTTTTAAGTTGGTTTATGACTGAAGTTCTAATTTTAAGGGGCAACCTTCATTGCAGTTGGGAAAGAAATAATTGTTCTGAAGTGTTTCAGTTTTCCAGTCTTCTGACCATCATAAAAGCCCCAAGGCTGTTTCTTTTTAAGGGCTGATCTGCTTATGTTTTTCATAAGCACTTCTTGATCTTGTATGTATTCTTAATGAGTTCTGTCTGTACTGCACATAAACTGCACAGCCACAGATAGTGGAGAAATGTGTCAGGATTTATTTTTAAAAATACTTTTCAGTTTTCATATAAACAGTCTGTGATGATCAAAATGAAAGACAAAGCATAACCCAGATGAAGGGTCAGCATCTGTGCAAACTTGTATGCTAAGCACGTGTGGCTGGGTTGTATCCTGTGCAGGAGTATGTGTTATTTATCATGTGGTTTTACAGCACTTAAAACCCCCCCAAAACCAGCCCCCTCCAAAATGAACCCTGTACATCTCATTTTTAAATAGTATAGATATGTGTGCAAATGAACAATTCAAAGTTGACATCAGATAAAATACTGTCAGAAATCCTGAAAGAGGTATCCTAATGCCTAAGACTGAACCACACAGCTAGTTCCTGGATCAAGACAACCAAATCAAGAGCAATAATGTGTCCCCTATCGTGTTATAGCTCTACAGTATACATTGACCCCTGCCATTCTGTAATTTCATTTTTCTGCAGGAATTTAACAGGTATCTATAATTAATAGAATAATTAATCTGTGTTTCAGCCTCTGCCTTGTGTATTAATGCAAGCAAGCTGACAGCTTTAAGCAGAGAAAAATATATAAAATGTGTTAGGGAACATTTTGGATAGATTCTGCTTTAATTGGAGAGGATTTCGTAGCATGAAAGCATGACAACAGAAAGTTCAGTGCTTTAATATCTAAAATTAGCTATCACTGTAAGTGGTAATTGAGTAGAAATGTGTTTTCAAAAAGCTGCTATATAGTGTATACTCATCTGATGACTCCTTCTCTTTAACAGCTCTGCTTTTATCCGTGAAGGGTATTGCATCAGTACAGATCAAAGTCATCAGATATATGCTGCTTTACAAATAATGGATCTATTTTCTTCTCCTTCTAAAAGGTATTCCAAATAAAGAGAGTTATTAGACCTTTCAAGACAATTTGAAGAAGATGCTACTTGGTGGTGGTGTTGAGTTTCCAAAAACAAATGATACAGTGTCAACATTAGAAGAACAAACTATTCCTCAAACAGTCTGTTGGGCTTTTATGCCAATCAGACTGCACCGTGTTCCATTCTCAAATATTGTCTCTAATTCTATGATAATTCCCCCAGACAGTGATAGAAGTACTTCAGGAAGATTTTGAGTGCTTCTCAGCCTGGGTTAGGGAAGGATAAAGAGTCCCCGTTGTGTCGGTGCGGTTCAGGCAGCGTTGCCTCTGCTGTCGATGCCTGCTGCCGAATTTGCAGCTCCTGTAAGTGCAGATGGGCTGCAGGGGGCTGACACGGCTCAGATAAGTGTCGGTTTTACATCCAGGCTTGTGAAGTTTGGGTGGAAACGGATCATAATAAGATTAAATTCCAGTGAGCTTGCCTTTTGTATCTCTTGCCATGTATGTACCAGTAGCAGAAGAAATTACAAACCATCAGCCTTCAAGGGTTTATCTCCCCCCACCCCACTTTTCCCTTCCTTGCTTTGCATTCAGTGGCAGCAATCAGGAGAAAACTAAGTACCCAGATTATATATTATTTACATAGGTTGACATAAAGAAAAATAAAACCTTTGCTGTTGCTGCTGCTGTATTTGTGAGACACTGCAGCACATTAAGACATCTCCTCTGGTTTAAAATACAGGACTGGAAGTGAAAAGATGGAACTGTCTGCTTGAGCAGAACTGTGCTAACATGGTAAATGTGATGGTTGTCCAAACAAATGTCATTTTAATTCTTTGCAGAGAGCATAAGGAAGCATAAGGAATTTATAAACTTTGCTGAGGTAACAGAGCTCGAGTTTGTGATAGTACACATTGGTAGTGGATGCTTATGAGACATATAGCTGGACAGATGAGAAGAAAATGACTGGAGGGATGAAGGGAATGTATGGCAGTGTGGCAAAGTGTGTGGTTTTGTACAAAGATGTATCAGTTTCACTTCCCAGCAGCAATCTGTTTAGAGAAGTAAAGTGTTTCAATTACCTTATTACAGATAGTGTCTGAAACTGTCTTTAAAAATGAAGAAAAAAAAATTCTGATTGCCTTTGTCTAATTACCTGGAAGCTTAAATGTGACATCTGTTACTCTGTAAAGTTTCCCAACTTCTTTTCTGTATCCATAGTTTATTATTGTAGGATTTCTGAAGAGATTTGACTTTGTCAGTTGGCTGTTTTGCAAAGCAAAAGGCAGTGTGAAAACACAAGCTTTTCAAAAGAATCTCTAAATAAAATCAGATAGACTTACAGCATAAAAAACCAGGAGAAAATGATAGCCTAGCCTTAATGTCCTGAGGGGCATAATGTATGTTTGGCATTTGGTGTGTGTTTTTGCGGGATAGAAGGCAGGATGGGTTCAGAGAGGGCAGACCTGGGGCAGGTAGACCTGGACTGTAAAGACAATCTAATCCTTCTTCAGGATTGCATTTTTTAATCCTAATTAGAAGTTTGATATCCTAGAATTTGGAGATGTTCCTCAAACATGTAAACTAGGAAGGGATAATAGTTTAAATTCAGATTTTTCATGTGTATAGTCTGAAGCACATTGACTGTAGCTCCCTTGCTGTTTTCTGCAGTTTGTGCAAGTCTTCGCTCTTTCATTCCAGATAATTAGTTCCTATTTTGCAATAATATCAGAAACCATTGGATTATTTTTGTCTATTGGAAATTTCTGAGTGAGTTGGACAGCTTTACAAAACATCCAATCCTGAATCTCTGACTGAAGAGTATAAGAGATTGAGAGGGAAGTTGAGAAATTTGGCACAAGGTAATATTTTTTAAAAGAAATTATTATGCATAGCTCAGGTTTACTTGCTTTCTGAAATTGTATAACATTCTGCAAACACAATAGAACTCATATTTTTTCATAGTTTGCAATTTGATATATTTGGACTCTGATAGTTTCAGAAAGTAAAACATCCCACAAAACCGGTTAAAAGCAATTACTCAGATTGTAGCTGCAGAGGAATTGATTGTGCTAATGTGTCTTAATGTGAGGGTACATCCATATATTTATTCCAGGAAACTATTGTGATTACTTTTTTCACCTCTTACTGTGGGAATGCTTTCTGGCTCTCCAGCACATCTATATGTGATTGTATGATTGTCTATAACCATATATACCATAGTTAAGATTATGTTTCTGTCCATAGGGGGATAGATAAAAAGTTTTGCTTAATTTTTTTTTCTGAATATTGATAGGAAGATTCTCTGTACAAAAAGACTTAAAATCCAAATCCAAACTTGAATTTGGGACGAGCCATAGGAATAAAGCAGAAAAACAGTTAAGACTTTTCGTAATGCCACACATAGGAAAAAGGGATCTGCACTCTAGGTAAAATAAATAAATAGTCTATCCCAGCTGGTTGCATTGATCCTCTTGCACACATTTTTGTAAGCTGAGGAGTAACTTTCCTGTGGCGTGATCCTGAGTCTTCCCAGAAGATTGCATTGTAAAACCTAATTAGTTATTATATAGGAATAATAGCAACGTGCTCTTGCAAGAGTGGGTAAACTAGTACAGGACAGTCCCTCGCTAAAGTGTATTTAATGCTATGCTTGTTATGCAAAATAGATGTAAATTTATGTAGATATACATGCAGAATAATAGCTTTGACCCTCAGGCTGTTGGCAAGATGCCAGCATGGCCCTGGGTACTGTAGCACTTTCAATCTCTATATCCTGGCAATTTCCTGGGATTATGTTATCATTTGGTTTTTAATGTGAGTTTCAGCCACTTAAGAGTCTGATCAGTTTCCCTTTTACCACCAGCCTTGCTCATGCAGAAGTAAACAAACATATTTATCACCCCTGGGATCAGTAAGTGCTAATAAAGTTGCTGTTGCTTGCATTTTGGGTTTGGTTTCATGACAGACACACTGTAAATGAACGAGTGGTGTTGTACTTGTGCCACAGTGCAGCAGGAAGGGGAAAGATCTGAGGTGAGAGCATCCATGGTGATGGATGTGGGTAGTCCCTGCCTCCCCAGGGTGGATCAACCCTGGAATGAGTTTCTCACCAGCCTAGCAAGCGCCTGGAGCTCCTCAAAAACCAACCACGTTGGTGGCACTTCAAGACTGATGTTTTGGAGGTGTCTTCATTTGGTTTTAGTTCCAGTAGCTTGATGTTTACAAGGGAGTAGAAATCAGTCTGTGACAAAGCATGGAACTGCTGTGGGGGTTTTGCTTTTTTAAAAAGTTGGCTACGGTGTGTCAAAGCTGGTTTTTGGAAGGGATACTGCTTGTCTTGTTATGTGGGAAAATCCTGTGATTACATCTCTGAAAGTGTACTTAGATGTCTGGTCTTACGTGTGTCCCTCTGAGAATCCATACTAATATATTCCCTTCCATTAAAAAAAAAAAAAAGAAAAGTCTCTGGCACCTCATGTCATCACATTGCAGGACATTATCATCCACATTTGTATTTTAAGGTATTCTAACTCCCGGCCTCAGCTATGCCTTTTAAACTAATTTTTTTTGCTGTTCCTGGGAGATATTTCCAGTGGACATTTTCTGTTAAAAGTTACAGGTTTGGGATTTTCAAAGCAATATATACAGATGTAATTAATTGCTGAAGACTAACAGACCTTATTATGTCAGCAGCACTGGCTGTGTGGCCCTGGAATTTCTTGCAAGGTAATATTTGTTTTGTTGTACAGATTGTTTTAAAATATAAAAAGTAATTTCCACATTAATGTGTGATGCTTGATTTATAGAACAAAATTTTACTGTTTAATTTGCTCACGGAAGCTATTTCAATTACAGGCTTCCACTCATGTAATCGAATTTGTAAAATAAATAGAAAGAAAACAAGTAAAATGTCACCTCTCCCTGCACTCCAGCCAGGAATTTTGATTTCTTTTAAATTAGCAAGTCCACTTGTATCTTTGATTTTGTCATTTCCTATGACAGTAATGTTATGGGACTAACAACGCTTTCTGAGCACTATTAGTTCTGTGTGTTGAATCATTCTTCTTGCATTTTCATTTCCCTGTTCTTACAAGTGGACTTGCTGTTCATCAGCTTAGGACAGACCATGGAAATATGACCAGACCTGTTCTCATGTATGTCAGAGCACATTGCTTTTCAGGAACACAGAAGCAGAAAGATCATGCTGCCTAACGTGTGCATTAAAACAATGAACTTTCTATCAAGTCACACAGAAAATGCTTAGATAAATTTGCATGAAATAGTTGTGAGAACAAAACACTAAAAGAGCTGTTGCATTCCCTGATCATGTTTTTCACTTCAGAGATGCCTTCTTTTCACGTTGTCCTTGGTTTGTGACCTTCACCTGCTTGCAACACAGTCGCTTTCCCTCTAATTCATGGAATCATAGAATGGTTGGGTTTAGAAAGAACCCTAAAGATCTTCTCGTTTAACCCCCTACTCTTAGACAGGAATGCCTTCCAGTAGAGCAGGCTGCTCCAAATTCCATCCAACCTGGCCCTGAACACTTCAAAACTGCTTTAAGGGTAAAATATGAACCTGATGATGATTGAGGTGTGCCTCTTCCCAGAGGGCTGTCTCTTCTGTAGTCCTTCCCAATGGACATGAGATTTCTAGAGCAGGAATAATACAGTACTGGATTTTCTTGAATGGTTTGGCAACCCACGCATTGGCTTCTGTCAAGCCTTGTCACAACTGTGGCTGGTATTTACAAAGTTGAGAAGTCTATTTGGAAAAAAATTCTTGTGCGTACTCTTGTTCTTGGATTGTGTTGGTTTTTTTTGTGTCTGTTAGCTGTAGATTTTCTTGTTAGCCTTGAAGGTCACTTTCTAAATAACCAGCAGCTTCCTTCTTTACTGAATGGAAAAGTCTACCAATAGAAATGGGGTATGGAAAATGAGAAACCATTCCAAAAAAAGAGTGGAAAGTGTAACCCAAGTAGCTTCAAGCTAAAGATTTTGTGGTTTCTCACAAAGGCAGACAGGATCTCTTAGATTTTGAGCCTCTTGTTGGGCTCATTATATTTTCCTAAATATTTTCCAAATAATAATGCAGAATAAAATTGAAACCAGTATTTCTATCGTGCTTTTAGAGCTCTCATGCTTACAATGACATCATAGTAGCATTACATTTTGGAGAGAAATGGCATACAGAACAAAGATGCTGCACTGAAAGGGTTTTCGATTTTCTTTGGTTTAAAAGGATGTTTGATGTTTTTACTGACCTGGACTTTGATTGCAGAGTCCTGTAGTGTTCTGTGGGCACTGAATCCTCTGTAATGCTAAAATATCTTAGAATCATAGAATGGGTTAGGTTGGAAGGGACCTTAAAGGTCATCTGGTTTCAATCCCCCAATATACTTTGCAATAAAGAATTTTAGTGATTTTTGATAAATAACTTTAATTTCCAGTCTTTCTTCTTTCAGATGATTAAAATACTGAATTTTCTTACAGAATGTAGACGGTTTTAGACGGATGTTTACAGAAAAAGAGGATTATCTTGGGGGGGAGTTGTTTCCTTGTAAGTGAAAAGACTTATGGAGGTAAGTACTTAATAAGTGAAAGTGCCGTCTTTTTGTTATGACCTATCTTTGGAGCAACACTGAGCTGGATCAATGACTGTAATGGTAAAGGGATTATTTAGATTAAAAAAATGAAGATTCAGTTGTGTTGCCAAGCAAAGGCGTCATTGGAGCTTAGTTCTAAAACTATTACAAAACTGTTGTACTGCTTTTTCTGTAATGCATATCACTCATTTGTGGTAACATTCATGTAGCCACTTGAGTTGGTGGAATTGGACAGATGGGGAATTTTTGCCTTTTCTATAGGACTTTGTTTCATTAAGACCTCCAGGAAGATCTAACTTCAGTGATGGTCTTGAACTGCATGGTCTTGAACCCTGGGCTTTCCAAAAACTTGTTTCCACAGAGAATTTTCTCTCCTCCTTCGAAATAGTGCTTTCCATCACCTCTGTTCCTAGGAGGATAGCATGTGCAGTGCTTGACCCTGGACTCTGTTATGAAGGAACACTTAAGTTGGCAGTGTTTCTTTCTTTTCTTATTGATATGCATTCATTTCACCATCTCAGTACTTTTTTGTTTTTTGGACTTCACATCAGGGGACTTGCAAAAGAGGAGGAGGGAATGAAGAAAACCTCTTATTTGTACATTGTGAGGGCCAAAAGTTTTTTTTAAAAAAGTAATAAAATCATTACTTCTCTGCAGTAGTGTCCTTGTAATAACAACATTTTTCTGGAGTCCTGGGATTTTAATAATCTCAGTTGGGAGATGGATATAGGGGTCAGTATGTTTGTGTGCTCTTGCTTGATTGATGACTTCTGATAAAGGTCTGCTTTGGTTTTAGCCTCTGGGTTCACTTTTTTATGTGTGCAAGAATGATACTTTTAGAGTTTACATAGCTCATCCATTCCTCTTCTTCTTTCATGCTGCAGTGTTTGGGCAGGAATGTCACATTTGGTGAGGAGTGTGGACAGGGTGGTACAGAACATGCTCTGGTGAGAGAGAAACCTGGGGATTAAAATGAGATGGTAAAACCTGGTATTTTTTTCCAGAAATAAGTTGTCTCTGAAGTTAGTGCAATTTGTTTTGATTTTGCTATTCCTTGTTGTTTATCTGAATTTCTCTTACCCCCATGTTCATGTGTATTTTAAAGAATTTCAGCATTTTTTGTAACATCTCATCCACAATCTGCTTTGTTTTCTTTAAAAATAATTAATTAATTTTTTTAAAAATAGAGATATTAAAGACATCCTGGTAAACTGCTGGCAAGTGGCTAATTTGTCTTGCAGATATACACATCAGACGTCCTCACAAATAGAAACACAAACCTTCTGGATTTGTTCAGTTACAGTACAGAAATGTATGTTCTTTAACTGTTCACTTCAGGATCACAGAAACACAAACGCAATCTCATCACTATGCACTCAAGGCTTAAGAGCTCCATGCTGTTACATCTGTGTAATTTAGGAAGTTTAATATAGGCTTTGTGGATGTTGGGAGTAACAGAGTATGTTGTTTATTTTTTATTCGTTTCCATCCTATGTCATACTCTGTATATGAGTAGTCAATCACGTTGGAGTATGTCTTCCATAAGGATTTCCTGGGCTTCCAATGTATCTTGTTTATAAATATTTAACTTTTGTTTCTTGAATTTGGGTTCGGCAATATTTCACAAGGGTCTCTTTTGGAAGTATGAAACACAAATTAATTTGTTTTATATGTACCAAATCCTTGAGTTATTGGTGGTTTTGCCAATATGGGTGGCTTGCATTAGCACCATAATCCTTCTAAAATAAGATGGTGGAGTTTTTTTGAATACATATTGAAACAGCCAGAAGTTAATACCAAAGATCAGTCATTGTCACTTGGTCTTTGCTGATGTGATTAATGTTCAGTGTGCTGCAGTTTATAGGTATAGTGATATCAACAACGTAAGAAACATTCACTGTAAACTGGAAAGTTATTGCTTTTCCTAAAAAGATGCTCAACAGAAAATTAACATGGCATCAGTTTAGCTGGGCAATATGTCTTTTGTAATGCTTTGAATTTAGCTTCAACATGGATCCCAATGTGCAAATTGATTATTATTCATTATATTAAGACGGTTGAGAAAATGTTATGCCTGTTACAAACAGGAGTAATTGGTGCTGCTTTTGTTACTGCCTGAATGCACTTTGACCACTGCAATAACACATCCTTCTCTTACCTGAGTTACCACTTTTCCTTCTCTGTGTTTTGCATGCATATTTGCTGTGCTAAAGAATAAAAGTGAAATCAAATTCAGTCACAGACGTGGTCTCCAGACTCACCATCTTCTAGGTCAGCCCAGTGGTTTTTTTTGAAGACACAATAGAAATATTTGAGCTTCAGAAGCACATTCCAGACTAAAACCAGAAAATCCTATCCCTCATTTAAATCTTCTTTTATGTAAGATTAGGAAATAAGTAGCACGTACTTTTCATCCATCCTGAAAGAGGAGGAAGTGAAGCTGAAGCTGGTCCTGAGTGTTATTATCTTCTTCCCTGTTTCTGGGGGAGAGCTGCATTGCTTTAGGAAGGAGTAAAATGTCAAATGTGCATTTGCTGTGGGTATAATGAAATTTTCTGTACTGATTTTACTAACAACTGCAGTTTGGGAAAGAAGTGTTTATATTTTAGCCAGCTGGAACTGCATTGGACTGTAACTTATCATTCATGCTGGATTTTTGGTGTCCATGTGTTCATAACCACAAATCTTGTTAAATGAGATCCAGCACTTGCATTTATGTGTGTAGTATATGATATTTAAAAGATAATCTGTTATGCATCTGTGTATTTTAGTGTACAATCAGATTTAGCAAGTATATGATCATGCTCAACGCCAAATTTTACTCATCGGTTACAGTATTAGACTCATTCTAAACTGTAGGGTTTTTATTACATGATATTATAGGTATTCAATATGCAAACAAAGAAATGTTTGGGCTTGACTTTCCTCCATATGCAGTGCTTTATTCATACATTCTGAAACTAAAATTTGGAGGCTTTTAATTTTCTAAGCAACATGCTGCTAACACTTAATATTTAAAATAGGCACAGAATGCAAGTAATTGTTTTATTGCCATCGACATATGTCTCTCCATAATTGTTTTGGCTTATGCCCTGGGTGAGTTAGGAGATGGCAACCGTGACTTTTAGTGTTCTCACCCCCCTGCCTCTTTTTCTTTCCTTATTCTTTTTTCTTATTAGTTTCAAAGAAATTGAGCTTTTAAAATTTTTTAAGCTAGGCTCATACTTGTACCCTACTGTCTTCCATTTTTTTTTGATTGTAATGTGACCTGGTGAGAGAGAGGAAACAACATAAAATCTAAGTTTTATTTTCTCTGGTAGGGAAAACATCCCTAGAGAAATTAGTGAGTGACAGACATAGTTTTTTATTCTGAAGCCCAAAGAACAGCATAGTTGCATCTTCAGCCAGGGACCTAAAAGTAGAGAAGTATTACTCAGAGGTTTACTGTATGAAAAAATCTTTACTTGATAGGAGGAGCCCAATTCCTAGGACTTACCAGGAGAGGAACAATAGTCTACATGATATGGAAAAAATGAAAAAGACTAGCCAGCACCTTTAGAAATGAAAGATGTTTAGTTGTCTCTGGAATATTACCCTCAGTAATATTGTGTTGTGTTCTGCAGTGTTGTGTTCTGCCATGCACAGACTTCCCAGTGGAAGTCAAGGAGTTGGTCTCAGCTTCGAACAAATAAGTAGTGCTACAACTTTTTTGTAATCCATCAGAAAATTATTACCTTTATAATTTTTTATTTAGCAGAAGCCTGTCAGCTGGAAGAGGTTTGGGGTTTTTTTCTGGGTTTTGTTCTGAGCATGAGGGTTCTGTAATGCAGGATTCTGCCAAGACTTTTGGCTTTGCAGCTAATTCCCTGTGTGGTCCTTCTGGATGTGCTTGAAAAGCTGCCTTCCTCTGAGGCTGGGGAGGGTTTGTTTGGTAAGGTGAGGTTTTTTGAGGTGTATGAGATAGGAGTAAGGGCATGGATGGCATAGTGATAAAGCTAATGGTCAAATTTGGCTCCAGCTGTGCAGTTACCAGTGTGATTGTAAACTGAAAGTATGAAATATCTTGAACTGAAGCTCATGAAAAGGCTTCTAAGAAGCAATGTTACAGGGAGGTCAGAATAAGAGGAGTAGAAGGCTTTGGGTTGACATTTTTTGTTCGATTGGCTTTTAAAGCCTGTTTGGAGTGGAGCGAGTACCCGATGTTTCTGTTATGGGCTCACACTGCTGCTGCAGCAGGGGTTGGCTGTGAGTGTCCTGGTCTGCTCCAGTAAGCTAGGTTTCTCTGGAGACTTCTGAGAGACTCTGTGGGAGTAACCTCCTCTGAAGGAGAAACCCTTAATACTTGTAATTACAAAGCGCAGTAGGTCGGCCACAGACAGGAGGCCTGACAACAGTAGATGGGTGACAGCTCCCTCAGTGCTGGTATTCAGCTCTGCCCCAGAAATAGGGAACAACATGATAAGACCAAAGACCAGCTTCAATTTCACTTTCTTGTCCTTCAAGACTAATTTCAAAATAAATGTGTAGGGATCCTACTTATTTCCTGATCATTTATAAAAGTTATTTCAATGAAGGATAGTAATTTCTTCTCTTAGCCTACAACATTCTTCTGAAGATCAAATATTTCTAATATTTGAAAAATATATTGAAAAAGAAGTTTATTAGTAGCTGGAGAAACAGTGCAAAAGCTCAACTATGCCTAAAATGTAATATATGCCACATCAGTGCTAATCACTTTGTGCTATGTGGCATGATGCCTTTAATCACCTATGAGAATTTTCAGGAATTGTTAACATTTTCTTTCATTTGTACAGCAATGTCATTCTCTGTTTTTTGAGGAAAGAATAACCCTCTGTTGGCTTTTGCAAATAAATAATCTCTTACTGCACTTAAAACAGAACGATTCCCAAAGGAAGATGAGTGGCAAATCAAACTGGCTGCAAATGAAGATAACCTCTCAGACCAGAGTTACAAATGTTTTATTCAGATGAACAAAGCGTCTTTATTTTAGCACTTTAATCTATTTTCCTTTCACTTTTTTCTAAATAGTGCTGTCATTCTGAAATGGCAAGGATTGATCATTAAATTACTGTTGCGTAATTTACCTCATTGCTCCTCTGTATACAGTGCGTGAAAGTTCAAGTCTTTTGATGGGTATAGCTAATACAGAATTTTTAAAGTTTGGGGCAATATATTTCAATTTTTGACAAAAATGCAAACAGTTTGCTACTTGGATGATTAACATTTCAAAAAGAGATGATTAACATTTGCAAAGAATCAAATGTCTTGGTTTTAATTAGTTAAAGGATTGTATGCTTGGTGCATCCCAACATGATAGATTTTTCCCAAGTCACCTCTGTAGCTGCTTACTTAAAATTCTGGATGTTGCCTTAATGTGGATAGCTTTTGCAGTCAGTATATTCCAAGTTCACTTAAGTTTTTCTTCTCTGTTATTCTGCCATGAATTATCTGGTGAATAATGTTTTGTAAGCATTAATGTAGTATTGTCATATTTGAACACTGTAAGAATGTCATTGTTATGGTTAGATAAAAAAGGACACATTTTTTGGCAAAAGTCCTCCAGATAAGCCAGTATGTTTCAGTGAAACTGCCCTCCACCAGCTGTCATGGATTATGTAGCTGTATTTATACCTGCAGGATTGATGGGGAAAGTTTCATCAGAAAGGAAAAATGAAGCAGGGAAATACTGTATTGTTTTTGCCAATTTCCAAGGCTGAATGAGAGAGAATTGGCTGCTTTTGACTGTAAGCATGAGCTTTTCTATTTATTCCTTCCCTGAACCTGCCTTTGCTGAGTGTATTGGATCACTGTCTCTCTGCCAACACTGCATGTGTTTCCATGTTCAGGAGGATTTTTGATGATCCAGCTCTCAGCTGCCAGAAGTGTAGCCAGTGAACTGATGCTCCCAAGGTCATCCTTAATGCGCGTGGGTGTATTTCCTTGCTGTAAACTGTGTTCACAGCCATTCCAGGAAATGGAACTGGCTTTGATTTTTGGCTTTGGCCAGAGCTTCAGACAAATCTTCCTCTTCACTTAAAACTGGGGAGAGAGAAAGCTAATGTATAGAGGGGAAAAAAGAAGCAGAAACAATGCAGTTTGTACAGCTGGTGGCTTTAATTAAAATTCCAGTGCAAAGTTTACCAAATGCACGCTTAACAGTTTATGCTAAATTTTAGTAAAAGCATTTTTAAGTGCTCATTTGTTAAGCAGTTGTTTTTTTTAGGCAAAGGATAGTTGATGCTAGCAATATAGAAGATTCAACTGTATCTCTGGATTGCAGTTAGCACCATTCTTATGCTGTTGGTTTTATTGGTTTTATAATATTCTGATGCCAAGCAAAGGAAACACTAAATTTAATGAGGCATTTTTAAAAGTGTTTGAAAGCAACAAAAATTCCTGTAAATTAAAATCAGTTTTCTGTAAAGCAAAGATGAAGATCCCCTTATATATATGCATGTCTGTATATGTGTGAATATATATTTATCATTAGATGACCTGCATTTTTTCTATGAATGCTCATACAGATGAGCATTTCTTTCCTTCTTATTGTCTTTTTTTTTTTTAAACACAAGGTAGTTTTTTTATTTATAGAGGGCAAGCTTTGTGCTTAGTTTTGCATGAATGGAAGCAGATACCAAAATTATTGCAGTCATCTGACTTTTTATGCCTCTTCTGTGCAGCCTAGGAAGTGTTTCGGCTGGATTCCCCTGATGTATCAAGTCATGTGGTGCAGGCACCTCTGTTGACATTAGCTGCTCCCTAAAACAGAGCTTTATATTTGTCGGTGTGTTCCCAGCGGGGAGCATATAATATACAAGGAACAGCCTCCTCAGCAGGACACCCAGACGCTGGCAATCGTGTTTATCTCAGTGGTCTTTTGACTACAACTCCTCTGAGAGTCCAGATAAAGCCTAATGTGTCATACACTGTAATATGAACCTTCTGTCCAGAAAGCCCAGAAAGTAAAAAGTAATCGAAGTCCCCAGTGTGATTCTATAGGCAGTTGGGGAGATGTAACCAGACGGCTGTAGGCTGTGTATTGATTTCTCTCTTCTTTAAATTCAGGACCTATGACCATGCCATCACCCAGTCAGCAGTACAGAAGGACCATGACCTTGTTCTTGCTGAAGTCAATGGGGGTTTTGCTGTTGACTTCAACAAGAGCACAAGTCTGAGGTGAGAGCCTGCTGCAGATCTTTAATAGAAAATGCCTAACAAGTTTTATTTCTTTGGGATAATATTTAACTATTTAGGTTTCTCTCTCTGACATCTACACAGAAAAGAACGTTCTTCCCTGGAGGAGTTCATTGCAGGACTTAATGTTGAAGTTTTATACTGCTGCACAACGTTACTCAGGTTCTTTTGTAAGGATTTTATTAATTGGCATTATTATTTTAGGTGTAATGAATGAAGGATGAAGAGAAATTGTGAGATTTAGTGAACACTTTTGTCCCAACAGCGTAGTATTAGTTGTGCTTTTAAAGATGAGGAACACTGATGGTTGTTTAGTGTTCCTGATAATCAGGCCCATTGCTCTGGCAAACAAGTTAAGCATCCCGATGAATCAGAAGTAAGACGCTGGAGAAGTGCATCAAGACCAGAAATCGTTTTCTGAAGAGGGTTTTAATGATTTTTTTTTGCTTTATGAAGACAGGCTGACTCCCAGAGATTTGTCCCTATAATCCTGGGGAAACTTCTTTACCAGTTAACACAGGAATTCTCCCATATGACTCCACGGACACCTGTTTAGCAGCAAGAACCAAAAGTAAACCCCTGGCAGAGATATGATCTATTGAGGGAGGAGCTGAGAGCTGGTTAGGTGTTTTAATATTTCTCTAGCTATACTGGCACTTACACATGAAGGGTCTAAATATGCCACCTGAGAACTGATAGAATTGAGAGCAGGATGGTTATAATGAGATCAAAATAAAACTGAGGTCCTTACCCTGTTGGTAAGAGTCTGGGGCCATGTATGACTACTTCATTGACTATCGTCCACAGTTGCAAATATTGTTCATATCACACTATATGGGTGTTTTTAGATGGAATTCATACTTTCATAGTCTGTCTTTATTTGGCTGCATACAGACTTCCTTTCTGATTTTATGGTGATCACAACAAAAGGTCGAATACACAGTCTCCTCTGTATCTTGCTTCACTTTTGTATCATTTCGTTACTTAGTTCATTCCGTCTATTGCCTTCACATCCAGTTGGGGCAGCTTCTCAATGAGCAGCCATCTGTTATGATTAAATATCCTTTTGTGGAGTTTGGATTCAGGCACTTCTGCAGTTTTTAAGGATAACTCTGGAGAAAAACTAGATAAAAGTCAGCTGCCTTGCCCCACGCAGTCTATTAGTTTGGTTTGTATTTTGAAGATAGCTTGTCAGAAGGATTAGAACTTGATTTTTACAAAGAATAAATGGAAGGGGGGAAGGCAGGTCCCAGGACTGTGCTGTGCCAAATAATGTGATGCTAATATTTCATATTCAAAATAGTTTGCTTTAATCACGTTTGCAGTTACTCAGAAGGACTGAGTAAGACATGAACAGGTATTATATCCTAATGCTGCTCCTTGTCAGTAGGAGTTGATGCTCTCTTTTTCCTTTCCTTACTCTTCCTGGTTTTTTGAAGAAGGTAAATACCATTCTAGTTTTTCATTTATTGGAGAAAGTCAGCATGTGTATGCTAAGTGACTTGCCCAAGACATGCAACCTGTCTGTGCTAAAGGTTTGAACAATAACTGGATTGTCTTGTGTTCTTTATTGCATGTATTTGTGAGAAGTACTTCCTAAGCTGCTTGCAAGGAAATGCAGGGAGGACGGGTCTTCCAGGCTTGTTTATCCATAATAATATTTGCCTTTTGAATACTAGTTTTTCAAGTTTTCATAAATGAAAAAGAAAAGAATGAATTAAGTAACCTTGTAAAAATAATTTTCCAGGTTTTGAAAGAAGTGGAAAGTCCACTCTGAAAAATTCTGGCTGTTCAGAAATCCGGTTCAGTTTCAGTAGCTGTCTCTGATCCACAGCTTTCCAGTTTTGCTTTAAGGATGTGAAGTTATTGACAGTCCTACACATCCGTGAAAGGATAACTAAATGAATTGTCATTAAGGAGTGTTGAAAGAAGTGATTGTCATTGAAGAGTTAGGAAAATGTTAATGTTAGGATTGACAAGGAGGTAATTATACTTCAGTAGCTTTGTATTCAATTGATGTTTACTGGCAGGAAATCTGGAAAGTATTTCAGAGGCCTGTGGCCTGCCTTCTCCTTATTTACATTTTCTGTCTCTTCTCTGCCCTCTGGTCCTGTTTGTCCCTTTCATCTATGCACACTTGTGAGGGGTATTCATTTGGGAGGGGTGGGTTTAAAAAGATGCGACCCTCTTTCTCCTTTCACTGGATGTAAAAGATTTTTTCATTCCAATTACAACTGAGTTCAGTTCACTGGAATTCATTATTAATTATGAAAACAATATGGGCCCTATTCTTACATTTCATGTACTTTCTGTGCCTTTGGTTTCCTGTGTCAGGGTCAGGGGGACAGTTCTCTGTTTAAATTATGAAATGTTGAGGTTCTCTCCTCTCAAATGCCTGAGTGTTTTTAAGGTACTTCTCAGAAAACTGCAAGCACTGGGCTTATTTCCCACAAGGAGCTAAAAACAGCAGAGGAAGGAATGACTGGGGGCTTGGTGTAATGGATTTGAGTTTATTTATTGATTAAAGTATTTCAAGGCTGAAGTTTGCCATGACTGGGAAGTTGCATGTTCCATCTGGTCCAAAGCTAGAGGCTCTGATACCTCAAGAACCTTCCCATGTCCTATCCCCATGTGCCTGGGAATTCATGCCATTTCCTAGTAAGAAGGACATTTTTGTAACATTGTGTGAATGAAAAGGGTTTTTTTCCAGAGCCATCTATATATTCCTCTATTGGAGGTTTTGAGGTCTTGCAGCTGCAAGATGTGTTTGGGCC
Organism: Corvus kubaryi; assembly: GCF_017639235.1. Classification (NCBI taxonomy): domain Eukaryota; kingdom Metazoa; phylum Chordata; class Aves; order Passeriformes; family Corvidae; genus Corvus; species Corvus kubaryi. Next base: position 787,549 of record NW_024582058.1, on the reverse strand, counting down.
AGTACCAACAGCAAAAGAATTGGAGATAATTTTATATATTTAACACCAATACTGCCAGCCTATTTATGGAGGAATTACAACAGTTGAATCTTGCTTCTAAAGTGCCTGAGCAGAAGATGCCAGTAATTGTCTCACTGTTTAGTGTACCAAGCAAATTATGTACTTGCTGTGGTACAACAGTCCTTTCTGGGAATCTAAATGGCAATGGGAATGTGACAAATGGCCTCTTCAGGTGAGGGAGCTTCTCTAGGCTGCTCTCCAAAGGACAGCTGCTTGAGCAGGAGAGACCCAAAAGGTCCAAAATGTTTGAAAGCTGCAGAGCAATTCCTGACAGTGACACCTTCCCGGGCCGCTGCTCCTGGGGATGTTACTGGTGAGGAGAGGGAAGAGCTGGTGCTGTTGCTGTGCTCTCATCCAGCCAGTCGCTAAAGGGCTCCTGCCTGTGCTGTGGCAGGATCTTTTTTTTTCTCAATGCAGAGCAGCTTCAGTTCCCTGCTTTAGTGATATGAGATCTTACCTTTTTCCTCAGAGTGCCAAAAATTGAGCAATGTGGTTGAGTTTGGTATTTATTTGGTACCAGCACTGCAGAGACCATTGCGGTAAAGCTGTCTCAGTCCTGAGGATTTGAGTCCTCTTCAATGTGCATCTCCTGTGGCAGAGGTTGGCTCTTGCTGCATTAGGGCTGGTGGACACAGGAGACAATGTCCTTGGCCTGTAGGAATTGGGGTTTGGAAAACAAATGCTGGACCATGCTGAGCACCTACTATATCTGTCAGTAGTGCCAGCAACTCTCCATAACTGTCCTTAGCGAAACAATCAGCTGGCAATTTACCAACAGAAATAGCTGCAGTGCTAATTTTTAGAGGTGCTCAGCACCATCTGCTCTCATAGGACTCACCTTATTGAAGAGAAGGTTAAGTGGCTATTTAATCATGGTCTGTAAGTACCCACTGAGGGATAAGATGTCTGGAGCAAAGGACTCTTTAGCTAGCAGGCAAAGCCAGAGAATCCAGTGGCTGAGAGTTGAAGTCAGCAAAGATCAAATGGGAAATGCAAGGCGTATTTTTAAGAGAGGGTAATTAGTCCTTGGAACAACTTGCTGGTGGATGTGGTGAAGCTGTCTATCACTGTAAGCATTTAAATTGCATCTTATGCTCTATTGTCATCACAAGTAGTTGGGCTAGACGGAATGGCTTGGCAGGGAGGAACACTGTGACCTGCATCATGCGGGAGGTCACCCAAGATGGTAATGTAACTCTTCTGTCTGTAAAGCAATCCACCTGGAGTCCAGGATGCTTCACAGAACCCAGCATGAGAGGAGGATTCCTTACAGCACCTCTCCAACTTTCACAATTGGTTTTCATTCCCTGGTGAGCCACAAAAGCCTCTTTGTGTGCAGAAGATGTGTAAGCCCTATGGACTGACAGTTACATTACTGAGCTGGGGGTAAAAATTTAAGTCCCTGATCTGTGTCAAGCAGGGCAAGCTTTTTCATCGAAAGCTGCAGAATTAGACAATGTATAGGATTGAGTCCAGTCCACCCCATCTTCTTAGCGGCTCACCTGTTGACTCAAACACTTTAGGTCTATCCCTGAAAGCTAGTTTGAAAAAGTGTGTTTCTACGAAATTATTCAGCTCCAATTAAATGTGATATTTTTATTAAAATTTTCTGTTAGATCACGGGCTCAGGACCTGTGAAAATCAGCTTTGAACAAACAGGAAATGAAACAATTCCATCATGGTTCGGGCTGGAAGAACTTTTGCTGTTGCATTGAAGATATAATGCCACCCTGCAAGTGAAGAATTAACCATGACAATCTACTTGAGGGGCAGGAGGAGACATTTTCTTGTGGTTTCAAAAGAGAGAGGCCAGCTGGGGCAGGCAGTGAAAGGTCTTTCAGTTGCAGAGTGCACTGTGAATTAAGATGCTGAAGATCATGGGAGAGAGGCAGTCGAGAAGGAAGGGCAAGTGTTGTGCTTGCTGCCTGGGCAAGCTCCCCAGCTGGGATCACTGGGCATGCCTTATCAGGCTGTGCCAGAGATGGGATCAGATCTGTATGTGCAACACTCGTGTCCATCCAGAAAGCAGAGCCAGAAGTTGAGAACAGAAAGAAAGGCCGAGGTCGTACCTTCTTGCTCCTATTGTATGGGGAGCTCTACACTAAATTAATGATGATATGTGATTGTTGGACTTCATGTAAGTGCTTGTGTGTGTTGTTCTGTAGGGTGTTTTTATGAGGTGGTTGCCTAGATGTTGGTTTTGGTTTATTTGATGGGTTTTGGGTTGCTTTCCTGATGCTGACAAAACAGCCAAAGTCTGAACTCTGAACCCATAGCAGGAAGGATGGTTTCTGCTTGCAGCATGATATTTGTTAGCTCTCCTGTGATGACAGTAGTCACCCTACAGATACACACTTTTTCTGATGGTGAACCACTGTGTTTGTCCCTGTATCTGAAATCTTGGTTCACACAACTGGCACTTCAATCAAATACACTTGGTGGGTCAGCATTGCCCAGGCTCTAGTAATACATCAGACACATAAGACACTCCCACACCCCCAAAAAGTGATACAAGGATGGGGAGAGAAGTTAAAACTCAATTCCAAGACCAGCTGAAGGGAAAAAGCGTAGTCTGTCTGGGCTCCTCAGCATTTCGTTTTTGTCAGTCTCTGCTGTTTGTTGCCCATGGAGGGCTTAGCTCCACAGGAAAAGCTTTTCTTTATCAATGTTGCCACAGAGCACAGGGGTTTGCTTCTAAAGAAAATCAAGAGGTTTTAGAGATGTAAGCTTTCTCTAGAATCCACTGTCACTTGTATGTTTCACTGTTAATACTAATAAGTTAATACTTTATATGCCTGGAAACAAACACTTTTTCATTAATACTGAGAAGGTCTGGAGGCTATTTGATTTGTATGCTTGCTTGATGAAATTACAGTATATCGGTGGTCAAAAGGATGTTACATGGTAATTTACATGACAGGGCAAATCGGAGAGCAGTTTTAGCTGACACGCCTGGTAAAATGTGCAGTGGTTACAATATTTTTGGTTCCTTAATTTGTCTCTGAGATATTACATGGGTTTTGATTTTGCACAGGCAGTTTAGAAGTGAAATGTTTAGATTTAGTCTTTTGAATTGTTTGGTATGCGATTTTTTTTCCTGCATATTTTAAGCATGTCTGAAATAATTTGTAAACTTTACAAAACAATTTAGAAACTTGATGTGGAAGGAAAGTATAGCCCTCGATAGCTGGATGATTTTGGGCAATAAATTTGATGCAAGATTTGTCCTGTGATATTCAGACAGGAGTCACAGATGTCCATGCATCACAGGAAAACTCTATTGTGGTCTCTATGTCCAATTTGAACTAAATTTTGCCAAATCTGGCTTTTTTGTTTTGTTTTGAGAACAGCCATATTGCTTAGCAGCACACTGCTTTGCCTCCTTGTTGAACACAGTCTGACCTTTCTGAATAAGATGTGACAAGTGTAACAAGGTATAGCAATAACAGAAGATCAAAACAAGTGCCTTCAAAGCTTGGACTGGAAGTCCCCAAAGAGGTCTGCAGTTTTTCCATCCCCCTTTCACAAACAAATATTAGAATAAATTGTCCAAATAAAGTGTGCCAAGGGGAAGGGGGCATGTTCTTCACGTTGAAGAAGAAGAATATGCACTCAGTTGCAGTCGGGTAACCACAAGTAATTTGGACTAGCATCTGGTGTTTTATATCTGTGGGCTTCATCTGCAGCTATTACCATCAGGGGATTGGGGTGGAGAAGGAAGGAGGGAGAAAGGACTAGACTTGATTGGTTTCTGTGTTTTGGCTAAGACAATTTAAACTTTGTGGGAGTCATCTGCTTTATTTCACAGAAACAAAAAGCAGATGGGGAAGAGGATATAAACCAGAGAACAGTTAAGGTGCAAGGTTAACAGGAATAGCTGTGTCTGCTGTTGGGATACCTGCATATTTCTTTGAATAACATAATAAATGATCAAAAAAAGGGGTGTAACAAGATGTGTATTCATTAGCAATAATGCAGTTGTAATTGTTCTATCATTGCCTTCGTACCATATTAGCAGAAAAAGATTTATGTTTGCTGACATACACTGAAAAAAAAAAAAGCTGGATCAGCAGTAATAGGATAAACGGATCTGTTTTGAAATACACGAAAAATACTATAACACTGCCAGTAGCATCATTTAAGTGGGTGTTTCCATTTTAAAGCTGACTGGGGGAGAGTTGCTTCTGCCAACAGAAGCTTGAGTAGACTTAACCCATCCCCTGCGAGACTCGTAACTGGAATTGCTTTGCCTGAGTGCCCTGTGCCAGCCGTATCAAAATGGTGAAGTGAACAGTCCGGGTGAACTATAGGGGCTGCTGGCGAAAGCTTTGCTGACCTTATTTCAGCAAGAATGTCCTCTAATTTGGGAAAGAGAGAGAGAAAAGTATTTCTAACCCTTTCTGTATCACAAGACCAAGTTGCTGTTTAGCTGCATCTTTAACTACACGAGTTAATTGAGAAGAAAGCAGCTACAGTCATGCTCTCATCTGATGCCAGGCCAAGTACAGCATTGGAGTGACTCAAAGCAATAAATTGCCAGTCTGCTCATAATTCAGGTTTGGATAATTCGCACATTCATTTGAGAAGGATCCTTTGTATCTCATCTGTAAAGCCCTTGGTATTCTTGCAGCTTTAAATACAATTTGAAGGAAAGGAGCTCAGAACATTAGGGTTTCACAAACAGTGAAATAACCAATGTCAGGTAGTTTCTGTAAATAAATACTGGGGTCTTTTCCTGGGTAGGTGATATGTAATGTTGCCATTCCTGGAAAGTGCCCAAGGTCAGGCTGGATGGGACTTTGAGCAACCTGGTCTTGCTCTCCATCATGAGATGCTTGTACCCTTCATCACAAACTTTCTGGGCTATTTATCCCATAAAAACCACAAGTTTATGGCCTCAAACCCAGGCTTGCATCAGAGGGGGGGCTCAGGTGAGACTTAGCCACCTCCAGCCCCATGCAACACTGTCATCTCTCTGCCAGGCCCAGTACAGGTTTTACCTGCAGTGGTTAAACCCTTCCAGCACCCTGGGCTGCTCAAGTCAGACATTTTGGCATTAGTGTTTCTGCAGAACTTTAATGGGAAACATTTAGTGTCAACTTCTTGCATTGTGTTTACTCAGTCATATGCAACAAGGCTTTGGGAAAGAAAATTTTTTTGTATCTTCATAATAACTGCATATCTGTGTGTGTGATGAAGAATGGAAACACATGTTGAGGCAAGCAATCAGGCACACATGCGTACATGTGCACCCTGCACGTGTATGTATGCACACGTATACTTTCTTTTATGTTCTGGTATCATCATGATATATTTTGTAGAGATACTTACATAGTTCTGGACTAAATACTTTCTTTTTGCTAATGTTCTAATAATATTTATAAATGTAGCCACTGAAGTATGTTTTCAGATGACATCTAAGTAGTTATTTGCGTGTCCACTAACACTTTATGTGCCTAGACTATTTTAATGACAGTTTTCCGAATACATGTGCATAGCTATTTCTTAACTATTCACTATTTAACTTCTTAATTTAAGAAAATTAAGGAGTTAAAAAATAAATTTAAGAATCTTCTGGTGTTAGAAATGTGCTGATTTTTCTCCAATGCTCCCACAGACTTCAGTCGACAATTTCTAATGAAATGCAAATGTTCAGTCTCCATGTTCATTGTGAGAATTAAATATGACACAAAAGTGTTTAATTCTGGTATTGTTTAAGCTCATCTTTTCTCTAATACCAATAGAAATAGAACTTGTCCACTGGTATCCAGTGCTTTGTAACTTTTTTTTGTGCAAGCATAGATTTTTGGTGGGTTTTATCTTAAAATATTAGTAGATGTGTTTGCTACTATGGAAATACTGTTTTTTTCTGGCAGTTACACAAACTGAAATGTTTCAAGATGAAACATTTCAGAACTATGGGAAGCTCTGGAAAAAGCAACCAAATTTCTTTTTAGTCTTTGCAAACTTGATGGTGTTAAATGCGAATAAAAATAAGGATAATAATAAATGCTATTATTCTGCTTTGATAGGATGTGCAACTTGTGTGCATTTCCGTAGTCAAAGACATTTTTAGTGGTCAGTACTAATTTCATTTATATTGTAACAGCTAAATTATAAACCTAGGACACAATTCACATTAATTATGTCTCAGATCAAGCCCCAGTTTTGGTAGGAATTACCAGGATGACAATCACAAGTAGAGTTTATGGTTTTTGTGTTAAATTTTTTTTGGACTCTGGCTGATCTGGGAACCTGGATATTAATTCCTGAATTACACCTGTGTAGTGATAAAAATTGTTTCTGTACATGTGGCGTTTTTAAACCCAAGAGTAACCTGCACAATGGAAAGTACACTGAGAGTCAGATGGAAAAATCCCAGAAGTCTGAGGAGGGAGAAGGAGGCAAAATGTTGTCAAGATGTGGGATGGAGTGATTTCTGATTAATTTTTTTCATATTTTCTCTATTTATTACGTGAAAGGCAGTACCTTATTAGACCTGGCAACTCAGAAAATCATTTTCCAGTAGAAAAAGGGCTACATTTACTGAGTATGGGTGAAAAGACCATTGTTAAATTAATCTAATTCTGCACAACACAGAGTTCATTCTCTTTCAGGAGGATTTTAGAAACTGGCTGGATTTCAAGCAATGTTTTAATGTAACTTTTTGGCTGCCTGCCTCCTTAGAAAATCAAGGGCCTCTGCTCAATAACTGAGTATAAATACAGTCAGTGCAGTAGGCCTTTGTTTCAGTCATGCAGAACCAATTTCTAGTTTGATGGTATCACTGTTGCATATTTTTAATTGAAACTGTTGTGAGAAATACTGACGTAAATCCTTATTATTATTCTGGTTTTCCCCTGTAAGGTTATGGTGCTGTCTGACTTTGATATTGCTGTGGTCACCAGCACTTATATTCAAACATAGACGTATCCTCCAAGTCTGGGAATTGGGATAAGAACTACCTTTCCATGATAAAAACCAGAGTACCAGAGAGTAACAGTGTATTCATTAGCCTGTTAATGAAATGCTTCTGCTAATGCCAATTGTTACAAAGATTTAATAGGTTTAACATGGGGCTATGGCACAACCCCAGCAGCCTTCGGTGCTCTTACTGAATCTAAATATTCATCTTGGCAAATAACGCCTGATGTTTATTCCATAGTGATGATTTCCTCTGCTGCCCAACAAAAAGAAGTGAGCCTCTAGTGTATGTTAAACACACCCTTCAAAACAACATTTTTAAAATAGCAAGTGTTCCTTGAAAGTCTGGTTTTCTTCCTCCTTAAAACTAACAGTTACCATTAATAAGACATCTCTTTTATAAAGAGATTCTTTTAATCAGTAGTTCTTTCTGTCAGTGGCTCTTGTACAGAGAGTTAGATGCTGAAAAAAGGTGTCAGCGTAGTTGAATTGTAAGTCACAAAAAGTGAAATAACTCATACTGTGTCTATAAAGTTTGTGTTTGGAAAATTCTTCCTTCTGACCCTAAATGGTACCTGACTCCCAGGAGGAGGGTGAAAGTCCTAAACAATGAATTTAGAAAATTAATGCAGTCATAGAGAGAGGAAAGTTTCCTTTTCCAGCAAGGGTCAGATTTTGAAATCCATCTACAGCTTTTGCCTGGCCTTGCATTTGAAATGGTTATCTGAGGTTTATCTTGGTGACCTCTTCCATCCCCTTCAGTCTTACAGATATCTTGGTAAGAATTTCAAATACAGTTCTGCAATACCATTGCTATTCAGGGAAATAACGACTTTTTTTAAAAGGTTTTTAAAGGGTGATGCTGAAGCAAAGGCAAGACAAAAGTATGTAAGCTGTTTGCTGAGTGTTGCTATTTTGAGGAAATTTTTTCTGGTCCATGTATTTTCAGACAGCCCCTGAGGGGCTTGGGGGGTAGATGTGTTCCATGACTTGTCCCAGTGAGGAGCCCAGCACACTGAACACTTTGCCCCTTTTTTAAAGGGATTGGACTAAATGGGTTAATTTTTCTTCATGTATCTATAGCCATGAAAGTAAATCTGGTCCTTAACTGATTCATAGCTCTTCTCTGTACTGTTGTAATCTCTCAGCTCTTTATGAGATAAGGTGATAGAAATTAGTGGCAATATTTAGCACAAGTGATGACAGCTACAATGCTTTAATATCAAAACATCTCACTTCCTTTGGTCCTCAGTGCCTACCACATGGTTGTTGTATTGTCTTATTTGATTTTGCCATGTAACAAACGTGGAATTTTAGAACTGATGCAAGGTTATAAGTAGTTGAGTTTTATGTTCACCTTTGGTTCACCTTTCTTTTTAAACCAATCTTACTGTGTCTGCTCAGGGCAGATCTGGTTATTCCCTCTACTTTTTAATGCTTATATGGTAGTTAATGTGTTTTTGTCACTTCCTACTTCTTGCTCTTTACTCTGTAAATGTAATTTAAGCTATGAAAATCCACCTGTAGCACTTTGCCATCCTAGTCACTTTAAATGGGTGACATTCCCTGTTGGAAAAGTAAATTTCTAGGTTTTCTGTGTGCTGACTGAGTAGTTAAATATTTGAATGTTCTCAATATTTAATCAATTAGCTTTTTCAAAGGCACACAAAAAAACTGGCAATCCTCTTGTTTGTTTATTAGTAGTAGGCTCAGGTAGGGTGATTATATGCTGTGTCACTAGCAGCCTGAAAGGAATATTTGGGAAGACTCTGAAATGTAAATTTGGTGAACAGTGTACCAGGAGGCAACAAAGATGGGGATTATAGGAAAGAATTTGCAAGCAAAGGCAGATTAAAGGGACTTTGTTTTACTCATTAGTTTCTGTTCCTTCAGGAGATCAGCTACAAATCACCTAAAAAGCTCAAGAGTCCACTTGCAGGCTCTGTGCACTTGAAACTGTGTTGAGTTTTGCCCTCACTTCTCCCTCGGAAAATAAATTAATTGGAAAGAAAAAGTATGACTGCTTTGTGCATGCTGATGGGTCATATAGAGTGTTACAAAAAGTGTGCAGATCTACCTTTTTAGCTGTCTTCCAGTATTGTTGTTCTGTAAGGAAAACATGGCCCAAACTCTGCCCTGGCTCACTAGGGCCAGGGCACTGGGTAGACTATCTGGGGCAGTATGTTGCTCTGAAATTTGAGTAGTAGATACCTAGGAAAATACTCACTGACGGCAATTTCATGGGTGGACTCAGTTTCCATGGGCAGTTTTAGGCAGCACAAGATAAGAAGGACATAAAGCTGTTAGCATCCAAAGGAAGGCTACAAAGATATGGTGAAGGGCCTTGCGGGAAGCCATATGAAGAGTGGCTGAGGTCACTTGGTCTGTTCAGCAGCCTGGCGAAGAGGAGACTGAGGGGAGACATCACAGCAGTCTCCAGCTTCCTCTCATGAGGGGCAGCAGAGGAGCAGGCACTGATCTCTTCTCCCTGGGGGGAACCAGTGATAGGACCTGGGGCAAATGGCCTGAATTTGTGTCAAGGCGAAGGAGAGTGGGCGGGATGTTAGGAAAAGGTTCTTCCTGCAGAGGGTGCTTGGGCATTGGAACAGGCTCCCCAGGAGAGTGGTCACTGCACCGAGCCTGCCAGATTGCCAGAAGCATTTGGACAACACTCTCAGGCACATGGTGTGATTCTTGGGGTTGTCCTGCTCAGGACCAGGAGTTGGACTTGATGGTCCTTGTGGGTTCCTTCTATCTCAGCATATTCTGTGATTCTTAGTAGGAAAAGCAGCGTCAGGATACGAATAACTTATAATGCCTGGGGCCTTGCAACCCTTTCTCCTTCTGTCTCCTGGGTACGTGTGGGCTGGGAAATGTATTTACCTTCTGTGGTCTCTATGGGTATCTAGTTTTAAGTTGGAACAAGCTTTACTCTTCACTCTTTTTCCCCACTGAAGCCTTTGGCAAAGATCCCTAACATTTGTAGGCAGTGCTAGGTCTATTTTCTAGGAAGTGTTTTAAGTACCTTAGTTAATGGCGTGAGAAAGGAATTTTGCTTCTAGCTCCCAAGAGCTGCCAGAATGCCATGGCACAGGAAACCCAGGGGGCCTGAAATCTCCTTTCCAGCTCAGCATGGTGATCAGGCTAAGTCTCGTGGTGATCAGGCAAAGTCTCATGTTGATCACTGAGGAACATTCAATTACAGGACAATTTTCCTAATTCCGTCAAAAGTAATTTATCCAATGGCTTGGCCAGCAGTGTAAGTACAGCTTGAGATTCATATTAGGTAATCTGAGCAGACAGGTAGAACGAATTAAAGAAATAACATGGTGGCATGGGGTAGGTTGGCGGAGTGTAGCTTCTGCTCCCTCATTCCCTCTCCAACTGTGTGAACGCCTGTCTGAATTGTTCTAGACATTTTGAGCCTCATATTTTGCTTTGCACTGCTCCTACTTTCATCAGGTTTCACTTGGCAAAGACTTGTTGGGACTCCTCAAAGCCTAATCTGTAGGGAGACAGGAATGACCAGTTTATTTCCTTGGTGATTTTTTTTTTTTTAATTATAGACTTTTCTCTTGCATGTGGCTTCCCCTTGCCCTGCAGCTCAGTCTCTGATTCTGCACTAAGACTAAAATCCTTCATCATTACAGAAATAGCAAATTCTTCATTATGAGGAATTACTCTAGGGTCTGCCAGAGTGAAAAATCCTTTTTAAAATTTCATGTTAATAAGTTTGATGTGGATCATGTTCTGCAGTGATCCCTACTGATTTTTTCTTTTTTGCACCCCTATTTTAACTCTGAATGCAGTTTGTGTGGAGGAAGAAGGGCTGCCATTCTGTGCAAGACACACTTGCAAAACATTTTGTGCCTTATTGTACTAGGACAATAGGACTAGTATGCAAAATACTTCAGGGTTGGGGTTTTTTTCACTAAAAAGCAGTTATTGTGTGCAAAATTTGAAATTCGTGTGATGATTAACTTTTTTGTCTCTGTGTTATCAAATTAGCACATCCTAATATACTGTAAGTGCTAATAAAGTGTCTGTTGTAAGACGTAGCAAGTGAACTTAGTATTTCAATTCTCTGCCTTGCATTTGGTAATGTAACAGAAAAGGTCTTGAGCACATGGCTCTTTATGCTTGAAATAAAAATAAAATCCTTTATTCAACATTCAGAAGATTGACTCTCAAAAAAAAGGTTAAAACAACTTGTTATGAAAATACTAGCTGCTGAGAAAGAGAATAAACATGTCATTAGGTTTTCAAAAATGTTAACCATAGTTTGCCTTTAACACTGTAATTGTCATTCACATTCTTTTCTGTTGAAAAGATTTTATTTGTCTAATATATTGACTTTATGCCTGCAAATTATGCTTTTTGCTGATAATATAGATGAAATTCATGAAATCTGCCAGTAAGAGACATATTTGCAGGCAACAGTCCCATGCAACACTTTAGTATTCCATTTAAAAATAAAAACTAGAAGTCAAATAATTGCAGATTATGATAGCACAGCAATTTACATTGGGTGTAAATTTGGTTACATGCACTTTGACTGTTAAATACTGATTTTGGATCTAGATTGTTCATAACACAATGTTTTCCCGCCTGCTGTCGTGGCCAGGAGTTTGTAGGAGAAGCCTAGGGATGGGGTTGGGACTAGTGCAGGGCTCATAAATACAGCAACATGATTTGGTTTTTAATTGCATTAGAACTTATGGAATTTTCACTAAATGAAATGCCAGAATGCCATCAGGCAGTGAACTTACAAAGGCTTTTACATGATGTCTGGACTGCAATGGATCTCTCAGCCTTTAGTGATCTAGCATTTTTTTCTGTGTGAAGGCAACAATTTGGTCACCCCAGGACACTAGTATACAAACTCTTCTTGGGGTTTCAGTTGATTCAGTGCTTCAGGACAGAGAGTAACTGGCCAGCTTTCTCAAAAAGGCTTTTGCCATTTTGAAGTACGGGATAACCCTCTTTGTGTTGAGATCTTCCAGAGTAAAGCAGCGTTATAGTTAAAGATCATGATCATCCCGCTAACTCCACTGACAGGGTTTTGGGGATCTTAACATCTGTTGTCTAACTCTTCCCAGTAATTTTGGCGCTGAGGAGGGCTCTGTGATGAGAAGCAGCATAGTGCAAGACACAAATAATCTGTATTTGTGAGCCATCCTTAGAGCCTTGCATCTGACTCATGGCAGTGCTGTCACGGACTTGCTATACTTGCTTTTTGTTCCACTTATTCACAAAATAAATTAGTTTCAATCCATCTGTGTTGGAAATGTCCACAAAACTTCCTCCAACATGGACAGAACAACAAGCTTTGCATTTGCATCAAGGCAGCTGGTCCTCAAAATTTGCCTTTCATTCAGTGCTTTGAGTTTTGAAATGAAAATACAAAGTCTGCTCCCTGACAGCTGGTGAGGGTATTCTTTGTGATAGCTTGGAAAGTCCCGGACTCTATAGATGTGACTGAATGGGGCATGCGGATGGTTCTAAATGATTCTGCTAAAATTGGTGCTTCTGATGCAGATAATAAAAATTATATAATCCCAGTCAATAACTACTAGTCTTGCACTGAAGGACTATCTGTTTTGGATTATTTTTGTAGTAGGAATTATGATTTCTTTCCCCAAAATACTAATGAGGTTCTTTCAAAGGGATGGTCAAATGATGGGGAAAAAATTACATCTTCAGAGACATGATGGCACAAATACTTGTTTCTACTGAAGGTCAACAGTCTCTTTTTGCAAACACATTTTTTAATGTGTTTACCATACTGGCAACCTTTCATGTGTGTTACATGGTCAGTCCCTGGTGTCTGAACCCTATAATTAAGCATCTGTCAACACTGTAACCATGACATGTCATCATGTCTAGGCTGGCATTCTTTTTCATGTGCTCCAAATGTTTTAGCTTTAAATCTCATTCTTCTAGCTGTACAGTGTTGTTTCTCAATGATTTGCAATGTAATTATGCATAGCAATACAATATTGTTTTGAAGTTGCTAAAGAGTTTTTTATAAATCAGTTTATCTAGTCTAATAAATCAGATGGTGGACAATGCATTGATTTTGGTTTATTCAGCTGAAAATTTGATTCTTTGTAAGCGATGGGAATGCTCTTATGCTAGCTAGTGCCCAAAAAGAGGAATACTATCCTTCATCACTGAGTTAATTAATGGCAGTTTACATTCTATCAGGGGGACTGGCCCAGTGTTGTTAATCATGTCAAGCTTCTCTGATTTATGTTTAGTGTAACACTTTTTTGATGTAAGGCTGATGATCTATTTCAAAACACAGTGGTCCAAGGATGGGTATAAAATTACTAGATGGGTTTGAATGACTCACTCTTATTTTGCTGCTGTTATGCTACTCAAAATTCGGTACAATGCTTCTTCGGAAGGGTGTGGGGTACAGTTTGTTTTATTTTAAAATAGTGTGAAAACGATGTTAAAATTAAATTCAGTATTAAGTTTAAAATTCACCTCGTTACTGAACAATGTCACTGTCAAATTCTTGTACTTGCATCTGTTTGATTCTGGTAGAATTGAAATATAAAGACATGGTTATGTGCTCTGCTAGATATACGGAGTATTTACAGTTGAGCGTCCATTTCACGATGGGGATGAAATCTGTGGAACTGACTGGTTTCCATCTTATTCTGTGTCTGATTTTTTTTTTCTTCCACATAAACAAAAGAAAAAAGTAAAATACTTTTCTCTTTGGTTGGTCTGGTATACAGATACTGTTTGAAGTAATTGGCTTTATTGTTTGAGTATCGCATCTATGCGAAGAAACAATGCTTTAAGATGCATAACCATGCTGACTTCAAAGCATCAAAGAAAACAGTATCCTGCCTGGTTCCTTAGTACACTGCCCTGCTTTTAGCCTAGCATAGCTTTGTTTTCTCTGCAACAGATTTTTGGGCTAAGGTGGGTAAAGAGTATGTGAAATGTGATGGGACATCGGACCCAGATCTGAATATGTTGGTGGCTGCCAAAGTTGGTCATGTCCAGGGTCACTCTGGGTCCTAGTGGCCCTATCTGAGACGCAGAGTGAAGTGATTTTTCTCTTGCCTTACCAGCCAGGAAATTATGCTGTGGAGGTATTAATTGAGCACAGAGAATTGACCTCTTGCTCTTTAGAAGGAATATCAAGTCACTGGTTAATAGTGTTGTATGCTTCCACTAACAAGGAGGTTGATTTAAAGTCCTTTCAGTTGGTGTTCTCACATGGACCTACATCCAGGAGACTTGGCTGAGAAAACTGCCAAACTAAAATGGAAATAAATCTACACTAGGGGGGAATAGCAGTGCTATAAAAATATGAATAATGTCTGTGTTTAAATAACACAGTGCAGCATCTTTTGGTGGGTGCATATTGTGTGTAATAAAGTAAACATTTTAGGTTAACTGCTGTAGGTGGAGGTTATATGCCAATGAAGCAAACCCTTCTGTCCTTCCTGTAACTTATTTACATGGCAGAGCTTGACGGATGCAATCCTGCTGCATCACTTCACACGACACTATTGTGCCCTTGGGAGCAGAGGTTCATCTGTGCGGTTTAAAGGGAAGAAAATGCCTCTGCACATGCATCATCCCTCTTGCAGGGCACACGGTGATTGCAGCAGAGCTGTAGTGGTGGAAGCCTTCCTCTGCTATGGACACAGGCTGGGAGAGTTGGGGCTGGAGAAGAGAAGTTTCCAGAGAGACCTTTATAGCAGCCTTCAGTACCTAAAGGGGCTGCAAGAGATCTTTTTACAAGGGCATGATGTGATAGAACAAGGGAGAATGTCTTCCAAGTCACAGAGCACAGGTTTAAATCAGATAATAAGAAAAATTGCTTCACTGTGAGGGTGATGAGGCACTAGCACAGGTTTCCTAGAGAAGCTGTGGGTGCCCCATCCCTGGAAGTGTTCAAGGCCGTGTTGGATGGGGCTTGGAACAAGCTGGTCTAATGGAAGGAGTCCCTGCCCATGGCAGGGGAGCTGGAACTGGATGATCTTTAAGGTGCCTTCCAACCTAAACCATTCTATGATGATAGGTGATGTCTATTCTGATGGGAATTACCTTTACAGCATGCTGCCTAGTTTCTGAATTATTTGCCTTAAGTATGTAATAGCTTGCTTCAACAAATGTGTTATTCTCTACTGATGTTCGTTTTCAATTTTTCTACTTCTCCTAAATCTTTGACACCCCTTATTCTCTCACTTCAGTGTAGCTTAGTTATGAAAGTATGCAACTATAATAATCTAGTAATAGACATGTAGTAGATACTCTTGACTATTTCCTAAGACAGTATATGATTATTTCCCACTCTTCGTTGTAGGGATAGCAAATAGACAGCAAATAAAGCCTTGTTGATGGCACTCCTTAGGCACACTCTGTGCACGTTTGCAGGGAGAGTAGGTGGATGTCCAGTTTTGTGTGGGTGTTCTTACTCTGCACAAGATCAGCTGCTTTAATTGCTCACTCTCCTTCATTCATCTTCCTTAAGATGCTGAATCAAAATCCCATTCCTCTGCTAATCTCTGTCCACATCATGTATTAGATTCCATAACCGGTCCATAATTTCTACAAGAACTAACAGATTGTCAGACGCTTGTAATAAAAGTGCTGTTTCATTCCAGTTGACTACACAGCACAGTCATACAGCCTGAGTATCAAAAAGCTTTGAACTGGCTTATGGAAAGGGAGCAGCAAGAAAACGTGCCGAAAATGCACCATGTGCAGCAGAACTGCACTTTAGTCCAGAGCTGTGAGGGGTAAAATACTGCACCTTTCAGCTAATAATCTGCAATCCCATTATCTCTGAGCCATGAACTGCACTGTTGGTGATGTACAGGCTGGATTATCCTATCTACTTTTTGTACCATATATCCAAAAGTTGACACTTAATTATGTTGTCCGACAGTAGATCAAGTTTTACAACGGCAACAAAGGATTAAAACAGTTTTATACTGGGGACATTCAGAGGATAAACAGTGCTGTGTTATAAGAGGAGACGGCAATCAGCTGTGTTACCATCTGGGAGAGAAACACTGAAGTGCTATTAATATGTAAACCTTCTAGATTTTTTTGTTGTTGTTGTTTTTAGAATTGGTAGCATTCCTAAAGAACTGATTACAATTCTGTAGTCAATTCTGGTGCCAAAGGATGCTGCAAATAGTATTATAGCAACAATTAACATGAGCACAACTATCTTCTCATTTGTTTTTAAGGCGTCTTCTTCAGACACTAGAGCAGCGAGGGTAACATCAGATCAGGTTTTGTGTATGGCAATAAATCCACTGTGTTGCATAAGCACTTCATTTGCCATAGAAGAGGACAGTGCAGAGTCTTCTCTATCTCAGCAGAATTTATCCATATGTATGGCAGTTATTCTTTCAATTCAATGTTGTAATCACTTAAATATCCTAATTGGCTAATTTTATTATTGCATTCACTGCTAATGTGCTAATTGTTTTATTTCTGGGAAAGCTGTAAAAAATGCTTCTTGATATTGATTTATTTATCTTCTGCTCCATTTAGTTTTATTACAATATGGTTTGATTCCATTCTGTATTTCAGGAAATCATTATCATACATAAATATCTTAGTGAAGAAGGGTAGGGGAAGAGTAAAAAAGGGAGAAGAGAGATAAATACAAGGTAGAAATTTTGTGATTAAATTAATTTATTTTGTGATCAGAACATGTTTGGCTGCATTTCATTCATTTTGTTTCCTTGCAATAAAACACAAAAATAAAAAGCCAATCAGTACAAACTCTCCAGGGTTTTACTGTCCTGGATTCTGGTCAACATGGCCCAATTGCCTCTTTACTTTCTTGAAAGCATCAGCCCTTTGAAAAGGCTCATACAGCTGTGCATAATCGCTGAGACTCTGCACAGCCCTGGGCTATGGAAGGCAATTAGCTCCCCAGAGCCAGGATGCTTTCCTTTGAGGGAAAGGAGGGGAGGTACTGCTTCTCATCAAGATGATACCAGGTGAAGGTACAGAAACTTCTAAGTCCCATCTGGGAAGTCCAGCTCCCTCTCTTACAGGCAGAGATTCATATAATACCAATTCATCTGCCTGTTTGCTGTACTTTTGCTGTGCTAATTATTTTGATGGCTGTGTTAGTGTCTCCACATGCCAGTCCTGACACTTTCAGGGGTGAAAAGCAAGTAAGTTCTAAAGACAAGTTTCAGTTCAGAAAATAAAGGAATGCTTATGCTTAAACTTTAGCCCACACTGGGTATAGGTCTGCAGCATTTTCCTCCTTTTGCATTTACTGGGTCAAAACTTGGAGTAAGACCCATGATTTTGTCTCATCAGTTGTAGGTAATTCTAGAAACTCTATTCAGCTTACAGCATTTGTGGAAGGCGCACAGGTTTATCTTGATTCAGAGCTATTAATGACTATCAGTATGGTTAATAGCTCATTCTTTTCTCTTTCTGATATGGGAGAGGAAAAAAAGCGCGTTCTGACCTCTGTAATTTCTCTCTTTTGTTGCAGCTCACCCTAAACTCTACACACGCTTAATTTCTAAGTAGTCCAAATCTTCTGGTTTTGAATTTTCCTTTTAGTCGTGGAAATAAGGAAAGAATTTGAATTCACTGAACCATGAAACCATTAAAGAATCAAATACAGCATTTGGAAGGATCAGCTGGATAAAAACTAGACTTGAATATCCAAATAGCAGAGAATGCTCTTCTTAAATGCTCTCTTTTTAAGAAGTTATCGAATTGAAAAAAAGTGCCTCTTTTTATGAGAAGATATATTTGGCAATTTTATAACTTACTTGTTAAAATACACATTTTTAAAGTGTGGTGCCTGTTTTCTTATCATAAACATCCCCTTTACATGACCTTAGAGATGCCTCATTGACTTTCTTGCAGTCAGTGGACTTTCCATGTCATCCCTGATGACCTTTAAAAATCCTAAGACTTTCTCTTTTTAAGGGTTTTTAGGTTCATTCTCTGATGTAGATATCCCTCCTCTCTCAGAAGTCCTTTTCAGCACTAAAACATAGTGTTAGGTTTTCCTAGAAGTCAAAGAGTTTTGGGGTAAGAAGTTTTCAGGATTAAATACATTGTGCTCTGTCTTGCTAACTATATTGAGCACACTTCTATACATTGTTTTTCTTTATCATGTCTTTTAATGAAATATGTGGGGTTTAAAATCTCTGATGAAAGGATTTGGGCGAGGGTGCAAGCAAGTTCACTCCTAAGGCTATTGAATCTTTTTGAAAAAGCTTTCTGTGGCCTTTAGCAAGACTGGAAACTAGTAGAAAGGATACTGTTCAGAGACTGAAATAAAGGTGGGTGCCAACAAGACTTCCATGAATTTTAAAGAACCTTTTACCTGTCTCTCTGTGTCTGTATTGCAGTGTAAGAAATCTTTGCGTCTATAGGAAGCAACTTTGTTTCTACCCAGGGCAGTATGTTTTATGTGTGCTATCTATTCTTAATAATAAGTTTCAACAGTATGTGCAGCTTACATTCACAGTAGCCATCTATCACTTGAAAGAAGGCTTTAATTAACAGAACCCTAATTTTAATGAGGTACTGAGGCATGATCTTGTAAATTCTGCAGCACAGAGAATTGCTTAGTTCAGGTTCACTCGTAACAATCCTCAGCATCACAGTGTGTTTTATGACTCTTTAACAGATTTTGATGTTAATCTAGGAACCCTTTCTGGAGCAACTGTGTTCTTTGCCTTGTAAGCATATTTTGAATTAATTGTGTCAAGTTTTTAAAGCATAACTGTTACTTGCCTTCTGATCAAAATGTCTGGTATGCCTGAACTGTTCACCCTGGGCCTTCAAGGGGATTCACTGCTCTCAAATCCTTTCCAAAAGTGTCTTTGCTGCAGTACCTAGGCCAGGGTAGGTATTATTTTTGCATAAACCACTCACATTAACAACTGCAGCAAAGTAAACACGTTACGCCGTTTCCCTTATCTCCTCCTCCTGTGACTTCAGGAATGTGCTGTGCAGGAGGAAAGGGCAGTTTCAGTGGCATGGTTGATGCCCTGGCTGAGATGCGCTAATTTAAATGTGCTGCACTTGACACAAAAACAGAAGGTGGGAAGTGAGGCATCCTCGCATTTCTGTATCCTCACATCTGAGCTGGCCCATCGCCGGTCCACGACTGATCCAAAGTGACAGCAGCACGCTGAGCTGCTTTAACCTGTAACAAGCTCTCCCTGCTCCCGAGGGGTAATTCCAGCATGCTGAAGACAGAAAGACGTATCTACAAGATCTCTTTCTCTGAAAATGCTACGTGGGGCGAAGATGGTGGCTCTGCAGCAGTGTGAAAATGTTCCCTTTGTGGGAGGGATGGCCCTGGGGCAGCAGTGCCTGCTGCTTTCCCTGCTGTTTCCCAGAGCCCTCGCTAAGCAGGGCACGTAGGGGAATTTAAGAATGAATCCCTGTGTGAAAGGGTTTTTTTCCCCCTCTTTTGAAGTACGATCACTTACAAGAAGCCATTCAGGCTGTTGTGAATGTTTTTTTAATGGAGACATTGCAAAGACAGGGCTCCCCCATGGAACCAAGAACCAGAAATGTTGAAATAGTTCCCTGACAATGGAAATAGAGCACCATTCTGACAGATTTTAAGCATATAACAGATATACAGCTGTTTATCCATAGCAAAAATCCTCAAAGCATGGGGCACACTTTTGCAGGTAATAATCATGCATTAAACAATTTTTTTTTTATTTCATAATCCAAATGGCCCAGTATTTAACTGGAGTTTTTTAATTATTATGGACCTTTAGTAGTATTTTTTAAAAAGACTGAGTAGAATCAAAAAAGTTTGGGGTTGGAAAAGACCTTTAAGACCATCTAGTTCCAACCCCCTTTGCATGGTCAGGGACACCTTCCCTTAAACCAGGTTGCTCAAAGCCCCATCCAGCCTGGCTTTGAACACTTCCAGGGATGAGGCATCCACATCTTTTCTGGGCAACCTGTGCCGGTGCCTCACCACCCTTTTAGTGAAGAATTTCTTCCTGATTTCTAATCTAAACCTATCCCTTCAGTTTGTAGCCATTCCCCTTTGTCCTATCAGTCTGTGCCTTCTTGTAGCCCCCTTTAGGCACTGGAAGAGGCTCTAAGGTCTCTCTGGAGCCTTCTTCTCCCCAGGCTGAACAGCCCTTCTCAGCCTGTCTTCAAAGAAGAGGTGCTCCAGCCCTCTGAGCATCTTCATGGTCCTCCTCTGCACTCACCTCAGCATGTCCACATTCTTATGTTGGGACTCCAGTTCTGAACATATCACTGCAGGTGGGGTCTCACCAGAGCAGAGGAGAGGGGCAGAATGCCCTCCCTCACCTACTGCCCATTGGTGCTTTGGATGCTACACAGGTGGTTTCTGGACTGCCAATGCACATTGCTGGGTCATATTAAGTTTCTGCCCCACCAACACTCCCAGTTCCTTCTCTTCAGGTTTCTCATTCCATTCTCCACCCAGCCTATACTTGTGCTTGGGATTATGCTGACTCGTGTGCTGGAAATATGTTTTTAGCAAATGGATATGTTATTTAATATCTTACTGATTCACTAATGCTATGTGAGCACATAACACTATACCCATCTTTATACTGCCAGCATTCACACTTGAAGTGTGGACTTCTGTTTGCATTTTTAAAAAATGTGCATTTCATAACATTGGAGTTCAGCATAATCTTTCGACTTCACCATCAAATTCTATTTCATATTATCAAGGATCTCTACTTCCAGAATTTAACTGATGCTTTTGTTCAAATTACTGGTAACTTGTTTTGTACTAAGATCAGCAAACGATGAGAACAATTTTATTTGAATCTAAGTAGTCTTCCTATTCAAGGACTGTTGAAAGAAAACTTAAATCAGCATTCGAATTACTATTCAGACTTTTTTTTAAGTGATGGTGCATTTTCGTTGTCTTGTCCTACTCATGTTGTGATGGGAATGTAGAATTAGACCTTCTGGTATCTGTGGTTTGTACCACAAATAAATATAACTCTACCTGACTTGTTCATCAGCTGGTAATTGAGAACATTAGCAGTGGTTTCCATTTGAGTTGCAAGCTCCAACAGTTTTGTTTGTGGATTGGGTTTTTCATTGTGTTTTTTTTTTCTCCAGAATTTAGTGGAAGTGAATGTGCATTTACTCTGGAAATCCCATTTCAGGGGATGTTATTAGGAACTCTTTTTCAGAAGCATCAGTGTGTTGTTCTTGGACCTGAACCCTTGCTGAACACTAAGAAGTACTCAACTAGTTTTTTACAATCTGTTGTCCTGTAAAGTAATAAATGGCCCAAATTTTCTACACACTAATTAAAATTCCATTTCTCATGAATTCCTTAATTGAGAGCAAGTCATTATGTGCTTTGTTGATTCTTAAGTGCAAATATAATTGCAATGGGCAGCATGAAAGTGGTTTGATTATTGCCTGTCGACTCTTGTGAATTCTAATAGGTCTAATTGCATAGCATCAATTCATCATCTCAGCATCACTTTTTATTATTAGCTCTCTGAATTGTACTGTGCTCATAAAGAAGTGTAGTAGTATATCAAGGATGACATGGTACCTGGCCTGTTGTAATTTTCCTTCCTTTCCTAATGTTACTATTGGAATTAGATGTTTATTGTATGGTCCCCCTTTGCAGAAACTACTTCAAAATTTGTCTCCATGAAGAAAAGGATACTGTCTTCCTCTGAATTTGCATTTATAATTTCTCTGCTAAATGATAGTCAGTCCTATTTTTTACTTCTCTAAATCGTTCCCATAAATCCTGACCATAATGTGTTGGCTACAAAACATCTATCAAAAGCTTTATGACAGGGTTCTTTGTTATTGCTGAATATTGTTTAAATGATGAGGACTCTAATGAGGTGAAGTTCCTAACAAAGCTTCTATTGGTTGAGAAGCAGGGGAAAAGGAGCACTTGGTTGTATTAGAATTTCATTCTGTGGGAGTCTGGGAAGGAGGATTGGTTTTGCGGGGTGTCCTTTTTTTTTTCTTTTTTTTGTCCCTAAAGCCAGTTTAGAAAATCTTGAAGATGGCTGAACATAACTAGAGAGGAACACACAATATTTTAGCTAAAGGTTATGAGGTTCTGGATCAGTAATTTTTAATAGGTTTTACTGCAAATATGCAGAAAAATCCTAGCTTCTGTGAAAGATGAAGTTTTTACCAAGCCAAATATTTAAATTATAAACCATGAACACTATTAGTACTAACATGGGGTAAAAGTTTCCTTTTGAGTTTTTTTGAGAATGAAAAGATGCCTTTTTGCTTATGCTAAAGCTTTGCCTTTTTCTAAAGCTTTAAAGTATAGTGAAATCATATCATCCAAGATTCCTCATACTTGGCCTCTTCCATCTGGTACTATTTACAGACTTCTCAAACAACAGCCACCAACAGCCAGTGCTGCAAAGTGATTTTCCAAGTCATACAGCAGCCCAGGTGGGTTTTAGCACTTGACTGTGTAAATGGCACTGATGAAGCAACTGGATTTACCTTTTTCAGTGTGTTGCTTTTTACACACTGTGTGGCCCAGGATCCACATTGAAAATACTCCCGTGTGTAAGGTTGGGTGGTTTGCATGATTAGTATCAAGCATTTGGCTTGCTTTGGAAAAAAAAGTGCAGTGGTGTGACAGGAACACGTGAAAGTACATGTGTTGTGTTTGATTTTCTTTTCTGCTGTCTTGCCCAGCATGTTTTTGCTTGCTTGACTGTATGTTGCTCAGCTGGCAAGGTCAGCCAAATGGTTTGCTGCTTCACGTGCTCTGATTTCTAGCACTTTGTGAACAATAAGAGCTGACATTATTCTTGAAGCAATCACTTTCACTGTGAAAATACCAGTTTGTCTTTCCAACAACCCATGCAGAGGGAAAATGGCGCTGTGAAGTACAGCTTTGCACACGGACTTCTAAAAAGTCCCTTTAATCCTCAGGCTGGTGTTCAAGTGGATAATGTGATTTTGCAGACATTTCTTCTTTTCCTGGAGAAACAATGCATTGAACTTGTGGGCACTGCAGGTGGCAAAATAACCATTTGACCTCAATAACAAGTCCAGTAAAATTGACAAATATTTTTCTCAATATGGTTTCCCAGAAACGAAGCAGTTCCCTTCAGCAAAGGACATTGGAAATGGCGTGGTTCTAACACCGGTTACCCTCGCAAGTTTTGCCATCTTCTGTTAGGTTTTTTTTTAAAGGTATTGCTGCCATTTCTAGCCCTACTCTTTCTGGTTCCCAGTTCCTAAACCCCAATATCCTTTCTGAGCAACTTGAGTTAGAAATTCTCCACTGGTGATTATTGTGAAATGCTTGTGACAGGCTAGTGGCATGCTACAGTATTACTGAGAGCATAAGTTGACTTTATTTACATCTGTGTTTCCTTTACAGAAAGTTGAAGCTCAAGAATGTCCTTCAGCAGCTCTTTTAGCTCATTACATGACTTTCCAGAAAGTTGTTTAAGTACATTTTTCTCAATTGAGCTGAACAAGAGGTGACACCAGTATTTCTCCAAGGGCTCTTCCTAGTGACATTGACATGGAGAACATTAGCAGCTCAATAAGCCTCAGCAAGTTGCTAACAGTTCACTTTGCAATACATTTTTATCTTGAAAAGAAAATAGTTTCCCTGTTTCTTATTTTGGTATGTTTGTTCATGCTGGAAATTCAACTGTTTACAACTTACACTGATGCAAAACACTCTCAAGATGTTTGTCAAAGCTTGTTTTTCACTTGGAACCACAGGAGCATTACATATTGTGTGAAATATCATACCACAATTTTTGCTAAATACCCTTGTTGGATGCATTTCATGTTTCTACTTAACTTTTTTGTCTGCCAGTGATTCTGAACGTTTGCTGGAGACTTTTAGCTCCTTTCCACCTGGTGGCTTACCAGTGGTGTTGGTGAGCTGATCTGCATTGTAAGCAGGCAGCTTCTGTACCCCAGCCAGTGAGTAGCTTCTCAATCCATGAGAGGGTGTATATGCCTTAATAAGCAGTATTGCTCAGTTAGATGTTGTGATATGAGCACAATCCAGAGAGTAAATGGAGTAAAGATGGAGTGGCATTTTCTTGTCATTTTCTATTCTCTCCTTTTGGTATCTTTCTGAGCTGGAAGGCTGAAGAGATTAGATGATTTCAGTGTGATGCTTGTGGTATCTGTGAAAGCTCAGTTCTGAAAGAAAACTGGTAAAAGTACTAGGGGTAGAGCACCATGGCCAGGCGCAGCCATGTTAGTTTCTTTGTCCCCTCACCTGCCGTGAGTCACATCCTGCTGCCCTGTCAGCAGAGGTATGAACTGAAGGGAAAATTGTAAACTTGGGTTCATATTTAAGGAGTCCTGGGAACAAGCAAGATGTAAAAAGTCGTGGGCTGTGCCCTTTTTGCACTGGGCAAAGGCTCTGGTCAGCTGCGTGTGTGCGGAGTGAAGTGATGTTAGCGCAGTTCTACCTCCATTGTACCCCTGCTCTCCCAAGCAAAATGGCTGCTCTCAGTCTTGATTCTAGACTTATATTTACTTAGTTCTGCTAAAACAGTAGTTGGATTTATTAACAAAATAAATCTTTTCTCTTTCTGTTTGAGGTATTCAGAGAAGTGGTAGCTGTTTATTACAAAGCATGCAGGTAGCAGGGTTGAAGCACTGAAGTTCTTCTCTAAATCTGTTATTTTTTTTCTCTGTTCCATATCTATAGCATAGGTAGTCTGACTATAGTCTGTGCAGACACATGTCTTTCTATTCCCCTCCTCCCTCTAGGATCAGGCTTGCATGTGCCCTGCCTCCATCACCTGCTGGGTTTGCTTTTAGGATGGATTGCAGAGCACTAGATTCCAAGTGCTGATACTTGTCTCATTGCCAGCTGATGAAACTAAACTATCTTTCAAACTAGAGAGCACCTCTGGGGAAGAGGCAGGGGGAGAACGGTTAAAGGAATTTATCTTGGCATGTACAGCATTCTCACAACTTGGTGTCTGGAATATGTTGATATCAGGAGGGTGCTTTACTGTGGTTTCAACCACCTAAAATGAAAATACAGTTGATGATAGAAAGTAAAATTCCTGTCCTAGGCAAGAAGTCTTATCCAGTGGTTCAAAGAGCTGTCCAGTTACTTCACTCACAACACTTATATAAGGCAATTAAAGTGGCTCTGGCAACTGGAAATTTAGTCAGCTTTTAAAAATGAGTTGAGCTTACTTTTGGGTGCTGCATCATATGTCCCTGTTTCCATTGACTGTGTTTGACTGAGTTTGGGATAGAGGTGGCAATAGTAAATTAAATTTTTTCCTCTTTTTGTTGTTTTGTGATGGACTTATAGGTGTAGCAAGGGAAGCCATCTCTAAAGGAACTGACTGTAGACAAAGATCTGTTAAATGCAGGTTGCTAAAAGTACAGAAGAGAAATACTTAAGGTCAAGTAAATTAGAGACTGTTTTTCTTGTGAAAGTAAAAAGGTAGTAAGAGCGAGATTTTTCAGTGATGCCCGTTAAAAGATGAAATTATAAATGTGCATTCCTTCATCCTGGAGGTGTGCTCTCATTTCCTTTGCTGTTGTTTGGATCCTTCTTACCTTTAAGCAGTAGTCTCACCGATTTCTGTGCGATTGCTCCCAAGCTTGGAAGCAGATTGCCAGTGTGGAGCTATAATCACTGTGTTTATTGCTATGAGGAAAATACAGTATTTTCTGTATAGAATGGAGACCTGTAGCACAGTTCAAATGAATCCTCGCCTCTGTCTTTTAAACTGGGATTTATTGTATTTTTAAAAATATTTAATGGTTTCAGTCTTTTTATTTCTAACCTTCTCCTCCATCTGTATCTACTTGGATCTGAGAGGTGATAAATGGTACCAAGAGGCTGCACAAGGCTCTCCTATCTGTATTGCAAGAGCTGTATTTTATTGTTTGTGGCAAGGAAAGTACTGAACTTTCCTTGCATGGTTTCCGGTGTTCAAAGTTGCAAGTTAATAAGGCTGATTTAGCTGCCACTGGTTTCTTTCAAAGATACATGGAGAACCTGTAATTTTATCACCTTTTTCTGTTCTTCTTAAAGAAGACATGCAAAATCCTTAGCAAAGCATCTAATTTCTGCTGTGAGGGATATGTAGTTTAGAGAAGTGTCAAACAAAAAAGATGTGCTGCAATTTCTGAGGTGAAAGAAGTTTGTTTATCCCCAAGAAAACTTATAGAAATAGTAAATGAAACAAATAAATGTGGGTAACTTTTTGTAATGTGCTGCCCTTAAGGAACAGATGCACCAGTGAAGCTATGAATATAATAAATTTCTCTTTGAAACTCTAAGTCATACTTTGGCTCTTGAAGAAGCCTATAAAACTTCCTATTAAGGAAACAATTTTTCCAGCGTTTTTAAAAACCCTTTTACCTGAAGTGATCTGATTAAAAAATTTGTATCACTTCAATGGGCAGATAAAACCAATGCTGGCAGTTTCCCCTCATTTCACCTGAGGTTATTCTGCTGCTAATGTGTGATTAAGGGTTGTTTAGTTTGGTCTTCTGAAAACTTTCTGCTATAATCACCAGTCCTTTCAAGTGAAGATCAGTGTTTTGTAAGTTTTTATGCTAATATTCTTAAATCTTACATGAAGGACATATAATTTGAGTAATTCAATATTTTCATGAGGGAAAGAAAGCCTTGAAGTATTGGCATAGTATCTGGGGATCTGTTTGTATTTAAGATGTCCCACGGCCATGGTAAACGTAACATGTTGGATTGTTTTCTTTGTTTCTTGGGATGTCTTCCTTTGTTTCAACATCCCTACAATGAACTTGACCAAATAATAACGAACATTTTAATAAGAAATGCTGGAAGTTATCAAAACAGAATTTGCACAGGAAAAATCCTTACAATAGGAAATAAAGAGCTTTTGCTATGGCTTGTTGGTAAATTATCAGAGCACTCTCTAGCACTCTTCAGCACTCAGAGGAAAGTGTAAGAAATTTAGTTCTGAGTATTAATCTTTTCTGGATAAAAGTAGTCTGGTACTATGTTTTGTAGTGAGGCTGAGTGAGATTTTTGTGGATTTTTTGTGAATGGTTGGGGTTTTTGTTTGTTTTTGGTTTGGTTTGTTTGGGATTTTTGTTTTATTTTGTTTCGCTGTTTTTTATTTTCCCCCTATCCTAAAGGGTATTTATGCTTTAACTGTGCAATACACCAGCAGAGGTATCTAAATTCACTTCAGTGGAACCGGGCTGGTCACTGTGGACAGATGAAGTGTGACAAGGGGTCTATGCTTTGAGAAGCTGAGACCATACATTAGCTCATTTCTGATTTCTGTGCCTCTGTAATTAATCCAATTCCAAAACTAGAACTGAAGTTAACTTAATTTTTATTACTTGATTTATGTTGCACATTTTTTGGGGTAATATTTGCAAGAGTCTCTACTGAATCAAGAATCAAGTGGGATTAAATATCCTTTGAATTTACATGGCTGGTGTTACATCCTTTACCAGGCTGTGGATTTTGGTGTAAAATTTTTGTGGAACGGTAGACTAAAACTCTGTCTTAGTGTCTGAAGAATAAATACTCTATTTAGGGCAATCAAGTTTATTTTTGAGTGTTGAACAGCCTTATCAAATGAATTAAACCCAGACTTGCTCACGAACATATTTTGCTATTCAATATAGTGAAAATAGAGAATCGTTGTGGCTCATTATTTCCTACGTGTAGCAAACATAAACCAAAAGACAGATTAGGACATTTTTGTCCATAGCCTTGTCCACTTGCAAAGAATAATAGTCAGTGAAAGGTGGAGAGCATGACTTGGGTCAAGGGGGTCACTTGGTATTTGTTTCATGAGCCACTCGATGAGGAGGGTGCTTGGCTGAGCTATTTTGCTGCTACAGCAAAATGAGGTTTGCTCTTGTGTGTGGAGGACAAAATCTGCTTGGGGCAGCATAATTTCATCTCTTCTGGTTTTCCTAGGTATATTAAGGTCTTTATTTGGGTGGGAAGGAGGGAACAAGGATAACATTTGAGCATTTCTGCTGCAAATTCTTCCAGTAGAGATTAAAAAAGAAACCAGAAATAACAAGTTGTGAATGTCATAATTTCATGTTCAGTCTTGTCATGTTGATTTCATGTTCATTCGTATCACACTGTGAATATCCCAAGTGGAGCCATTGCCTCTTAGCTCTACATGTAGGTAATTATTTCCATAGAAGTTGTGGGGCCGTCTGTCTAGCCGCTGCTTTGACATCTGTCATCGTGGCACTAAATTGCTTTGTAAAACCTATTACTTTGGGATATAGTATAGTGTCTCTTAATTGCACCACTTGCTTCTCCTGTCTGAACAGAGCCTACTTTTGTTTCCGTCGTTAATGGTGAGGCCCTGATGGCAGAGTGATGCTGTAAGTTCATTGATTGGAGGGCAACTGCTCTGGGATTACACAGACATACTTGGGCCTTGTATTTTATGACAAGCATGAGTGCCAAAAAGGCCTGGGCTTTGACTTGTGTGACTTAATTCTCTGGCCGGCTGTTGAGGCAGTGGTGTAACCATTGCAAACAAGCTCTCTGTGTTTTTCAGCTTCCTACGGATGCTGAGCGGTTGCTCTCTGCTAAATGCAGGCTATTGAGTGTAAACTTCTGTGGCTCCCCAAAGGATCTCTCAGGCTCAGCAAATCCTTCACCTCTCCCTTTGGGAATATTGTTTTCTGACTCTCTGTGCTGTCTTGTAGTTAGGATATACATCTAACCCACGATGCGGGATGCTGGTTAATAATTTACGATAAATATATTCTTTACCTTTCCTTGGCAGACAATGCCATTTAGGTGAAAAATGGCTTAAATATTTTACACAAATGACTTCTAGATATTGTAGCTTTTGCAGCTAATGAAAAAAATTTTTGTGTTCACCCCAAACAGCTAATTAATTACTGAAGGCAGCTGTAAAAGGTACAAAGTTCAGATTGAGCAGTGCTTATTGCCTCAAGCCTAAAAACCTGAGACTGGCTCTTTAACTGCTCATAAACACAATATATACTTATATAAAGCAGAGAAATGCTTTTGAACTTAGGGGTTGTATTGTATGTAGTCACACAGCATTCCATGATTTATAAAAGATGTCTTACATTTATAATATTCAGCTCTGCTAATCTGCTTTTGGAGACACAAAATTAGACTGTGGTCCTGTGGGATTCATTTCAGCTGAACTTAAAATTAACAGTTGTTTCTTGCACACTGAAAATGCACTTTTTATGTGCAAGTGCATGTAGCTAGAAATAGAAAATGAACAAGCTGAGCAATTTGTATACCAAAGCAATAGGCTGTGCACATTCCCGAAGAATAGGGATAGCCAGTAGGTATGAATATCTGGAGGTAATTCCATTTGCCACCAACTGAACCTCAGCTATTCCTTTTCAGCACCAATATGGTGGGTGCCTATTGTGTAAATCAACCGATAATATTTACAAATGGAGCCCTTAACACTCTGACTTTTTATCAGATTTTTTTTTAAATTCAGTGGAGCACACAGTGCGGTACCTTCCTTCTTGAAATTCATATGGTTCCCGCTGTGATTGACAGGGTACAGCTTCATTATGCAGTTGGCTGGATGGGCCAATTATAGCTATGAATGTGTAAAAGGGGTGAATGAGAGAAATGTGTAATTGATTCTGGCTGTGGTTCATTAATAGTGTGAATGCGCCACACTCACATCTGTAAGGGAAAGAGTCAGAGAAACTTATTTGTACTTTTTCAGTTGTTTGGAAAAGCTCACTGTGATAATATTTTCGCCATCTAGTGTCACATTTTCAAAGAACAAGGGAAGAGTAAATTACATTGAAAGTAATTTACATCAGTCCTCCAGGTTGGTTTTTGAAGCACAGTCACTTCTCTTCATCTTTCTCAACTGGCAGTTGTGTTTCATACTTGCCCCCATGCTGTTCTGCCCTTTCTCCATAGCAGTGCAGTTAAAAACTCATGTGAGAAACAGTAAGTTAAAGTGTATGGATTGACTTTTTTAAAAAAAAGACCTGAGAAAACAAGCCTCATTGGCCTTTTATGTATAAAGTTTGTACTTTACAGCAGTTGTAGTTTCATTTCTCCTTTCCTTATAAACAGTTTTAAACCAACAGCTTTGTTAGCATTAGAAGCAGTATGATCCACTGCTGTGGCCTGAATCCCAGATGAGGATATACCTTTCTTGTGGGCTCTCTACCTCAGTGTACTATTAAAAATGTAAGCAAAAATCTCAACTCTGTGTACACAAAGGGATTTATGAACCCATGGACTGCAGCTTTCTTTTTAATGAAGTTTCCTATCAGTGAGCTTGGCTGAAAGACTGACCACAGTAAATCAGCAGCTTCACAGCAGTGCTTGCAGCTTCATTTGACATAAAAGTTAAAATACTACAAATGTGTGGTGTGTGTGGTTAGTGTGGCATTCTCTGAGAGATGACTGTTCCCTGTTTTGATCTGTTTACTTGGTTTTGAAGATCAAAAAAACATGTTTTGGTTTTTGGGAAATGTTTGCATCCCTTATGCCTGTTTGACCTCACTGAGAAGTTGTTGGACCTCAAAGGGTGCAGACACCACAAGAACAAACAGGAGCCAGCTTTCCCAGCCAAACTAAATCTTTCTGGAGTTTCTCTACATTTCCCCCAATTTAAAGCCTTTAGGTGATGAGACCAATTTGGTTTCATGCCATTGTGGCCACAGTGTACCTTCAGACCATGGTCATGCTCATCCCCATGGCGGGTGCTCCCACCTGCCTTGCTGCTGCAGTCAGTTTGCCTTCTCTGGTGAAACTCATTCCTGTGTATGTGTCCTGTGACAATCCTTTACTGTTCTGTTTTCCTTCAGAAAGGCCGTGCTCTTCCCCAGGGTGGATTCTTGTTCTGGCCGGGTGTGGAAGGTGCCAGCTACGGCTTGCACATCCATGGTTGTCCTTGCCAGCAGTGCTGGAAGTTTACATTTGAGGCTGGCTGCTGTAGTGGGTTGGCAGAAGAGCAGGGCAGCAGTTCTGCCCTGAATTTTCTTGTGGACAAATGTCTTAGATCTCCCCTATGGCACATGATCCTCCATCCTTCAGCTCTCTGTGGGGGATAATGTGTGAGTGGAAAGGAAACTTTACTGTGACAGCCAAGCTTGAGGTTTGACAGTCTTTGTTGATATATTAAAAATAAATGGTGCTGCTTCAGCCTGTGAAGTCTGATTCTCAGGTAGTAGCTGCATGGGCTGAAGGAGGGGGAAGATCTGTTTTGTTTCTGGTTTGTTTCCTTTATGCCTGTGTAATCTCAAAGGGTTTTTCCTGCCTGCAAACCTTAAGGTATTTTGGAATAGCTTGAGCAGAATAATATGTAGTTTAGGAAATGTATGTTTTACTGATTTTATTGACAATGTACAACAATAAAATTATTACTTCCCTGTTTGTCTGCCAACCATAAAGCACTGGCATATTAGTAATGGTGCTCTGCTAATAAAATCTTTATCATGTGTTTCAGAAAAATAATGTGCCTAAGAAAAGCATTTCTTTTCCAATAATATGCTGCAAACAATTACAGTATTTGTGATATTTTATAAACCAGTTCATAGAATCATAGAATGCCTTGGGTTGGAAGCAGCCTTAAAGATTATCTAGTTCCAAAGCCCCTGCCATAGGATGCTTCCCACTAGATTGGGTTGGTCAGGGCCTATTCAATTCATAACCGTCTTCTGTGTCCTGTCTAAAGAGCCACCTATGATGGAAAAATTAAAACATAAAAGCTAATAACTGCATGAAAGGTTACCTATTTACATGAAGGGTCTGGTGCAGTAATATAGGATGGCTGACAAGGTGCTATGAAAAAGTCTAAATTGGGAAATTCTGAAATAAAGATGACAAAAACATTCTGAAATTATTGAGCTGCGGCTTAAAACTAGTGCTTAATTATGAAAGACTAAATGAATGGAGTTAAAGATTTAGTGAGTGAAACGCATCTAGAAATTACACTGTGGGAGTTTTATACAGAAAGACCCCAGCAAGAATTTGGTACTTGATCTGTTCCCCAAAATTCCTTCTTGCCTTTAAGTAATCAATGAATAATTTAAGCCATTATACTTCAGCTTTCAAGGAGCTGCACCTTGAAGTGCAAGAAACTCAGCCTTAGCCAAAAGAGTGAAATCTTTATGATTCTTTTCTTTTGTTATTCATCCTTTACACATTCTTTTCAAGTTAGTTTTATAGTTGTTCCTTTATTTGCTTGTTGGCTGCTTGGCATTGTGAATTTGAAATTCATCGTGATAGCTCTGATCTTGGTGTCTGTAAATGTAGAGTGAACTTGACTGAGATGAGACTCAGGAGTATATTCCTTTAGGCTGGAAAAGACCTCTAAGGTCATTGAGTCCATCCTGTAACCCAGACTGCCAAGTCTAATGTTGAATCATGTCTCTGGCTCAGTAATTAAAGTTCACCTGTCGTAAAATAAAAAAACAAGAGAAAAAAGTCAAGAGAAGGGTTTTTTTTTCCTTTCTCTGAAGTTGCCAGCAGTTCCAAATAGAAATGCTCCTTGGAATGTTTTAACCTCCAGGAAACTGCTATAGTCATGAACAGAAATTACAGTCTTTGCTAATGAAAGTACTCACACAATCTTATCTCTGCACACAGAAGCAAATTTTAAACTAGCTCTTTCCTTTTTTCAAGTCCTTTCTTAATAGTTCTCAGTTTATGATAGTACTTAAAACACATCTAAGAGTATAACTCTTTTCTGAACTCAGAGGTTGTTTTAGTGTCCTGCTGTCATCTTGGCTCATCAGTGGATAAAGGCTCAACACCTACTTGATGGTTCAGTTGTAGGGAGGGTTCTCTGGAGTCGCTATCTGGCAGCTGTGACATTCAACAGAAATTATCCAATCTGTCCATCTTGTTCCTGCAACTGGAGAAAATTACTGTGATCAAAATGGAAAGAAGAGTACCCAACCTTTTATTTACTTCCCAGGAGGCAGGTTTTCTGTAGCAGTTGGGAAGTTCAGCTCTATGCTGGTTTGAGACAAATTTGGAGGAAAATATCCTCTGATAGAAGGCAGGTTAGAGCCGCCCCTCCCCCACCATGTTCAGGAAAAAAATTTCCTTGGAGGAAAGTGAAGGAAAAAACCTTATTTATTTAACAAACACACGGGAACAGAATAATAATGTTAAATAATAAAACCTCTCACTGTGGAGAGAAACCTGGGAAGATTTCAGAGTCCTTCTGTAGATGTGGTCTCTCTCTTCCTCCTCCTCCTCGGAGCTGGGTCGTGGGCCAGCTTCCGAGGCCTCAGTGGAAAATTCTCCTGATGTGGTCTGATGTTGAAACAGTCCAGAAGAGAAGAAGGGAAAAACTGAAGTCCCAGGAAAACGAAGTTCAACTCTCTGTCTCCCTCCAGAGAAAAGGAGCCAAAAGCTGGCTGAAAAAAAGAGATGGCTGCTTCCTCCACTCTTGCTGCTGCAGAAGCAGAGGAGTGTGTATGTGTGTCCTTGAACACCTGCTTTGAAAAGTCCGCTCGTTTTTTTTCTCTCTCCCTCCTCTTGGGCTCAGTTTAAAGGCACAGAAAGGTGCAAGATTCATTTCTGGGCATAGAGCGGCGATAGGGGATATAACATCAGGAAGTCACCCCAAGACAAGCTCTTATAGGTTTCAGTTTCCATCACAGTGAACTCCTCAGCATTTCTGGGCACTGGAAATTAGACGTGCTTTTATTTCCTGATCTATCAATACTCAGTGGCTAATGTATAGAAAAATTTTTGCATTTTTCAGAACATTATGGCTCAGCATTAAAGCCACCTTTAATGTAGCAGAGAGCAGGACTTGACAGAGTTAGAAAAAAAAGACAGTGTACATTTTAATGTTAGTTTGTCCATTTTCCCTTATGCTTTGGCATATGTTGGATGGAGATCATCAAAACCAGCTTGGACAAAGAATAATGGTGTTAATTCTGTAGGATTTGTGAGTAAATTAAAATATTCTGGAGTGTAGCAATAGCAGATGTTGCTTGGAAACCTGACCCAGACAGGACAGAAACACAACCTAAAAGGGGACAAGCAGTACTGCAGTTGAAAGTGTTGGCCTAATCCCTGTTTGTGCAACACTGAAAAAAAAAAATAAATAGTGCCACTGTTTATTTCTGCTATATATTATAGGAAATTATAATGAAAGGGAAAAAAAAGAAAGTCTGCCACCATAACTAATTTTATTATGTTCACATGTACTATAGAAGAATGATGTTTAAAAAGTAATTGTGCTTCATAATAATGGGGGGATAGGAAGGGGGGAGATAAAAAACAGTCATAGTAACTTTTAATTTGTAGTTTTCTTTTCAAGATTTTTTTACTCCAGGCTCTTAAATTCCTTCTTCTTATAGCATTTTAGAGACTTTGATTGACTGCAGCATCTGATTTTGATGACTCCAAAGGCCATGTTTTGTTGCATGGCGTCTCCATCTGGTCTGATGTGAGAGGAAAGCACATTTTTTGAATAACCAACACATTCCTAAGTCACAGCTTTTCTTCTTTTCACATGGTTGCTGGGGAAAAACAAAGATGACCTGTGTATCGCCAACGATGTGCTGAGGTTCTGTGTAGTGAACTTTCCCAGTGAGTGGACTTCGAGGAGTGAGAACAAGTGTTTCAAAGTTCTACAGTATTTACAGTTGTAGAGGCTGAAGATTTAGAGGATTTCTGCAAACCTTTCATCTCTCCTGCATGTGCATTGCAGTAGACATGTAACAAGTATTCATTGTATCTTTCTCATTTTCTCCTTTAGTCCAAATTCTTCAAAATTTAACCTTTACTGATGTATGTTTAATTATCGCACATGAGGATTATAATGTGTTTTCCAGTTAAATACATTTGCTTGCATTGTTATTCATACCATTGTGTATAGCAACAATACCAGATTGAATTGATGTGTGATACAGTAGCATCTTTAATGTTTATCTTCTTTTTTTATTCACTGCAGATGTGATCCATACTGTTGGGCCGATTGCAAGAGGCCATCTCACCGACACTCATAAAGAAAACTTAGCAAGTTGCTATAAATCCTCTCTGAAACTGGCAAAAGAAAATAACATCAGATCAATCGTAAGTATCGTGGGAGAACACATTGTTTTTTCTAATTTGGATCTTAGTTTCCTTGATGTAGAATAATTATGATTGTAAGCTTCCAGATATATTTCTTGCTCTTTATGATGCGAAAACCCAAAAATTTAAACATTATTTGGCCAAAACAATTGCTAGATGAAAGGGCTAAGCTTATTTTAGGAGTTAGGGAAAGTGTGCCTGGTAGTAGGAGTACAAACAGCTGTCTCATTAAAGAGGGGAGGAAGCTGGTCCCATGGCTCATTCTTATACTGTATTATTTATTAAGAAAACCCTTAGAAGCCACTGGTCAGGAGGATAACTGCATGCAGTATAGCCTCCTAAATAGCTGAGAAGTGACTAAGTTGTTGCTTATTCTACCCATTAATATTTCTTCCTGAAAATAAGGGTATTGGTCAATTGTCACTGGTTCTAGCACCTTCTCACCAAAATCGATCATAAAATAGCCTATTATATGATATTTCATTGAACTATTTTCTTGGTTTTGGCAGCAAAACTTCAGGAGGAAACACTCCGGAGTGAGTGTCTCCTCCAAAGGGAAAAGGGCCTCCCCTTTTCCTCCACCAACAAGACAAGTGGGTCACAGCAAGTGAAAGTGGAAAAAAAGCAAACTGTTTATTAACACAAACAAAACCGGGTAGAACAGGGGAAAAAAAAACCCTCAGAATACAACAAATTCCCGGGGAGGGAACAGACACACGGACTTGGACCAGCAGGCTCCCCAGACTGGCGAGGAGGGAAGGGACGCAGTGAGGCAAGGGGAAGGGAAGGGCAAAAAGAACAAGAAAAACCAACAGAACGTTTTTCCTGCTAGCCAGAACACAAAAGAAACCCAAAGAGCAGCACAGTGCTCCTGGCGCATCCCTCCCGAGCCCTGCCGAGCCCCACAGAGCCCCTGAGCCGTTGGGCCCAGCCCTTTGAACCGCCCCGCACTCGGTCCCGTGGCCCCGGCCCCCGGGGCCATCGTAAAGGCACAGCGTCTTTGGACATTGAGCAGACGGTTAAGGAATAAAGTGGCCTCATAACGTCACCCCAGGACAACTATACAGTTCCTTGAACTTGAAATACATGGTACGGTTTTGTACCTCAAAGTGCCAAATTTTCAAAGGCCACAGAGAAAAGGAGCTTTTCCCTTTCCCGCTCCAGAGATTTAATTCTGTAGCTCACACCATTGCAGCTTAAGTCTTCAGATATGCATAGGTTAGTTCCTTGTAGCATTCTGAGCCTGACTTCACACTTTTGGGGTCATTTTGGCTCGTTATATGATAGCACATATGTTTGGCAACTTAGAATGAAAACATACAATCTTAAAAAAAGGTAAGCTGAACCAATGGTGTTATAGGAGGGTGTAATATACAGTAAGGGAAAGCTATTAACACTGAAATACCACAGATGGAAAATAAAGCTTTTTGAGGAGAGGGGCAGGACAGTTTGTAGGGCTTTGAATCCAAGTTAGATATGCCCTTCAGAGCCAAACCTGATGAATATCACTTATTTCTTTCTTTTTGGTGAGAGCTGTGATCTTCAACACTTTTTGTGCTCATGACATCCTCTCTCTGCTTCTCAAAATGATGTCCAGCAATCCCTCTTTTTGCCATTATACAAACCATTGTGGGGTTTGTTTTCTTTGGTGGGTTTGGGTTTGTTTTTTTTTTAATTCTAGGCATAAAAAATAAGAACTGAAAACAACCTTGGGTTGGTGGGCATGTTTTGGACCTTTTCTGTTGCCATTTAAACACCCAAGGATGTTCATGTCCTGCTGTGATTCTCATTGGAGACCGTAAGAGCTTTGTGCAGTTGCTCCTACATCCATCCTTGTTTCTGCCTGTGCAAATACAGGCTTTTGGGGCACTCAGGTTAGTGTGAATAAAGTTCCTAACAGGATGTGGGAACAAGAAAATAGAATAATAATTATGAAAGGGTGTAAAAAAGAATATTGAAATAACAAAGGAAAAACTTTAGTAGGCATTGGTCAATGCAGGTAATGCTTGTATCTGTAAGGAGTCTGTAATTTTTAGGACATTCTGGGTGGTAGTATGCTGTTTAACATGGAATAATTAAAAGGAATTGTACTCATGGAAACTAGCCTGATATTTTAATAAGAAAAGATAACCACAGGAGAAATCATCCACAGGTTATTTCCTTGCTGGTTAAGTGTTGTTGACTGTGCACCTGTTTGAGATAAAAAATACTCAGCACCCAGACTTGCAGAACACAGCTGCACAAGCTGAACAGGAGCCAAGAGCCATTCATTCATACCATAGCATTTAGTAGCTTAGCAAGCAATATGGATTTTAAAGTCCGCATGACAGATCATGGACTGTTCTGAAAAGCCCTAAGTCCAGTGAATTCAATGATGCCTTGGGAAGTGAAGGCTACTTGAGTGTCTGTCCTAATGAACAAATCAAGCCTGGAGAAAAGTAAAATGTATAATTCATTCAATTAGGGAGCAGTAGATTTCTGTGAGTCTGAAGGCACAGAATGCAAAGTGTAAGTGGGTTTCACAAGATCCAGTATAGTAGGCATAGAGGGAAAGGAAAGAAAGTGAATAAAAATATCTGTAGATTTCTGAGGCTTGCAGAGACCCGATAGAGGGAGCAAAGGATTCAAATTGACTCAAACAGACATTTGAGTGTAGACTGGATTATGACAACAGAAATATTTGCAGTACAAAGAAGACAGACAGAAATTGAGGGGGGGGGAAAAAGGTTACCCATGTAAAATAAGCAGAGAAAATCAGCTGTGCTGCTGGATGGCCTATTTTGGCTTCCTCTTCAACAAGAAGTTTAAATAAGTGTGTGAAAGAGAAAAACAAGGAATTTAAAAATAGATAATGAGTTAAAGCAGGAAAAGCCCTATATTTATGACTCGTAAATAAATAGGTATTGGTGATAGCAAGTTGCAGTATGCTAAAAGAATTAACTAAACCAGAGAGCATTGGTGCACTAGCAATTTTAATAACTGAGAAGGAAGCAGGAAGACATTAAAGGATTGTAACTGCACAGATGTGTTACCTTCAAAACAGAAAGGACAGTAAGTCTAGAAATTCATGTAAAAACAGGAAAAAGCCTGACCACAACTGAAATTATTTTGAACGTGAATTGTGTCAAAGGAGTTAGAATTGCTGGAGGCATTATGAATAGAGAGTGATGATGAATGGCAATGTATTGAGCTGGACCGAAGCATGCAGGGTGACTCAGGGTGCACCACTAAATGCAGTTTAATTTAACATCTTAATGATTTTTGAAGAGTACATGAACAGCTCATTAATTACATTTACAAATGATACTACAATAGGCAGTGTTGCAAGCACTAGAAAAGGACAGAGATATATGATAACAATTGATTGGAATCTGTGAATATAACCTCATCATCATCCACTCCAGTACCAGAAGGGAGTTTCTGCCTTTGTTGCAATGGAAGAGAGGTCAGAAATGGAGCTGAAAGCTACAGAGAAACTCAGCACAGGAATAGATGGAGTAGCATCTGGTAGGGAAAAATAACCCAGTTCACAAATAGTCAAAGTGTGTCAAAAAACCTGCACAATGAGGAAATGGTCTTGAATAATCAGTCTCAAATTTGATATACTTAAAGCAGTTACTTGTTTCACTATTACATATTGTTGATCTGCCTATGATGAGAAATGATGGATGCCATAGAGATTGTATTTCAGTTCAGAGTGGACTGGGGAGGACAGGAATAGGATTCAAAATAGACCCAAACTCTCTTACAGGTATGTGTATGTAGTAGTTTTACACACTGAGGAAGGGAAGCAATAGCCTTGAAATACTGTGTGAATTCTGAGGTGCAGCTTTATGGAGGGAGAAGAGAACAATATCATTGCGTGTATGACAACAGGGCAATTGTGTGGTGCAGCTGATAGTAATTTAGGTTGCGTTCACATCCAAGGTGTCCAGGCGTGGATGAGAGCAACTCTGGCTAACTCCTGAGGGAGCACTGATATATCATCTGATCACGTTATCATCTTGGTATCAAAATAAAAAGAAGATGGGTACAACTGAAAATGAGATGAGGGAATGTAATAAAATGCCAGTCAGAGTGATTGCTAAGGCTTATAATCCACTGGCAAGCCCAGCCGTGGGTGAGGATCTGCATAGCCATTAAGGCAGGAAGAAAAGCCTCAGGAACAAATTTGATCATCTGCATGATTGCTCAGAGAAATCACACAGCCCCTGACATTTGTCTCCTGAGCCTGTTTTCTCAAACGTTTTATATTCAATATGAGGTTTCAAATGCCATATCAGCTATTTTGTACAGAGTTTGTCTCTCTCAGGTCATCTGCTCCATCTGCCTTCTAGGTTGCCGAAGTTTGTGTTAGTGTTTGTCCTTGTTATCTTGCATTCCCAAATCCACGCGTTGCTTTTCCCTCACTTGTTCATGTAGCTGTGCTCCCTCGAGGACACTTGAGCTGCTGTCTGACTATTTGTGTGGTCAGGGTGAACCTTTTGTATTGGATAAGTCTTATTTATACAATCCTCTGTCTGGTGAAAGAGGATACTTGAGACGGGTTTCTGTTTATCTCCACTTAAGTTGGTACAGCTGAATGAGAGAAAAAATACTTAGGGCAATTCAAAGAGAGTAAAGTTAGCATTTGAGCAAATTAATTTTCTTAAATGTTCAGAGTAATCTCTTAATAATAAAAACTTTGTATTTTGATGTTGGTCTCTTGCACAGTACTAGGGATTGCTATCATGCATCAACTAAATCTCTGCTGCCTGAAACACTGGAAATACATTATAGGTACCGAATCTTTACTGAAAGAAGATATAGTAAAAAATAGTCTAATAGATGCTTTTTCCCCGTTTTTCTGTACTGGTTTTCTAAGTAAGAGTTTTACGGGCCAATTAATTGTTGGGTTATCAGGCAGACTTGGGGAGTTGTAATCACTGTTTTCAGATTTTAAATTGGTCCCCTCTTTACACAGTCTTTGAAATTATTTACTCTGTATGCTCCTAAGTTTTTCATGGGACCTCTCATCCTGCTTTTCTTTGCATGCACTGCTTTGAAGCCATCTGATACCCTGGAAGCTTTCTGAACATCAAACGCTTCCCTGCCACCTATTTCATTCAGACTTAGCTTGTGATTAAAAAAATTTCAATCAATTGCTGTCAGTCAGAGCCAGGATTGCAGTTAGACAGGGACTTTATGAACTGCACAGAAAATACGAAAAGATGGTGTGTGTTGCTGTGGGTGGGATCCAAGCCAAAAGAGCTGCAGTGTGTTTGCAGAGAAGAAAAGCTGGTGCTGGTCCCTCACTCAGAAGGCAGGGCAGGCTTCCTCCACAATGGTTAAGGAAATGGAGGAGTTCTGTTTGGGACTACAACTCTGCTGTTGTTCAGGACTATGTTCAGAATTGCAGTCTTCAGGAACACTTCATGTTGGCAGGGGGTGAATTGTAAAGCTTTAACAAGAAGCATTTCTTTAGCCCACAACCTCTGACCTCCACTTCGAGGGAGAATTATGGGGGACCAAAAGGGGCAGGAGGAAATCCTCTAAGAATGTGGCTTTTTGAGTTCCAGAAGGAGCTCTGCTTATCACCAACAAATGTATTAACAACATTATATACAAAATACAGATTTTTTCCTATTGGTCCCCAAAGTTAGGTAGGGAAGAGTTCATGCAGTTCTAGAGTCTTACTAGATTAGCTTTGCTGTGGCATTAAAAAAACACCACACCAAAAAGATCAGTCTCTTTCTGCCTGGGTGTTTGTGCTGTGAATGCAGAAAGTTGTCCTGCTCCAGGGAAAACCTCTTAGCTGGACTTCTCAGAACAACCAGACTGCTCCTCCTGTCTGAAGTACGTGAAAAGGCAGAAGGCCATCTCGAAATATCTCAGCAGTGAGGGCCTATTCAAGGGCTGACTTGCTCATCATCAGGTCGAGTGGAAAAGCCATTGCTTGGTGATGAGATGGCCAGTGACCTGTAATGATGGGATATTTCTGGGAGAGTAGATTGTCTCTTTGGGCTCTGAATAAAGTGTGTCCCTCCTGTGCACACAGCTTAATACTGCATTTTTGGGAGCTTTTTTACAAAAGCATGTTGAATAGGATCAGGACATGCTTTTTGAAATCCATGCTTTGCCTCCATTTCTGGGGTCTTCCGTCACTGTGTACAATGCATGATACTAGCTGTGCATTTCCAGGGGCTTTACAATTAGAGTATTACTTTAGGCTTTGTTAGATAAATACTTCTTTCATTTGTAATTAAGTTAATCTACAGGGAATTTCAACATGTATCCTTTTTGTAGGTGTTTTTCGTAAACAAGAGTCATTTAATTATATTTTGTCTGATTAGCAAATACAAATACTAGTATAACTTGTACAGAAACACAACTTAATAATTTGTACAGAAACACAATTATTCAGAGCAGCATATGAAAATACATCAGGAAAGGTACCTGCCACTTACCTGTTGCTAGCACTTAGGAAACAAACAAATTTTTTCATTGTCTAAAATATTTGTCTCCACCTGTAATTAGGGATTTTAAAAATAGCTATGCACCAATATTCTTGGTATTTGTATCCACTTTCAAGAGGAAGCTGTACTTCTGCTAGGCTGCCCAGTTTCATTGAGCTTCATTTGAGTGGAGACACGTTTAGCCTCTGTGATGCCTGAATCTTCAACTATAACTCATAGACTGAAGTTTTCAGTATCTATTTCAAACCCAGTGTGTTCTCAGCTCCTCCTGTTGTAAATTATAAAATTCATGAAAGAGGAATTTTGTCTGAATTGTAGGAAAATGCTTAAAAAGGTGCACTATTGTGTATTGGTCTAACAATTTGGTTTGCACTCTTGCCTTTACCTGTCTTGTTCTCTTATGCTGTAGAGTTATGTTTTAGGGAAAAGTAAAGTGATTTTTTTATTATTTCCAAGGAAACTTATTTCTTGCTGAGAATGTTGCCATAGCAATGAGTTCTAAGTCTGAAATTCCTACAGGTTGACTTTATCATCTTGTTTTCTGATATAGATTCATATCCATCAATCAGAAGAGTTACTTTGGAGGGAAATTTTCACAGTACCATAAATCCACTTAATTTGTTTCTTCGAAACACTTGT
Organism: Corvus kubaryi; assembly: GCF_017639235.1. Taxonomy (NCBI): domain Eukaryota; kingdom Metazoa; phylum Chordata; class Aves; order Passeriformes; family Corvidae; genus Corvus; species Corvus kubaryi. The sequence goes on along the minus strand of NW_024582058.1, from coordinate 745,429 downwards.
TTAACTTCTAAGCTATGATACGATTGATGTTATGTTTTTAGACTCAGTTTTCTCTCCAGCTTAGCCTTCCTCTTTTTTTTTCTCCTTTTTAGCTTTCTTTTCTTAGATATTTTCCAGATAATATCCTTAAAAATTAATCTACTTACTACTTTTAAGTTTTTCAGTTTGCTTAATCATCACATTGGCATCAAATGAGGGGTTTGTGATCTTTCCTTGTGGTACCAGAAATTATTATAGTTTGCCATACTTTTCTTAATCAAAGGTGAACCTGCTGCTTTGTTTTGGATGTGCTTCCAACCATTTCTTCCAAAATGATCCTGGTAGATTGACTTGCAATCCTGTTTCTTCAGTAAGGGTATCATTAAATGAAATGTATTCAGTGAGATCAAGTGTAAATTGCTTCACCTAAAAATAGAGATGCTCATTCAATTGAGAAAGGCTGAGGAATGACTGAAGCACTGGGCAGAGATTCCTCAGAGAATAAGCTTAAGTTTGCAGTGGATCATGCACTGGAGGTGGGGTGAGAACCTCACACTGGTATGGGAAAACCAAGAAAGGAGCAGTTATGACAATTAAACAGGAAAAATTGTGAAGCTACCTGTTGTGGTACTGTGTCCAGTGTGGGCAAGACAGTGTCTTAGCCAGAAATGGAGGTAGAAGGATGCCAAAAGTAGAGTGACAGTGAAAGGATTTTAAGCCCAGAGTAAAGAAGACTAAAGATGAGGAGAGGAAGATAAAAAAACCCTAATACATAAGAAACTACTGAGGAGTAAAAGTAAATTTTTGTCTGGGCTGGAGACAGGACAAGAAGAAACAGACTGAAGTTATAGGACTGGACATTTAGGTTAGAGATTATGAGTAATTTCCTAACTGGAAGGTTGGTAGAACATTAGGAAAATTGCTTAGGAAAGTTGTGGTTTCCCCAGTATGTGTAGGTGGGCCATCACAAGCATTTAAATTTTGATTCTGCTGCTGTGTGGTTATATATGCAGTATATATTTCCTAGGAGGAAGTGGATTTGTTTGATTTGATGCTTGAAATGTATTACAGTGTTTGCTTACTATGGCTAAGAGTGGCAGAAGCAGCTCAGAGGGATACAATGATCCATTGTGAATATGTTTTACAGCAAGGCACCACACAGAAATTTTTTGTTGTAACAGTGATGATGGTGTGACCTGATGTGATTCTCCCTTTTTCTAAAGTATGTAGTGGAGTATGTATGTGATGCCTCCTGAATAGGAATATCCACCCCTCCCCTTAGGGATGAACACCTTAGCTTAGGTGCTCAGAAGTGTTTTGAGTACAGACAGGGACAGGAATAGCCCAAAACTAAGCAAGTGCTTGAAACTCTGCCAGCAGATGGATCTCAGCATGCTGGGGCTCAGATACTGCACCAAGGGGCATTAACAGAGGACAAAAGCTAATACAGCCCTTTCACACACCTCGTTCATCTTGGACCACAAACAATCTAGATGGTATAAAGAAATAATTGTGGTGCTTTAATAAGCTGCATTACTAGGCAGTCTCAGTTCTCAGTTTTGTTGTTCTGTGATGTTACTGTTGTAGCTGTTTTGTAACATGGTGATCTTTGTGATGAGAAGAGGGAGAAAGGTGAGTTATTTTTGGGGAGGGTTTAATGAAATACTGACTAAACACTTTGGAAAAAAACCACCCTGAACTGGTGCGGAAAAAAACCAAAATTATTTGTTTGGGAATAAATTCTGCAAGTTTGTGTATGTGATGGGTTTAATGTGTGATAATTTTCCAATCACCCTGTGGGAATTCTGTGCTTAAAAGGGTGAGACTTTCTAGAAACACTGCCTGTTGGCTCAATAATTGGGCAACTGTCTCATTAGGAAACGATAAAGTACAGATCTGTCAGACAGTGGACCACAATGTTGGTTATATGAGACAGCTCATAAAAGCCAGGGATTGCTGGAAAGTCTACATCATAAAATGTGAAGGAAGAGAATTTTTGATGTTTCTGTGAAGAGGATATCATGCTTCATTTGGATTTAAAAAGAATTTAAAAAACTAATAAAAGTAGACTAGAGGTATTCTTATTTGCATGCACATCTCAGCTGTGCAGAGTCAAGCATTTAAGAAGCTTGTCATATTTGAATAGCACATTCTTGTAATGGAAATTAATAGTAAAAGTTGATGGCATATGCAAATTCCTATCAAATCCCAGAGAACTGGTGAGCTGTGGCCATCAAGCTCTGTGCAGTCATTGTTGTCCTTGTATCTTGCTTCCTTTCATTGACCTATTCCCTGTCACCTTGTTGGCAATTTGTAGGCTCTTCAGGAGGGCTTGTATTTGTTCTGTAAGGTCAATCAGTGCAATCCCTGTTAAGTCTCATGGGATTCTCAGCAACAGCAGTAATGCAAAATAAAAGTTGCAACAGGGTTGTTTTTTTTGGGGGGTGTTTTTGGCACTGACTGCAGTGCCATCACCAGAAGTGGAGTCAAATTCTGCTGAAATTAGAAATTGCTTATTTGCGGGTTTTTCTCTTGGAGGTACCTTCTGTGATGCGTAAAAATGAATGAAGGGCTTTCTGGCAGATAGTGACTTATCAGTACCAGATTTTTTTTTCCCTTGAAATTTGATGTTGAGGAAGAGAACGTGTGATACTGCATTTTAGCACTCCCAAGGTCCCTGTCACTTGGTGTTTTTTCATCTGTTAATTTTGAAACACTTCTGTACATCCCATTTGCATCTTTTAAACATTAACTTATCTTTGCAAAGAACAAACAATAGCATGAAATTTTTATCTGTTTTTTTACTTGAAATCAGTCAATTTTTCAAATAGCAAATTAAAAAAGCAGTCATTTTGAACATTGTTTTCATATGTACATAGCTAATATGAAGCAAAGAAATGAGCAATTAAAAGCATAAATTACTCTGTGTATTAGATGGTCATCATAATACTTACATAGGTTAAAAAAAAATCATGACAGCATAATATCTATTTAGGATCAGAGTAGATATATTGGAAAGTAATTTTGCAGAATAATCAGAAGGGGCATGCTTTTGTCACCTTATTTGACAACTCATTAAATATGATTTTCCTGAATTGCTAGTAGTTGCTTGGAGCAATTTACATTATGCAGAAATTATATATTGAATCATGGTTACATATAAAGAAACAGCCATGTTCAGTAGTCAGCTACAGAATTTATACCCTTACCTGAGAGGTTTTTTAATATTATTACTGTGGGATGATGTCAGGTTATCTTTTAAGGTCTCTAAAGCATTAAACCACTGTAATTGGAGTAATATAATTTAAGTAATATGACTGGTATTTATCCTGATGAAATACTAATTTCTTTCATCTGAAAAACTGTTCTTACCAAATATAAAACTACATGCAGTCCATATTCAAGTAAACAGTTTAGCAGCCTGATTTTTCAAGGCTGACTCCCATATCAACTCCTAGTGATGCCTGTCAGTTAGGATTTAGAGTTTTGTTTATAGCAGAGATGAAAACAAATATAACAAATAGAGTTAGTTGCTTTGGTAACAGAAAATATGATATAAAAGATGTTATTGTAGCGTTTTTGTAGTATGACTTCCTGTGGCTTGTCATGGAAGGGCATCACTGCTAGGGGAAATAATAATTTTAAATTGGGGCAATTATACGTAAATAAATTTTTCATTTGCTCTTGTTAAGCCTTTCCTAAAAGATGACTGCGTGAGCAAAAGCCGTAAGCCAAGGACACACATTTCTGCAGACTATATTTAGTTTTAGCACATTTAGTTTACTAGTGGTCTTACTAAAAATTATTATTTATTCTATTCTCATTGAAATATCACATTATAAATCTTTTTCTAAATAGAAAAATCAGTGTATTGCTGGGTTTTATGAGTTGCCATACCTTTCTGAACTTTGTTTGACATATACTGGCTGTATTAAACCTTTATGAATTAAATCTTAGCCTCAGAACCATGCACTTCTGGAGAGGTTGAACTCACATGAGACAGTGATTTTTGTTCATAATACTTGATGTAGTTTGGACAGAAGCCAGGCTTAGTGTTTGGGCAGAATTATCCACTGACATGTCCTCTTTGAACAGCTGAGTCCACGCTTCCGTAACCAGAGGGCAGTTTTTCCCCTGCTTGTGTGAAAGGGGAAGGCTGAAAGCATGTCAGAACCCACAAGAAAGGTTAGAGAGAATATGCCCACCAAATTTTTATATTCATTACCTTTTGGTATTCCCCGTTGTGGAATGCATCCCTCCCTTAGTCAAGCAGAGAGAGTCAGGCTTTGTGGCAGATTGAATTCTTCTGGCATGGTAGTGATGGGATTGATCCCCCTAGTTTGTAAGCAGATGATGTTGTTTTAGTGCGACTTCTCTGTGTTCATTACTTTGGCATGCCCTGGATTTGTCTGTGCCTGCCTTTGTGAATGTGCTTCTTTGTGTTTTGTCATGCTGGAACTGCAGCGTGGGGGGCCCCCCCCCCCTGCCGCCATTGTCACGTCCCTGAAGCTCAACATCTGAGCATCTGAGTGTGTGCAGTACAGAAAACTTTGTACCTGGCTGCCTCCTGCAGAAGGAGGAAATACTGCCATTAATGATTCTGGATCACTAAAATGTGTCTAATACTGGTCTTAAATCTCCATCTCCTACTCAGTTCTCATTTATGTCTCAAGTCCTTGTGTGAGCGTTTTTCCAGCTGGATCATTGCAGATTAGAATTTTGGTTTTAAAGCAAAATACACAATGATACAAAGCATTTCTCACAATTCTGTGACATGCCAGCATTCCTGTTTGACATTCCTTATCTATTCTTCCATTTTCAAATACACCAAGAGTAAGTTTGGTGATGAGGATGAGCTCAAGACAAATGTAGGTCATTAAACTGTCACATTTTCTTTCTTTCTGCTGAATTCATGTCTCCCTTGAATTCTAATTTCCCTGTTTATGTACCGTCGTGCCATATTTTCTTTCTTTAACAGAGAAACATTGTTCCAAACATGATATTATTACTTACTGCAATCTTGAATTGTTATGTTGTTGTCTGTAGCTTTGTTTTTTTTAAGTGTTTATGTACGTTCCTTCTTTGATCCCTCAAAGTGTGCTTCATAATGTTTGAATTCCAAAGGACATTTATTTATCCATTTTTCTAATCTTTCCTCATCACCCTTTTGTTCTTTGTTCTCATGTGTCTTCATTACTTCACCCCTTTTGAATAATATGTTGAATTTTTAAGGGTCTGTGACTATCAAAGCTGCTGAGTTGCATTAAGTAGAAGCAAAGTTGTGTCCAGGCCCAGCTAAAACAGCAGATACGTAAAGATTGTCATTTGGTTATCTCTCCCTAACACATCTCTTCTCCATTGCCCTGGCAGAGAGATGAGGAATATGACATACAAGCTAAATTTTCGGTGCACTGTTAATATCTGAATGCTCATAATTCACCAGTTCAGTTCTCTGTTTTCTCAGGAAAGCAAGCAAAGCCCACTGCACCATATCCAGGTATATTAAAAATAAAATAGAGAAACTCTGCTAAAAGAGTTGGTATTCTTAAAACAAAAATACAGTCTCATTAGACCACCAACCATTTGGTGCTCCAAGAACCACATTGCTAGAAAACTGTGAGGTGGCAATGCTGCCGGACACTGGTTCAGTTGGGTAAGCTGCCATCCGAGCTGATGTATATTCATCATACTTCACCCCCAGAAGCTAATGACATTAATGACAGCTAATTCTGCTTAGGCCTGATGGTGGTGGTGACTACAGCTTGTAATCAGGCGTTAGAAACATCCTGCTTGATAAATTCATGGATGCTGAGCCAAATCACCTACTTCACTGTTCACTTTAATTAAAATTGCTCATGATCGATGTTTTTAAAAGCAGGAGCTGCTGATGTTGTTAATCACCATTTATTGTGCATCATTTCAGTGGTACATCTGTTTCCCTCATTTATAGTTGGGGAGGGAGATATTTTGCTGTTGTCATGTATTTGGCCTTAGTTGGGTCTATTTTTTGGAAGGCCTAATCCAGTGTTACCAACATTGTCTGAAGGGTTTCTGCAGGAACCAGAGATGATTGAAATAACTTACCCTATTCTGACTAAATACTCTCTAATCTTGACCATAAAGAGTTTCATCATAGTCACACCATCTGTAGTCTCTGAACCGGGTGGCTTGAATGTGTTAGTACAATTTATCATCATACCTTTCTTTTGCAGTGCAGATGTACTTTGAATAAATGAAAAAATTTTTCTTTATTATCTTCTTGTTAAGAAAACCAGCCCTTGCATTCTCCCCGAGTGAAGGGCTTCTCTGAATAAATATGCAAGGTATCATTTCACAAGATGACTTTCTCCTGAATCCTTTTGTACTTAATCCCAGCAGAGAAGGGAGAGCTGAGATGGTTTATAAAACAAATGTGTGCACCTTGCAAGTCTTTATGAGGTAGTTTGGGGAAAAAAATGGAGTGCAACAAAAGAGCCAGGGAGATTCTGGTTAAATGACAGGCTCCAGAAAATGCCTTGGAGTAGAAAATGCGAAGTTAAATTCTCACTAGTACCTAAATTATAGTCTGGACTTAATAGAAGCATTTTCAGCCAAATAAAATGTTATGTAGTTTGGACTGAACTGTGAAAGGTTTTGTTAGTTAAAGAAAACAATTCCCGTGTAATTCTGGCTTCTGAGCAGAATTTCAGCAGTTAAATCTAAATGGGAGAAGAGCAAATAGGCAGGAATACTCAGGCATGAATGCAGTGTAAGTATAGGTCAGGAAGTGCTTGAAAAATTCTACCCAAGGCAAACTTGCAAATTGGATGAACACTTGTGGAGAGGCTAATGAGAAGCAGATGCTTAGTCCTTTGGAGTTCCAGCAGGACTGGGGGCAGGTGTTGGGAAGGTCAGGTGTTTGAAGTCAAAGTCTTCCTAAAAGCACATATATATATGTGTGTGTGTGTGTGTGTGTGTGTGTGTGTGTATTTATTTATTTATTTATTTATATATGTGTGTGTGTGTATATATATATATATATATATATATATCAGACATAAAACCTTTCCAGTTCTTGTGAAGTTACAAACGTACAAGTGATGTTGTTTAATTAAATTATTCCTAGAGAGAGAGACTTGGTGCTTCCTGGTTGTGCATCCATTTTTCACCTTGGTGTGTGCTGAGAGTGTGACAGCACCAGCGTCTGCAGGAAAGTTTTTACTGAGATGTTTGTATGTTTCATCTGTGTATCTTCTGGTATGCAAAAGAGCTTGGATTTTTAATGAAATGGCAGCTAATCAAAGTTAAGTGCTCCTCTAAAAATAGTAAGCAACAGTGGCACTGGTAATAGTCCAAAGATTTCTCATTCAATAGGAAGAACTGGTTCATATTAATAAAAAACTTTAGCTGTTACGAATGCATGTGGACGCTTTTGCCTTATAAAAGTCTCAGGAAACGTCTGTGCACTTAGAGTATAAGTTGGGGTTTTTTTTTCTTTTTCTTTCTTTGAATATGGCTCAGGAGATCCTTTTTTTTTTTTTTAATCCTGTGGGTTCTGTGGACATCAGGGGAAGCACCATCCCGAAAGACTTAGAGTCAATGAGCTAAGTTCATGTCAAATGATGGCTCACTTAGAATAAAAGTGTAATTATGTAAAATTTTGGGAGGCATGAAATCTGTAAATAAAGGCTATGTGTACAATGGTTCACTTTCCTACTTTCCCCAAGGTTTTTTTAGTATATTTATTAAGCTCCTCCAGAATACATTGTGATGTTTTAGACTGAAGAATAAATAAATTGAAACCTTTAATGCAGTAGGGTCTCTTAATGGTGAAGAATAAGCTTGCAGCTACACCACTGTCCTCATCTGAGTTACTATCAGCAGAAATCAAACCTGTCAAGGGCTCTTGAACACAATGGTATTAATTACGTGCACACATTGGGAAATGCTTGGTTTTAGGAAAAACCCCAACTAACCCACCGAAACCAAACACACCCCCCCTCCCAACCCCCAAAAGAAATGAAAACCTTTGACTTTAAATTGAATGATCGTAAGTGCTTTCTCCCAGCCACTGAGGATGAAAAGTTTGGACTCAGCTGAAGCTACTGGTGTCAAACTCCCGTGTTGTGTATCTGAAGCAAATCTCACGAATTCTCAACACTTAAAATAGCTTCAGCTGGCATAACAACTGCCAACAAGAAGTAATAATCAAATCTCAGACTGGCAAAGGGAAGGCTCTGTAAATATTCTGGTAAATCCCTCATTACCATGTTGATGTCAGAAAACAGCACCAATGAAAATTATCAAAGTGGGGTAATATTCTAGAGCAGAACAGTGTCAAAAAAATAAATTTTTTGCAAAAAGGCTCACACAATTTCCTGTAAATTTTCATTTTTATTATGACCTTAATCATCATATACTTGGGGTTTCACTTCAGAAGTGCCTCAGCTTTTGCTGCAAGCCATTTAAATGTGCTTATCACAGATTATGGTACCTGATTTCCAATCACTTAAATTGAACAAAAGTTATTAAAGGCTTATGGAAAGTCATAATTTAAAGGACCAAAATGCTGGTATACTTTGAAAGCTAATAGGTGACATTTGCCATAAGGAGTAGTGATGGACAAAGCCCCAGCTGTGGAGTTGCAAATAGCTGGACATCTACTGGGAGCTAAGTGCAGGAGTTAGGCTGCCTCCGAGGAAATGCCCTGGCTGCAGGGAGATGATTCATATGGGCAGATTTTGGACTCATAAACTGTAGCCAGTTCATGAATACAAACTGTGTATGGAGAACCAAGGCTGGTCTTAATGTTTGATTTGTTTTACGTGCCTTGGTTTTAATGTTTTTTCCTAGCGAGGTAAGGTGAAGGCTTGTGTTCGGGTGACAGGCTTGAGTGTGAGAGCTGCATGGGGGAAGGATTGTGTTCTGTTTGGATTGACTGAGAGGGGGTTAAAAACCTTGGCACACTCGGAACTTGGAGGCATTCCTGTAGTAATGTCCAGCATGGAAAAAGACATGCTTAAGTCATTAGGAAATTAAATCTAGAGGGGGACTGATTATAGAATCACTGACAGAAAGAGTGAAGAATAATACAGTTTTAAAAATTATCTGGTGCAGCACATAGTTTGAGGTACAGTACCTCGGAACTGGAAGGAGGCAGAATACATAGCAAGTGTTGGATTTTTATTATTTTTGGTTTTTTAATTAATTCTGGGTCAAGGTACAATAAAATCTTGGATGTTTTCGGAGGTGACTTGAAGGTTGCATCCTCAATGAAAAAGGGCAGGATGAGAGGCTAGTGAAGAAAGAATTAAAATGGAAGGTCTGTGAAAGGGAAGGAAGAAAAGACAATGAGGCATTTACCAAGTAAATATTTTCATGGTACAATTTGGAAGTCTGGTTTTTTTCCTTGGAAAAGCATATAGGCAGGTATGGACAGGGGCAGGCTGGAGCAGAAGATGGTTCCTTTCAAAGCAATGGAGTATTGCCTTGGCCACCGCATGGAGGCCTTATTCATACGTAAATATTTACACGGCAAGGGAAGTTTACTTCTCTCCGCATGGTGCAGCTGTTGTGAAACAGGTATTTCTGAATCCTAATGACTCACTTTCCACCTGTTACTTAACTGAAGGAGTGTGGAAGTGTGTAAAAATACTAGGGACTGTCAATGGAAATCATAACCTGACTCATTAATGCAGCCTTCATAGCAGTGGGATGAAGACTGTAACTTTTCCCTGGTACATATGGAGTCAGTAATTAGCCAGTGACATTGTCAGAATTGCACTAGTATTTTTATAGTACCTATGGATGAGCTGTTCTTAGGTGACTTGTCATTCCATTGTAGAAACTTGGGCTCCAGTCCACTTGGAATTCTGAAATACAGCAGATGGGAGAGGATCCAAGACTTTTCTGAAGCAGTTTAATAAGAAAAGCCTGAGGTAAAGAGCTGGCACATCCGAAACACCAACTTCTATGTGTGCTGCTGAGCAGAGGGCCTGGCTCTTTGAGTAATCAGAGTGATTCACCTCAGCTCTTGGTGCTGCTTATGGTGCTGTGTGCGCATCCCCATCTGCTGCAGACCCAGGGATGTGCAGCCTGGCACACCAATCTCCTTCCTTAGCCTGGGCTTGAGGCTGTTAGAGTGCTGCCTGCTGTTTCATGTGGGGAAAATAATTTCTGCTTCTAATTCCCATGCTCCCTCTTTACTTTTAGTTGACACAAGAGGCTGAAGGAGAGATTACAAATACATTAGAAGTATGTTACTGTTAGACACTCTACTGCATCTTACATGTTTTCCCAACAGATGCAGATTTCTACATTGTTGTTATTTTTTCATTACATAAATGGTGTTTAAAATAAGGATTGTTTTGGAAAGTCTTTTTATAATACTGCCCGAGTTTGTAACGTGAGCACCATAGCTTAGCCTCAACTATTTTTAATTAGCAGTGCTTTATTTTTTCTACACTGTTACCCAGACAAATGGAACAGAGAAAGGCTAATTGATTTACCTTGCTCAATTTATGGTAATGCTTTTGATAACATTTGACATCATTTTATTAAACATGATGGAGAAGGGAGAGTTGTGGAATGTTTTGTTCTTCCTGGTGTGTTATTTTTGGTAAGTGTCTGGAGTGCATTTAGATAAACTACAGTGCTGAGTCTAAGCAAGAAAGACCTAAATATCTGCTGAATGACTCCTATTTGCATTGAGAAATTAACTGTAATTAGCATTCAAGTTTTAATGATACTGTATTTGTGAAGCTGATAAGGCCTCTGGGAGTGCGATTGCAAGAAACTTCTATTGTTTACTATATGCAAATCGAGCCACTTAGCTTTAATTAGAGGTTGAAACCTGGAGCAATTATCAGCAGTTGCTTTAGTACTAATGAGCTTGACAAAGCTGTCCATCACAGTGTTTTATATGATTGAGAATTAAAATATTTAATCCCAGTTGGTTCACTATTCAAAGAATGTGCAGCCTTCGTCAAGCAAAACCATTTCATTTTGTATGCCATCCATTTCATTGGTTCCAGTCATTGCAAAGACTGAAATCCTTACAAATTTGTGTAGCTGCTATTTTCTGCAGGATGGTTTGAGAATATATGAGACAATTTCCTTTAAGGCTTATATTGCCGATATTTTTTTAAAAACTGAGTTGTTCTAAGAGCAGTTGCATGGTTGCAATACAGAATTTAGTTGCTTGACATCTGAATATTAGAGCTTACAATGACAATTGACTGATGAGTTTCCTCACAAAATTAGCTGATGTCTCCTCATATGTGATGATGTTGGATATTTCCTTTCACATTCTGATTTTAGTAGAAGATAAAACAAGAAATATAAGGGAAAGAGAAAAAACTTGTAATTCCTAGCCCCTGAAATGGTTTTAATTTCTCTCTCAATGCAAGCACTAACCATTAGGGCTTTCTGTTGCTGCTCTTTAATGTTTTTTTTTTGTTTTGTAAAAGCAGTTTTTGTGTAAAAGAATTAAAAAGTTTACACAGAAGATCTATATAGCAGGGGAGGGAATTTAGAAAATGCCACTTGATGTTAGTGCTTTTGAATATACTGTTGAGAGTTTTCTATTTTTGGATTAATTCTTTGTCTTCTCTCTTCCACAAGCCTTTAAGCAATTAGAATAGGTACTTTATATAGGGGGAGATGTAGATAGATAGATAGATAGATATGTAATAAAGTCTTCATATTTTTTTTATTGTCATTTCATAGAGAGCAAAACCTAATTGTGAACTTTCTTATGCTCTCACAGGTGAGGCTGAAATGAACCCACCCATGGGTTTGTTTAGCATTTCTCAGGCTTCTTAGGATGCAAAAAGCTTTACTGTTTTGAATGATGATGCAAAGCTGTCTAACTGCTGACCATTTGGGTATGAAATGTGGTTTTAGTCCATCTATATTTAAACACTGGAGGTTGTGTTTTCAACAGGATGGCCGACAGAAGCATTTACAGAACATTATTTTATGAGCTGCTATTGAATGACCCCAAGTTTGAAGGTACAAAGTGGGGCAAGCTGGGGAAATGGCTTATGGCATATGAGAAGCATCTTTTGGGGGTCCTGTTCTGCCATCAGGATGGACATTTGGGTTCTTGTGTGGACGGTGGTTGCTGCCCTCACTGCAGGGTGGATTCTTCCTTCTGCTGGGGGTTCAGATTGCCTCCTGTCCCCATGCCACTCCAGAGCAGCTGCCACTCAAAATACAAAGCCTGGTTACATGCTTAGTGTTGGAAGGCTCATATTGAAAAAGAAAGCCTTGTTTTCAGGGGGAAGGACAACTGTAGAAAGTTTTAAAAGGTTAAATAACTATGTATGTTCTAGATCCATATCTTTGACAGCTGAATACAAATGATACGCTGAGTATCATTTATTTGTAATTCTCAGTAAGCCAGCCAGAGCTAGATGGAGGAGGATTATGAATCACATGTGGAGATGCTAGTACCAATTTATTCCTCCTTCTAAGCCATGTGCTTTTTGGTGAAACCACACTTCTGAATGTTTCCTAGGTGAACAGAATTGAGGTTAAGGGACTAATGCTCTATCTCATAGGCAATCGATTGGGTTGTTGCACAGATGTGTTGTATAGGAAATGTAGTATGTAGTAATTTTCTTAGCCATTTAGTCTTTGGGAAAAGGCTAGTTAGGGATCATCAAATAAGTGATCCAGCTGGCTGATTAGAAGCTATTAATTACTAACTAACTCCCAAATCACTGTTCTTTCACTTCTGGCCTGTGAGTTACTGCTCTGATTGTCCATAGTGGGGCCAACTTTGGTATAATCATATATAGCAGTGTATATATATAACAGACTATATTTCACATGTCAGGTAATTTGATTAAGCAAGACACCAAACAGACTACTAAAGGATAAAAACCAGCGCATAAGTTACTCACCTTAGTGAATCTTGTTTGATCTGTGCTTTACTAGTTTATTATTAAGTAGTTGAAATGGGATTCATTTTGCCCCTTTACCCTCTGGCATGAGAGGTAATTAAAAAATTGCTACATATATAATTTCCTTATTGATACTTTCCCTGCTATTAACTTTATAATAATACCATATTCAATTTTTAATGCCTAAATTACATAAAGCATTAATTAATCAGAAGTTTGTTTTTCTTATATTGTCTCAGCAAGGAAACTGTGATTTAATCTTATCCTAATTCACTCTGAAGGTTAAATATGGTTTCAAGAAAAGGAGAAGTTGTTGGTGGTGTTGTTCCTAAATGCTCCAAGACTTTTTAAGTATTTTTGCCATACTGAAAATTTACCATCATTATATAATAGTATATATTTAGCATTTGTCATCCTTTTTTTTCCGGCTGCTTTTAGTTATTATATTCATAAAGATAAAAGACCCATAAATTACCCGTGAATCAAAACCACATTTAGCTGTAGTTACTAATCCAGTCAGGCAACGTTTCTGGTTTTGTTTAGAGCTCTTCATGTCCCATTACTTTTTTATATTTATAGCCATTTACCTACAACAGCTTTGTTAAATTTTTTGCAAATAGGTGATACACTCAGTGTTTCTTAACCCCTTCCAGTGGCAAAACCTTTTGTTGGTGTGTTTTCATTTTCATGTTTTACCCACTTTATTTAAAGTTTATTTGAAGTCTTGGTGGCAAAAACCTGGAGGGGGATGGTTTGGGCATTTTTATTACATTTATTTTATTTTATTTGAAAATTTGAAGTAGGCTTAACTTTAACATTTCTCTTGGGAAAGATTTTGCCTGTTCTCTGATCAGAGGTGAACCCTATCAGACAAGCATCACTCTGAACATGATAAAATTTGTAAGTAGGGATTGCATTTGCTAGGCTGCCATAGGCATTTTAGAAGGTACAGTGTTATTTGTTCTAGATATAACTCTCTGAGTTTGCTTACATCAAATCTCTCTTGCACTCTCCTAAGTGGTAGCTCTGATAAGTTCCCCAGTAAACATCACAAGGTCATTGCAATTCATTCCCGGGAGTTGCTTCTCAATGTGGAGCAATCACTTCAAGGCACACGTTTGTTGTTTAGCAAAGAGCCAAAGAGGGATGGGGCATTGTGGCTGCTTTAGAGCAGCTTTGATCTTCTCTTTCCTAACAACAGTGCACAATGGTAATTACAGTTCCTTTTAAAACGTGTTACAGAGGTAGGATAATAAGTGAAAAGGGAATTTTCAGTCATTTTCAGTGTCGATGAATGCGTTATTAACTCCCAGTGATTTTGCAGATGCTATTTCTGCCAGATGAGCCTGAATGAGAAGTGCTTGCCAGATCAGCTATTTCAGGAACTCTGTTTTCTGCACTCAGCAAGGGATGGTTCCAGTCAAGTCTACTTGTAAATCTGAATCTGGGAGACGGGGTGTCTGTTCAGGCTGCCAGCATATTACGTTACCCCATCTCTGATTCTTTTGTCTAGAGCAAATCTGAAAACCCTGCTAGAAAATTCCATTTTTGATGACTGCAACCTCGGCTGGCTGGCTGACTTAGTTCTGAATCACGGAAGGGCAATTAGCTTTGCAGATGTCTCTGAGCAAGGCAATGAAACTGAGGAGGGCTGCAAAGAGAGGCCCTTCCAATACAAAATGGACCACCCCAGATGGATATTAGAGCATCAGCGCCCATGCAAGGAAATTCTGGCATCACAGAATCATAGAATGATTTCGAATGGAAAAGACCTCTAAGATTATTGAGTTCAACCATTAACCTAAAACCGCCGCGTCACCAAGTGCCGTATCTACAAATTCACGTTTTGTCTTTGCGAGACTTACTAGGGAACCTTCTGGGCTCCTTCCTGTTTTGTGGTGTATGAAATTTGAATAAAGACATTCCAAGTGGCTGTGACTGCCTCAACATCAAAATATCTAAATCTACCTGTCACTGGGCAACTGGTATGTAATTTTTTTTTTTAAGCAAGAATTTGGATTTTTTTTAAGTTAAAAAGTTTAAAAAGTTTTAAGTTTTAAAAATTGTTTGAACCCATAGATTTGTATAATTTTTTTTTTACATTAACTTTAGTGTTTAGACCAACTCCGTGTTTAGCGGAGGCTGTAATGTTAGCATTCCTAAGCTTATAAATAGCAACAAAGCTAGCGATCAGTTTTAGTAATCCATTGGCAGCATTGCTTACCAAAAAAATTGTGTACATTTTGAAATGACTTCAGCAAAAAGCTAATCAAGCTTAGTCACACTCTCTGAATGACTAACTTCTGCCTAGCAAGTTGCTTGATTCTACATATGCTACAAAAATTGCAGTTTTATGGTTTCATGGAAGATGATCTAAACTAATAGCTTTTCAGAACAACTCTGCTGTTGAAGAATGATTTCCTTGATTTTTTTTTCACTTGTTCTTCCCCTGGACAATATTGCAGGACTAAACTTGTCTTTCATTACTTCATTCAGTCTTGACAGTTGTACCTCCTAATATGCTTTAGTTATCATTCTCTACAATAGTTTTGAGGCGGTGAAGGAAAATAATTACAGACAGTCAAAGTACCCATGTGAAGCTGCAGAGTCTTTGCTCATGTTATATTAGAAAGTTGAATCTCAGATTTGTAATTTGAAATTTGTGTGCCATAAAATTGGAAGCCAGAAAAGAATTTCTTGAGCAAGCAAATAATGTAGGTCCTGTAGCAACATGACTTCAGTCTGTTTCCCATGTTATCTTTAAAATGCTGATTTTTTTAGAGATCCGTCAAAACCTCTGTTCCTAAGAGATTATTTTTATCAGATCACTTGGGAAGGTTTCTAAGAGGACTTCTTTGATTTGTGTTCATTTTCTTGTATAACCTGATGGAAAATATTTGGGGGACTGGTAAATGTAAGTAAAATTCATTTAATAATACAATTAAATTAAAGAATTGTTCTAATTTTTTTTCAAAGTCAAAATAATATTACATACTCTGAGCAGATGTTTTCTGAAAAGAAAGCTTTGATCAAATTTTCTTGTGAAGATAGTGGTCCTTTCTAGAATTCCCTTGCAGCATTATTTCTAGTAAAAGGTGACAATCAAAAACATTTTCAGAAGACTTGGACTTCATGCTCTTTTCTTGAACACTGAGGAATTTAAATGGAGTTCTCAATTGTTTATATGTACTTTTCTTGGATATCTTCTGATTTTATTTAATGTCCCATATATATTCTAATAATTTTACTTTATTTCTCTTTTGGCCCCACAGTTGATGCCATGATGATTTCTTGCCTTTCCTTTTATATACCCTTTTATATAGCTTTTATGTATTCTCAGTGATTTTAGCATGCATACTTGTAACTCCTTAAGCCCGATAATTTAGCATAGTCCTAATATTCCAGGAGACCAAACATCTTGGAGGCCTCGCAGTTGGAGGCCAGAAAGCCCTACACTACCCTGAGAAACCAAGGTCCTTTCTAGAACATATCCTATAAACTAAGATAGGCCCATCCAGGGGGGAATTCTTCAGGATGGGGGGATATCATGCTATTCATTCAAGCCTCTCATTGGGGAATCTTTGATAGATATGCTAATTTGCAAGGTCTATAAATTGTATATGCAATCTATCGTGTGTGTGTGCATTTCCATGCATTCCACCTAGACAAAGTGGTGTACCTTAAGGATCCTTAAATAAATACCAAGGTAAAAACGCCTTTTCCCTTAAACCGTGTTTGGTTCTTAATTTCAAGACCAGAGAAAGGCAACACAATGTATCTGAGGTCTAGAATTCACAGACGTGACTCAAAGGTTTTACAGTAGAGTGGCTTCAGTAGGAAAAAAATTAGTTTTACATTATATTTTATATAACTGTCTTCTATTGAGAGTTGGTAGCAGGAGCATTTATAAGGAAGCATGCATATTCTTGTTGCAGTTGTCTTGAATAGCTCGTCAGGATTGAAGCCATTAAGCTGGTGGTGACCCACCATTGTCACTTGCACACTGAGGAGTGAGTTATTTTAGAATCATAGAATCATTTAGATTAGAAAAGCCCTTTAAGATCATTGAATCCAACCATTAACCCAGCACTGCCAAGTCCACCGCTCAACCTTGTCCCCAACTGCTGCATCTTTTACTGCAATATTACTGCAGTTTTAATTGCTTGTCCTCTATAACAATTTTGGATGTTTTGAGTTTTTTTATACAGGTAAAAGAGTTCCCACACCCTGTTGATCTCAGTGGGATTTGATTTCAGTCCATATTGAGCTAAAAGTTCTTCTGAAGAGCTCTATAACTGACCTCATTATATATTCCTTATTTTGGTCAACATTAATAAGCATAGTGTTATAGATGGTGTTGAGGCACCTTGAAACCTAATTTGTTTCCTTTAGGCCTGCACTGGCAATATACAATAATAAACCTTTCCAAATTTATATCTGTTTTTGTTGAGCCATCTGGCTCATCCTGTAAATAAAATATATAACAATCAGGAAAGCATTTATAGATTATCTAGTGCTGTTACTATTAATTTGAAATTCTTGTAAACTTAATAATGTTTTAATTCCAGTCCCTTTATCAAATGGTGCTGTTCTTGTAGCAGGAGAACTAGAAAGGTTTCACTGAGTCAGACCACAGATCTGTCACGGATTGACAGGATCTCACTAACTCCTGTGTCTGCTCTCGAGGAGTGGCGAAGAACAAATACTTGGGGAAAGGAATGAGCGAAGGAGAAGCATGCAGCAGTATTTTTCTTTTTTCTCCATTTGCTTTTCTTAATCTCCACTAAGAACTGAGCCGATGTTGTTTTTTCACAATTACACATAACTCCAAGCTCTTGTTTCTGAATTCTAATGGCTAAATTACAGCTTATCATTGTGTAAGTAAAGTCAGGAATGTTTTTTCAATGCATGTTAATTCACATTTGTCAACATAGCATTTCATGTGCCATTTCATCACCTAAGCGGTCAATTATTGTGGCATCCTTCCACAGCTGTTTGCGGTGGGATTTATTTGTGAACTGTCTCAAATAGCTTTGCCCGGGCACAAGTCTCCACCACAGGGCAGGGTTGATGGTGGGTGTATAGACGCTCTCTCCATGGCAGTCTCTGTGGGGCCTTAGGGGTGAGGTGACAGTGGTGTGACTGTCCCAAGACATTAATTTTAAGGCTTGTGGCTCTTCAGAATGTTTCTGTGGGGGCTGAGCTGCATGTGTCAGTGTTAGAAATGGTTTTCAGCTTTTGTCGAGCTTCCTTTCCTTGCCTTAACTTCTTGGCTTAAGTTTTTGAAATAGATCACTGGAGCTTTCTTACGGCATTAGAGATGGCTCACTGGCTCTTCAAAGTCTTTGTCATTTGACATGCCCATCTGAAATGGCACCTGACTTAGTCTCATTTCACTTCTATAGGAAACATGTTTACAATCAGAAAAAATACACCTGCAAGATGGTTGGGGGTGCTTTGGTACGGATAAGGCTTCTTACACAAGACACCCCTTTTGCTAGGTGATAGTCCAAATCTGACAGATTTTATAATTTACCACTTCTTCTGGATATTATGCCCCCAGTCATACTGCTGCTGGTTCTGAATGACCAGACAGCCTTTTCTGCTCATATCATTGCTTGTGCTGTTATTGTTGTCCCTGCTTTTTTCAGAATTGATCCTTTCTCACTGGATTGCCAAAGAAGTTCCTCAGCACATCCTTTTTCCATGGCACTGGCTAAGGCATCTTTGGTGAGCTGCTTATAGCAACCAGGCTGTGAATTTTGGTAGTAGGAAACTGAACTAAACTGCTGCCAGCTTTTTTAGATAGATACTGATGAGAGACATTGGGATGCTTGGCTCCCAGTGGGGTGCAAGTCAACAAATGAGTGCTGGTGTGAAACAATAAGGGAGTTTTGCTTAGCATTTACTTCTTTGTCTTTTCTGTATCTTAAGAACATTACTGTCAAAAGATTATTTGTCTCCTCAGAGGAAATGCCATACATTTGTGGTGGTGTATTCTTGGGGAAAAAAAAAATGGAACTACCCATCTTAGGCAGCATCATTACTTTGGATAGGGTGCATTTTGTGGGGGAAGTGTTGGTTTTTGCTGCTTATTATTGTGGTTTTTTGTTTTGTTGGGTTTGGTTTTTTATTAATTTTAAATATGTCACATTAGATGGTGTAGATGTGTAAATCTTCTGCCCAGATATGTCTCTTTTTTTGATCAATGTGTGCCTGGGAAGAAGCAGCACTTTCCTACCTCCATAGAGAAAATTCTGTTAGTGTGATGAGGACTGTGAGGACTGTTTCTGTTTTTAATTATTTTATTATGTGCCTTCCAAATAAACTTTCTCCTAAAGGAGTATTGTACAGGGGGAGTTAGAAAAGCTCATTAATAGTGACAGGATATAAAACACAAACCAGTAAGAAAGGATGTGACTGAGTCATGGGACTGTGTCTGACTGATGATATCTTGCTCTTAAGCAACTATTTTAAATAAAAAAACAAAGTCCCGTCCTCCTTATTCCCTGGCTAAGTGGTGCTTTAGAACGCTGTCAAGGTGTTGTGTGAGATTTTATATGTTCATAAGTTGATAAAGAAATACAAAGAAAGGTTTAACGGGGGATTTATTTGAAAGAAAAAAACTTCATGAATGCTGTAGTCATTTAAGAGACTACCATGGGACAGCTTATTTTCTTAATAATTATTACACTTAATATTTTTTGATGATTCATCTTTTGCCACAGAACACAATTAAAATGTCGGCTTTTAAATAATAGTTTTAATAATTTCACTGGCTTTATTCATGTTACTGGGAACTTTTAATAAAGATTTTTAAAATCAGTAGCAGTTCCATTTCTTGATAATTAAATGCAAGTTTCATAATCTTACCACTTTCAATTTGTCTCTGAATGATGCAAGACAATTGGGAGGTTGGTGTAATGCTCATAGTCGAGGACACACTGTTTTAAATCTGAATGTTAGAAATCTTGCAAAACCAGTGTTTGGGCAGCTTTCTAAAATGCATATAAATCCATGCTTACTGTCGGAAAGTGATAGACAGAAGGTTTTGAAGTAGAAACAGGTTGTGACAAAGCAGTTGGCAAGAATATGGGATTTTTGAAGATTCATTAAAATCTCCAAGTCTGATCTCACAGGCAGGGAAGAGTGATTTTCTTTATTTCTGAATGATTTTTGAAGGACCACAGGAAGATGCAGCAGTTTAACTGCCTTATTAATCGCACTTTACTGCTGCTTTACCCACTGGAAGTAGGGTAGCCAGAAGTGTCTTGCTGTTTCGGCATTACAGGTTCCAATTTCACTGGAGTTGGGTGTTAACAGTTAATATTTTGATCCAGCTGAAAGCTTTAACTCCATGGTGATTCCAGTAATGGATAGTTTTAGAATTCTGTTCTGAAAGATTTTGGAGGGAGTAGGTTTATGCAAGCCTCATTATCTTTTTAAATCAACTATTTTGAGTTCTAATGCAGTTTTTGGAAGGAAAAAAATTGATGATTGAAAATGTCACGCAAGCCCATTGAGATGTCTTAGTGAAAAAATATAGAGAATGAAAGTGATTGTCAAGCAGAGTAAGAAAGACGTAGGGAAAATGCTGTAGGGTGCAATTTCATGAATAAATATCAGAGAAAAAATAATCTTTACTAATAATGAGAAAGCCCATATGGATGTGCTTGTCTTGTTCAAATGTTCAAGAGAAACAGTCAGCACTCTGTCCCATTTCTGTTCAGATGTGTAATCGGGCTTATTATACCTTGCTGTATTCAGGCAAACACTGCAATTACATCATCAAAGATTTTCAATTCCTTAGCCTCCACAGGAGACCCCCCACCCCACCCCTGATTCATTCTCAGAATTCCCATCTAAACTTTGAATTGATGTAAATATTATCTCTTACTCAATATTAAGAAAATTCAAGCTTTACTGAAACCTTTGGCAAGAAGGCTAAGTCATGTAAATTTATTTTTGAGCTGTCCTGTGACAGGGAGTTCCACAGTTCAATCTTATATTATTGGTAAGTGTCGGTGGCAAAATGAAAAAAGGGAAAATAAGTGATAATTTGTTTTTCTCTATATTAATCATCCGCTCTGTAGTTCAATCTTCTTCCGTGCTATGCATCTTCCTTTCCAACAAATGAATGCACCAATGGTTTAAATCAGTGTAAAATGAGCCAGCTGGGACACCAAAAGCAGAGCAGCAGTACCGTACAGGCATTGGCACAGCTGGATTTGCTCTGCCTCATTGCACGTAACCCTGTGTGATGTAGATGCAGCCTAAAGTAAATGATCCCACTGTTTTCACTCTTCTTTTCATGAGGGGTTTTCTGGGCAGTTCAGGAGTCTTTGAACCCTCTCTAATTCTACAAAATACTTTTGGTGTGCTCATAACCTCTCAAATCATCCATGCTGACACCTGTCTACTGCATGTCCCACTGTTTCCAGGGCTTTTCTGATGGCAGCAATTCCACTTATCAGTTCTGCAATATCAAAATACATAGAAACTGTTATGAAATATTTGTTATCTTTAACTCTGGGTTAACTTGATTTTATTAATGTCAGTCCATAAAATTTAATGGAATGCTTTATGTGGTCTAACATTCTTAGATGGTTTGTTCCTGTACTTTCTCCCCTTTCCTTAAGGCTAAATGTTCTTGCTTTCCTATTCTGCCGTGTACAAAAAGTTGTTTGAAGAAGCTAATACTCTCCTATGTTGGGAGGTCAGTATGCACTCACATGAAAATCAGAAAGGGAGGACTGGAAACAAAGGAAAGATCTTTTTTCAAACTAGATTTTTTTATATGATTAGAGAAATTTGAAATACAGAGGAAGCCTTTGTCACAGTTTGCTGTATTTCTAGAATGGAAGCTTCCCAATGAGGAAGAGGTGAAACTATGATTTAAGTGAGCACAGAACTGCCAAAGCAAAACTGTTTCAAAAATACCATCCCACTTGGTTTTTATACTGGTTGCATATGTTGTTGAGCTCCCTTGTCCTTTAAAAATCATAGCACACATTAACTTTCTCTTTAGTTCTATATTTAAATGTATTTAAAATGTAATGGTCATGTTTTTGACTCAGGAAAAGATACAGCAAGAGTAACCAAGTAGATGTTTCACATATTTACATCTTTTGCATGTAGGTATTACAATATGTTGACTGTTATTCAGAAAATATCAGGTTGTTTTAGAGTTGTGATACTACAGTTAAATTATCAGACAGCCTTTGTTATGGCAACATGGAGAATATTTGTGTCAGAGATGTTTCAGTATTCTAAATACTTTGTAAGTGAGGCAAATAAGGTTATTTTAAATGCTGCAAGGCATATTCCATGAACAAACATATTTTATGGATTTTCCTATTCAGAACCATTAAAAATGCAAAAGAACAGTGTAAGATGTCAATACATAGGTTTGAAGCATTGTTTCTTTGAAGTTATGAAGTGTTCAGTATGAATAGATAGTTTGGAAGAATTACCCTTCTAATGATGATTTGTGGCCACTTAACAATATGATAAACACCAGAGTTGCATTGGCATGATGTTATTGATGATGCACATTAGAAGGGATAGGTCATTTGCTCCATTAGTTACACCAGCATCACACAGCTGAGATGACAGAGTAGGACAGAATGACTGGTTGCTGTGACACAGGAGAACTTCTGAAGAAGCCGAGGCAATTTAGAGGAATTGCAGAGGAGAGGCTTCCTGGGAGTGGGCCAAACCACCAAAGTTTCCTTATGTGTTACATCTTTTCTCCTTTCTTTCTCCAACCATTTTTTAAGCCTGCTTCAATTTCTCTCCTCTACTGTACCCTTTCCTTGCTGCTTCACCTCTGAACAGCTGATTCCTGTTAAGTTTACCGTGGAGGTTAGTGATTCTGAAGTGCTGTAAGCCAGGAGAAAGCCTTAGTTATCTCCCAGCTCTATTTCAGATTTTCACGGTGGCAAATGACCTAGGTAATCTGCAGGAGAAAAGCAATGGGACCTGAGAAAAACCTTCTTTATGGAATACTGCATGATCTAGGTCATGTCTTCTGCTCTGGTGTCAGAAATAAATGGGGCAAGAATATCAGGAACCTGAGGGTGAGGTGCTTGTATGTCTCTTGTGCCCCAAACCTTTGCTCAAAGTCTTGCTTGAACCAAATTAAGTGCCTAAAAGTTTGCAGTACTTTTGGGAAGTGAGGAATGACTTAGACTGTTGGGGAAGCTCCCTCTAACATTTTATATCCATTAATTCATAAATAATAGCTTAGATTCATAGTGGTTTGCTGTAGGTTTAACTGGTAACTGTTCCACGGGAACATGTCTGGACATGAACCAAGCCATGTCATGGTTGTGTGTCTGCTTTCCAGCACATTCAATGCATGTGGACATGCTATGGATAAATTCTTAGTGGGCAGATATGTTCTTTTCTCCTTTGTCTTCTGGATGGAGGGAAGGAAGAGGAAAAGAGGAAGTGTCTTCCTATCTGATACATATAAATACAAACATAGTAAGCAAAATTAGGTGATTAGAGGCATAAAATAAAATATTACTACCAATCTAGAAAACATGAGTGTCTGCACTGTGGAAGTTCCTTCTCTCTAAGGGTTAAAAATAATAAAAATCCTTCCAGAAGGAACTCCAAACACTGAGAAACAACCAAAAAATCTACCTCACAACCACATTTCTGAATTGAATATGAAACTACCCAAAACACATGGGTGACATCAAGGCAAAATGCAGATTTTCATTTTTTTTCCCCCCATGTTCCTGGTTTTTCCTGTTTTAAGTCAAGCAGTGCATGATTTTCAGTCAGTGACTTCTTCCCTGCTTATAAGGAATAAGAAAATGAGGCTTGAAGGTACAATGTAGCATGAGCTAACTTTGGTTATCACATCATACCTACCTGTGCAGTATGCCATCATACCTACCTGTGCAGTATGCCATTTCCCCTGAGAAAAATCACTTGATTTAATTTGTCACTTTTGTTCTTAAGAGTTTTGTACATCATCTGTGAATAGTTTCAAAAAGCTTACTGAATCAAAATACTGTTAAGTGGAAAACTTAATTACTTATCACTGAAGGATACTTTGCAGAAAAATGTCATTTTTTAACTCCCAGCTGTTTCAGTGCTGAAGAAGTTGAACACAAAGATTTTTTAATTCTATTTTTTTAGGAAAAGTGTGTTTTGACTGTTCATGCAAAGGTGGTTAAATCAATTTCTTCCAAGTACCTAAAAAAATTCAGCTTAGGACGTAGCCTGAGATGGAAATGCATGCTCCATCCACAATAAAAATCTGAGAATTTTTGTAATATTAATTCATAAAGTTCAATTTAGCAAGAGCATAGGTTGGTGAGGACATTGTATTAACCCAAGTAACTTGCTGAATCAGGGACTCAAACATGAAGTAAAATGAACTCTTTTAACTTAAATGGTTAAAAATGAACAAGGGAAGTAGGTGATACAGGGTAAACCTTTAAACTCAAAATTTTAATGTTTTTTTCCCTTTCCCCATTCTGCCAGTTGCAGCCTGGTATGGAACTGCCAGTATCTTTTTGGCACAGTGGTTCTGTGGGTCATACAGATTCTACTTGTTCAAATTTTCTGAATGTTACACCCATTTTTGTAGCTATGGGTTTTTTTCTGTCACTAATACGCTTTATGTATCTATCCTGTAGTGACTTTGGCAGTATTAAGGGATCCTTCATCTCTAAAGTTGGAATTCTATTGTTGCAGGTAGATTTTACACCCTACATCTCTTTAATCACTAGAGAAACTAAAGACTCCTTTTTGTTTGGTTGGTTTTGGTTTTGTATGTTTGGTTGTTGCTGCTGTTGTTGGGGTCTTTTGGTTTGGGGTTTGCTTTTTTTTTTTGGTTGGTTTCCTCCAGTGTGCAGGAGAGGTTTCCACTCTAGGGTGTTTATGTTTAGGACCAGGAACCTACAACACTTATCCCCACCTTTAGAGATCCTCTCTAGGGGAAGTCTGCAAGCACAGGCAGGTCATTTCTTGCTCACTCTCAGTCGGACCATTTCTCTGCAGAACTGCAAGAAGTGTTTCTTTAGGAATAAAAGGGAGGCTTATGTTCTGGTGCAGGCAGATGCTTCCAAGGATGAGAACTGCAGGCTCCAGTTCTGTTACCTGATGGATTATGGTATCAGTGCATTTATGAAATGTGGTTTCAGTACTGAATCAGCACCTTAGTACAGATATTACTGTAACATCCATTTGAAATGAATGAGAGCTCATTTAGTCAACCTGCCTGTTGTTTGTATTTGTAGGTTTGTCTGCACAAGAGCACCTTTCCGGAGTCTCAACAGAAAATACGAATATTATGGTCTGGCAGTAACAAAAATGCATTGCAGCTCTTCAGAGCAGCCTTACCTTGCTGATACTTCACTAAATCTATCTCAGTGTGACTTGCAGATGTCTTGGGGTTGGTATTTCAGGCAGTCTTCCAGCCTCTACTGTTCAGCATCTTCTCCGTCATACTTCAGCTTCTTCCTAATCTTATTTCTCTTTTCAACAACCTTCAACCTCTTAATGCCTGAGAGATGTTAAATACAATTTTTATTACTAAAGTACAACCAGGCAGTCACATCTCTGCTGTTGTCCCTTGCTCTAGATTCAGTCCTGAGATAAGACTTGCTTAACTGCATCAGACTTGATGTCACTCCATTCTCAGCCCTAACAGTGGTGTGTCTGGCTGCTTCAGGGAGGCAGTTCTAGTACTGAGCTACTGAAAAACAGGCAAAAGCCATTCCTAATGATTTGGAGATCATGTTGAAAATACTTATGCTTCCTTACTTTTTTTTCTTAAATAAAGGAGATGGGGCAATGTATGGACAACTGAGCAGCTGATCTCTGACAAATTCCTAAGAAATCTACTAACAGTTTGCCAAACCTCACTGGCAACAATTTCTATCTCTAAGTTTGGGATATTACTTCTTTTTCCTCTAATTCTGAAGGTTGGTTAATTAAAACGCTCCAATAATGAAATGGTAATAATTGAACTGCTTGGGGGACCAGTTTTGCAAATAATTTTTAGGTCTGGAGTTGAACAAAAGTCTTTTTGTGACCAAAGAAATGTTTTTCCCCAAACAAAGCAAGATGTAGTAACCTGCTTTAGGCCAGCAGGAGCCTCGTAAGACAGGGTAATCTCCTGAGCTGTAGGAAATGGATGCTTCCCTGGTGCCACATCTTTCCTCTAAACCTCAGGTGATTTTGTCAGCCTCTTCCTCCTTTTGTCATCTTCTCCTGATGTCCCTGTTTTACTTCTTTCAGATAATTAAATATTCTTTTGGCTGAATACTTGATGTGAAGAGACTGATGTTTTTTTTCAGCATTTTGGAGACCCAGGTTCCCTGTAACAATCTGTCCAGTTGTCTCTGAGTTGACTGTATGAACTGGAGCAGCTTCAACAAGACACTGTGTGAGAGACACCAACTCCTCAATCTGTTAGGGAGGGAAGTGCTCTTGATATATGAGGAAAAAGGAGTTTACCTGTTTTCATCACCTTATACCATATGTGCTCTTCTTTCATACTGAGGGAACATTTACTAAGGGACTGTGTGAGAAATAGCTGTGGGTTCTCATCAGGTTTTAGAGAACCCTTCCCTTGTGTTATTTGATTTGTGTATCTGAAGCTTCTAGTCAGTCACAGCAGAAAGCTTTATTTTCTGCTTGACAGAAGAGGAAGAAACACGTAGGAGTTGGAAAGAGATGTCAAATAGGTCACCTCTGAAATCGGTCTGTTTCAGTAAACGACCTTATTGATCTGCTGTGTTCTGCCCTTAAAGCAGAGCAGTCCTTTCCAGCCTGTGGCTGGAAAAAAGTCTATTTTTTTAGCAAAAGTTGATATAATATGATTGCCTGCTCCACAACAGCTTCTCTTTCTTTTGTCTGCTGAGTTCAATACAGTGTCGATCAAGTATGTGTAAGGTTTTTTTGTTAGATATTGAGTCGCTCCTTAATCTGGGTTTAATTGAAGACTATTGCATATTAATGGCACTATTTTGCTCTCTCACTGGAAGTTAGATTCAAGATGCTAGAAATCAGTATTCACTATCTCTGGTACTTATTTAGAGTTTTTCTTTGGGCTGAAAAAGGAAGGTTTGTAAGAAGAAAGAGTGTGTTCCAGAAAATGAATCAAATCAGTCTCTAAGGAAGGTTAATGAGTCTAATTACTAAAAATTATGTGATGCTTAATTGTTTTAATAATTTGGGAGGAGCTGATGTTTTATCTTGACTGCAGTAAGCAGTTTTGATGACATTTAAAAAACCTTTTTCTTCAGGGAAAGAGTGAATCCAATTTTGGTTTATTCTTTCATTTGCTTTTGGTTCCGGGCAAATATTTTCAGATTATTGTAAAAAAATTAAGGTAGGATTCTGTTTTGGTTTTCACAGAATATTAATTCCCTAAATTATTATTGTACACAGTGAAGATTAGATAAGCTTGGGTAAAGGGCAGATGTCTTAGAGATATCTGATGCTTTTTTTATGATATATCCTAGAACCTTTGTTCTGATCCTTTCAAATCACATGGAGAAAATATTGAATCTAGGTTAGAGTCAGGCAAATAGTTATGACCTTCATTTGAGGCATTAAACCTTTGTTTTGGAACCAAGATTTTGTTAGGCTGAAGTGTTATAGTTAAGATTTAGAATGATGGTCGTGCTGAAGTTGAGAATAAGCTAAAGAAAGTACGTGAATACTCTTTCCTTTTGACGTAACTCATGTAATGACACCCAAGATGGCAATTCACAAACCTTTTGGAGGAAATGACCACTTTCAGGGTCTCAGCATTTGGGGCAAAACATCATCATTCTTCACAGTGGAATGTTTTAGAGCCAAGACATGGCCATGTCATCAGTTAAACTGATTTGGTGGTTCAGCTGCCAGTTACTGGCTGTGCCACACTGACTATCAGCACATGGGGAGCTCTGGGGTTGGAGAGAGTTCTTACGTGGTGTCCTCTAAAAATGAAGATGTAGCTGATGTAGTGTGCATTCACCTGCTGCTCTCTGCCAGTGCGTTTGTCACTTCACAGCCTCAGTTTCACTGGGTTTCTTTGATCCACTTCATTTGTGAAATTACTTATTATATCTGGGAGATGGAATTCATAATTATACATATTTTTAGTTCTCTCTTATTTGATGCCCTAAGAAATGATGCTTATAATAGCTGAGAACTGTTTAACCATTGCACGCCTTTGTGAAAGGCTAACCATTGCAGTTAGCCTTTCACAAACGATATGTAATTTTACTTTTCCCTCTCACTTAGTTGGTCTTGGGCTGGCTGTTTCATTTCGTGTGATTCCTGTACAGAAACAACTTTGCTGATGCTCCTGCACACATTTATAAGGCCAAGCATCATTTTCTTTGTCTTCACTTACTCTGTATCTTGGTTCTGAACTTAACACCATGAATCAGATGCATAAAATTGTATCTCATTACTTAAGTCACCAATCTCTGTTAGCTACAAAGGCTGGGCCCTTTTTTTTTTTTTTTTTTGCCATGACAAGGCCTTTTATGATTAGCCATTTTCTTATAAGACAAATCTTGACCAAATAACCTGAAAAAGAGGCAAGCTAAAATTTGCCTAAGGAGTACCTATAAATTCAGCTGTGTTAATACTGTGGGTGGATGCTATTTAAAACAGAACATTGCAGAGGTAAAACTGGTTGCTGATCTTCCTTATCCATTTTGAGAAATTCTCTGCCAAAGGGTGCTATAACTTTTCTTCTGTTCTTTTTCACTTATGAAGCTTAGTGTTATCCCAGAATTAACAAAGGCTGCATTTTGTCTCTTCCTTTCGCCTTTTCAGGATGTCTATGTATCCCTCCATCATTATGTGTGATACATGAATATGAATGTTATATATAACGTGAAAGAGATTGTGCCTGACGGATTGATTTTTTTTAAAACAGTGTTTTACTAATGTGCCATTCTGAAAAATGAAAGGTAGCTGCTGAGGTATTAAAATACTATTACTTAAAAACGAATATCCTTTAACACAACGCTACATAAGATAAGGATTTTAAGCTATCTCATCACTATGTTATGATAGGATAAACTGGGTCAGAAAAAGAATCACAGAATGGTTTGGGTGGAGAGGGACCTTAAAGATCATCTAGTTCCAACCCCCCTGCCATGGGCAGGGACACCTGCCAGTACATCAGGTTGCTCAAAGCAAGCTGGCTTTGAATGCTTCTAGGGATAGGGAAATATCAGTCCATTTGTGTTACAAAACTTCTTTTGGAATGGCTGGTGTAGACACACACACATAATTTCCGCACAGTTGTGGCAGTCCCAGCCACAGCCAGCACACTTCCTCTCTAATTTTGGCAGTAGCTTTCTCAGTAAAGACTTTCTTCCAGAGTTTTAGAAATGTCAAACTCCCGTTAATATCTAAGCAATGTCTTACAGACATGAAGCACTTACCTTGAAGAGTTGCATGTGCTGTACTATATTTAGTCCAGGACTATTTGTTTGACTGTGGTCGTGGTGGTGGTGAAAGTAAAGATACAGATATTTTTATGAACACTGCCCTTTCCTTTGAAATGAGATTAGTAGGTATATGTACATCTGTGTGCAAGAGAAGTGTTTATGGAAATGGGAGAATAAAAGGTGCTGGGGAAGTTTTACCTTAGAGATGTCATAGCACCATGTCCTTGTTTTCCATTAGGTTTAGCTGTGGCTATAATAGTGAGAATAAATTGCATTTATACTTTGTGCTCAGCATGTATCCATCCCCAAATACTTTAACTATGCTTGATGTAAGCACAGTTAGTTAAATTTTGTATAATTGTTTTAGTACAGAGAAAACAGCTTAAAACCACAAAATAATATACCTGGAATGGGGGAAAAACATACATGAACATTATTGTATGTGCATGCATGAATATCTGCTGTTAGTGGAAGTTAATTTACCTTAGATCAGTATTAATTTATATCAGTAATAATTTTAGTCAAGGATCTGGCTGAAGGTTTCCAAGTATATTAGATTCACTAAAGTCAAGAGCAATTCTACCCCGACTTCATAAAAAATGGATTGAGTGGTGCTCAGAAGTTACTGAAACAGCCTTCTCTTAGTGTTTTTATGGTCAATGGGGAATGTGGTGTTTTTCAGAAATTTCCATATGGCTGAAGTAATGCCCCCTTCCATGCTGCAACTGGGCACCCAGTTCTTTGTAGGGCTCTATATGCTCTGTTGTGTGCTCCATGGAGATCTAAAGAAGTCTTCCCTTTCCTCACCCTAACTTTAGGCCATAAAGGAATCATGATGGGAAGACAGCAGGGTGCATAACAGAGATAAATGGATTTGCTGAAATCTCAAAATGGACTTCAACCAATCTGAGTTTTAATCTGCTGGAGTGTGAGAAGGAAATCTATACTTCATTTTAGACTTGGTTGGTGGTTTGAGCTTTTTATTATCTAAGCGGGTGCTGGTTTCTTCCATTCCTGTTGTCAGGCTCACCTACATGAACATGGTAAACCTGTAGTAACTGAACTGCCATGGAAAGAGACACAGATATGAATGGGCTGGTATAGCACTATATCTCAATGATAAATTTGTGGTTTGTGTCTTACTGTATACTACCATGCTAAATGAGCTTGAAGAGCCCAACTCTGACCAGTGGATAAACTGCCTCAAACATTTGCATAGAATTGATGGGTTTCTGTGTTCACTAGAGGCTTATGCTATGAGCCAGTACAAAAATGGAATTACTTTTCTACTTTATAACAAATTTTCTACAGATAATTATTGAGGTCAATGGCTTGAATGTTTGAAAAAGTATCTGCAGGGTTATTTGAAAGATCTCTTTCTCTAAGGGACAATTAAGTTAGTTACTTTTAAAATATTTATGTAACTGTCACTAATGAAATTGGATGATTATAAAAGCGAATTCAGTGACTGAACACAAAGCTGGAGAAAGGACTATGTTAGTTGTTGAGATAGACATAAGAAATAAGCAATAGCGAGTAAAAGCCTTGCATTCTCCTCATTCCCCAATATATTATAACCGTAAGATTCATGGTATCATCTAGAAGCAGTTCTGGCACTTCTGCTCAGTCGATGAATATACTACTGTCCCTTTGTACACTTGAACATGTCCAAGAGTTGAGTTAGTATTCAGAATAAAATCACTTTTCTCTATGAGGCAGCAGAAAATGGAGGTGATTTTTCACATTAGCGCATTGTGTGCTCTCTGGTGGTAATCTGGGAGTTGGGGATTACATAAAAACCTGATTTCCTTAGTGCTGTACTGTCTTTCTTTTCTAAAATAAGGCTGAGTTTTATTTTTTAAAGCGAAAGGGAAAAAATCACCTCACTAAAGCAGAGAATGGTGCTGACCCAGCACAGCAGCATGGTTCATTAACAGAGGCTCAAAGCACTCCCATTTTCATATCAGTTCTCAGTAATATATGGGGATCTGTAAAAGCAGATAAGATTTATTATTTAATAATATGTCCTTATCCTTTCCAGTGGCATATAAAAGATATTTGACAAACCCTTGCTCAGTGTTGACTTTTTTCCTGCATGCATAAAAAGCAAACTGGAGTTTTAAATGCATGGAGTAACTTCTTGATATAAAGAATTGTTTGGTGGGGAGGGTGAAGATGTTTCTGTGACCACAGATTTTTTCTCTGTGGAATCTTCCTGTATTTTGAATTATAATTAGTTATTAATGAGCCACATGCAGACTAAAATTAATGTGATCTTTTGTAGACTGCAGTGCAGCGTTCTCTATAATTCATGAATATTTTTCACATAATCACAGAAGATTGGACAGGGCCTCTGGAGATCTGGAGATTTTTTCTACTTTCTCTACTCAAAGCATAGCCACCGGGAGCAGGTTGCTCAGCACAATGTTCCTTTGGGGTATGAATATCTTGAAAAATGGGAACCCTGTGACTTTGCTGGCCGAATTGTTTGGTGTTTGACCAGCCTCTCAGTAAGTGTTGTTATAGCAGGTAACCAGAGAATTTTTTATGCAAAGTTTACATTTTTGGGAAATGTTAATTTAACAGATCACACAGATTTATTAAACAAAAAGAAAGGAGTTTATAAATAACTCTTGAGAGCTGAGTAACATCTCCACTGTAGTAATTTACTCAAAGGTACCTCCAGCTGAAATCAGTAAAAATCCCACTGTCAGTTTTGGTGGGTGCTTGGGTAAGATGAGAAGACTTGAGCTTGTGAAGGTAACTGTGTCACTGTAGTCTTTTGAGGACATGAATCAGGACACCTACTTCAGCAAGGTATCGTTTAATTTCAAATGTGGGTTTTTTCCTCTCAACTGAGGAGGCTGATTCATTTTATTTGTCAAAGTTGCATTGAAAGGAGAAAACATCAAATGAATTCTCCCTGAGAAGCTTCCATTTCATTTGAGCAACCCACATCTTCCTTTTCAAGTCTGTGTCAGTGTGTTACAGATACTGTTTTGGATGGAATGATCAATGACAAGTTATTTTGTCATGGAACGAGTTAACTGATTTTTGCTGCAAAGCTTATGAGAACTGAAGACTACCAGGAATCATTTCTGTTTATTAGAATGAATCCTTGAGGTCATTCTCCGGATATCAAAGCAAAGATCTTAATTAGGATAAGTTTCAGGTCTTAAAAAAATTGATTGTGATAGCTTAGGAAATTGGAAAAGATCTAAAGTGTGCCGTTCTTAGCATTGTCAGAGCTGAAATTTTTGATTGAATTAAAAGAAGAGTTTTAATGGCTTTTTTTTCTAGGCAAAAGAGACTTTTTTTTAATGTGCTGGTTAAAGAATTTCTTTTTTTTTTTTTAATAAGGCTTAATCTCTTGAAACCAGACGGAGAAGTGCACATAATTAAAATAACTCCTGCATTCCTCATTTGCATCAATCCAAGGCTTTCCAGTTACTGTAGAGCTATAAATCCACATGTATGTATGGATTTTTATGTATTGATAGGTTTGTGTTATATATTTTTGCAGAATCGCAGTGAGACTTGTGCAATACACAGAAATAACCTAGTTCAGGTTTCTGCTTTACATTTAAAATTGTTGCATATAATGATTTTGTTAGTTTACTCCCATTAGCAATTTAGCCTAATTTCAGTCCTCAGGGGGGAGGGAGGGGATCAAGCTGCCAAATGATACATATTGCTGCCAGCTTTTCCAGAAACTTTAGGTTAGTTGTTAGTCTTTCACAACAAGAAAGTAAATCTTTAGATCAAAAGAGAAGATTAATTTGGCAATGTCAGCCTTAAGCTGCATTTGTCGATGTTGCAGAATCACCACCTAGTTTGACACTTTCGCTTGCCTGATTTCAGAGCAATTTAGAACTGAAATAATGGGTGTACTTAAGATGAAGCAAGCAAGGCTCTACAAAGAGGTCGCTCATAGCTGCTGGCGCTCTGCCTGGGGCTGGGTAGGAATTGCCCTCACAGATCAGAGGCGGAGTCCATCCAATTCCAGGTTTGCTCTCCAACAGCTGCTTCAGAAGAGCAAGTTAAGAAGCCTGTGGCAGAGTTTAAGGGATATCCTGCCCCTGAGCTACTGTTAATCCCTTTTTAGCAGGGTCTAGCTTCAACTGTCATGCAAGAAGACATTGCATTTCTTCCAGAATGCTTAGAATGCATTCAAATTTATCAGTTAATATCTTTGTATACCATTTATTTGCTGTGTAAAAACCAAACAAACAAGCACCAAACTGAAAATGCTTCTACATTTTCAACTATTTTTCTATTTCATTCACTGCCACTTTGAGAGGGACTAGAAATTCATAGCACACATTTCTTGTGCAATTTATTCTTGCATCATCTTGTGGTTTGCGTGCCTTCCTCTTTCTCGGTGCCTCCTGTGCTGTCTGGCAGGATAGCGATCAGAGAGGGGTCATGCCGGGTTGGAGCAGGGAAAGCCATTCCTGGTCTGGCATACAGCTTGCGTCATGCATGCAAGTCAAAAACAACAGCAGGAGTCACTTGCAGGCAGATCTCTAAGGCAAGAGAATGCTTGTTCTCTATTCAGTGCAATTAAAACAGACCATTCTGCCTGTTCCCTGCATTACGTTTTGTTTGCTGCTTTTGAGGTGCAAAACATACAACCTGTTCCTACAGAGTACCTCTTCCCATGAACTGACATTGAACAACAATATCACATGTATTTTCTAGTTGCAGAATAGGTTGTAGAACAGATGGTGGGCCTGATATGTAGATTTTTCTTTTAAGTGGTATCTTCCTTGTGAACAGTGTATTACAAAATTATTACTATTGGCAAGAGAAAATAAAAGAAGGTTGAAGAGTGTACAGAATTTCTGTTACTGTTACGGACGTACAGTTGGTCACTTGCTATAATTACTTTATACTATAAAGCACCTATCCTGTCTAGCTTCACTGTGATTTTCTTATAGCTCAGTTTGATTTATGGTACATATTGAGCCCTCTTGGAATGCTGCTATGCATTAGTATGAGCATAAATCTTTTATTTTCTTTTTGAATTCAACACTTTTGCTTACCCCAACTTGCCACTATTAAATTCTACAATATTCTTTGCATGTATTTTCCAAGAGTCAAGCCCATGGTGGCCAGCTGTGTTTTGCTCTCTTTATAGGTGTTAAAATGATGAAAGACCCTATTCTTGAGCTCCACTGCCCTGGGTGCATCTCAGCACTTGACTGCATAATGCTTCTCTGGGCCTTTTTCTCCCTATAAAAATGGAGAGGAAATGACAATATATGGAACAGTTTGGTGAGATTTTGCTGCTTTAGGTTTTAAATTTTATAGTTTTTCAAATCCTGTACAGCCTAGTGTGTAGCTCTGAAGTTTCGTGTAGCCTGTTAACTACTGTTCTCTCATGCTGGTTAGACATAACAAGCCTCTCCAGGTTTGCTCTTCAAGGACACCAGGCTCCAAAATGTGTAAACTAAAGCCTGGGGGAGGGGCAAACTTGGGGTAATTACATCATTAACGGAGGTCATAACTGGAGAATTAACCCTGGACCAAACTTACGAAAGTGTGAAGAACCTGTGACCCAGGGTCCATCTTGGGTGTAGCCTTTTGACTGCCCAGGGTGTACTTTTGAAGGCACTTCAAATTAATACCTACTGTTATTCTCTCATTGTCTAGTCTCTGTTTTTAGGTGGCCACTTCAAGACATCGGTTTGGGGTTCATTTTTTTACAGCTATTTGTCCTGCCTATGCTGCATTTGAGCAGTGATGAAGTAAAGGTGAAGGGTAACCTGGAAAACTTGAAAGCTTTAAAAATAGTTGGAGAGGAAAAATTTTTGGCATCTGGAGCAGAAAAGAGCAGACTTAAAGACACATTGCCAGCTTCCTAATCAGCAGTAACAGCATGCTGCTGCTAAACCAGCTTGGTTCTTTATTATTTATGATATACAAGTTATTTTAAAAGAGCTTCATAATAACAGTCCCATTTCATTCCTGTCTTTTCTCTAACTGCTTTTCCTCCACCACTTCATTTTCAGCCCCAGCGTTTCAATTGCGTGGCACACCCGAGAATTGCCATTCACTGCTGGTTTATGGTGGAATATGTTCACGCTCAGTAGAGAAAGTACATTATGTGTAGATCAAAGGTGATGTATTTTGTCTCACACATTGGTTTTGAATTTGCTGGTTTTAAGAATGAATGGATGGTGTGCAATCCGAATGCAGCACTGGGAGGGTATAGCAGCTCGGCCAAATCTATCACTGACTTTACTAAGTGACAGAGGCAACACTGAGGCAATCAGTGCAACTGTCTGCTGTGCTTGCCAAGTACCTACAACTTGCCTTATGTGCCAAAAATACTTTCCACAGCTTGCCATGTATTTGCTGTAATGACTTGTGTCAAATGTGAGTGCTGGAGGAAAATAGCAAGGAGTAAGGAAACCAGTTTGGGAGTTCAGTGTGAAGCTGCCACTTAAAAAGGCATCAAATTATATTCATGGACCCTCTATGGTGGGTTTCAGCCTTTAAAAATATCAAACAGGGGATTAATGGTTTTGTCTACCGACCTTCTGCTTCAGTATGAACTCCAAATCTCATGCTGATCATTTGGTCTCTTGTTGTCATGTCCTTAACATTTTTAAGGAATTTTATTTTTATCCTTCTTATATTGCCTTCTCTCTACAACTTACAATTGATTCTGTTTGGCTACAAATAATATTAGAAATACCCATATCCAGTCCTGATGTTGCCTTTCCTAATGAAAATGATTGAAAAAGTGCTTTTAATTTTTTTTTTTTTCTGGGCACCTTCCCCAAAGATTTTTTACAGCCTGGGTTTAGTTTTGGCTGTAGGACAGAAACAGCTTTCTTGGGAGTTTTATGTTCTCCCTCACCTTTGTGGTTATGACAGTCCCGTTTCCTCCCCCTTCTACTTGCCCTTTGAAAACATGGACTATTACATGTGCCAATATCAATACCAGCAATTTCTGGTAGGTTTGCTTGCTTTCTTCTGCCATTCTAATGCTAACCAGGAAATCAAAGTGCTTTCCCTTTTGCTAGTGACTGTCCTTCTACTTTGTAACTTTTGAGAGGGACAAACTCCTTCCAAATGTGACTATTTCAAGACCTCCAAACATCCTTTCCTGGGCTGTTTGCCAGAGGGAACCAGCCTGATATCTGCATAGGGATGCTGCTCTTCACTCACTTGGCACTTGGTCCCATCAGTCCCCAGTCTGAACCTGGCAGCTCCCGGGAAGGCTGTGCCTGGGGCTCTGGAGAGCCACACGACATATGTGGAGTGGTGGCACCATGGGTTCTGCCCCTTTGTCTATTAGTAAGAAGAGTCGTGACAGCTCCTGAGGGATCCAAGGTCTCCCCACCTGTCCCCTCTCCTAGACATCTCTGCCACCCAGGATTTGTGAGTGGAGACCAAATGTGTTGATTTGATTACAGTAAGAGTTAAATAGCTGGTAGGAGATTGGAAATAAAGTTGCAAGGCGACCTTACCCTTGCGTTGCTGCCAGCCCAATAACTGGCAAGTCCCTCCCAGGGTCTGGAGTGTGTCCTGCTGCTTTACTGGCTGTATCCTGCCATGTCCCACTGTCAGACCACAAGGTGAGCTGCTTGTGGAGTCTCATTGCTTGTGAGGGACCTCCAGCTGCCATGTAATCAAACTGCCAGCTCAGAGCAAGTCCGGGTAAAGCAGAGAGTAGAATTTAAGAAGCAAGAGATACACCGACAGCTGATTAATATAGCACCCTTGGCTCTGCACAGAGACTAGGCCATGACAGTTAGCTGGAACAAAAGGGGCTGGGAGAAGGGATTTTGACCTGCATAACACTCCCTCTGTGCTGATCGCTCGATCCATGGGACACTGTCAGAGAGCAGATGAGAGACAAGCTGGTGGATGTGAAAGAGAGCAAGAGGTTGTTAGGAGAACTCACTAAACTGGAAAATTAAAAACAAATGCTTCTTTGTGTACTATGTGCTAAGAAAGGAATGGAACAATACAACCTCGTTCAACCTGGAGAAGAGAAGGCTACAGGGAAACTTCAGCACCTTCCAGTACCTAAAGGGGCTCCAAGAGAGCTGGAGGACTTTTGATAAGAGCATGTAGTGAAGAACAAGAGGAAATGGTTTTAAACTGACAGAGGACACGGTTAGATGAGATATTGGGAAGAAATTCTTTACTGTGAGGGCGGTGAGGCCCTGGAACAGGTTTCCCAGAGAAGCTGTGGGATGCCCCATCCCTGGAAGTGTTCAAGGCCAGGCTGGATGGGGCTTGGAGCACCCTGGTCTAGTTTAAGGTGTCCTTGCCCACAGCAGGGGTCTTGAAACAACATGATCTTTGAGGTCCCTTCCAACCCAAACCATTTTGTAATTCTGTGAATACAAATTAAGGGAAAAACATCATCACATGTAATTCTTGAAATCTGAGAGATTTTGCTTCTAGTGCTTGCGGTATTCATGTATTGCCATGTATTTCATTTGAATGTTGTTTTATTTGCATTAATTGTGACCACTCCAAACTTTCTTTTTCACTTATTGCTTAAATTTGCAGGGTTTCTTAAAATTGGAAAAATACTAATTAATCTCTGTGTCAACACATCATAGTCATATCCAAGTCATAACATCAGGGGCATATCATAGCAAGGGACTGGATTTGCTCCATTCCCAGGCATCTGCAGGGTGCACATGATACAATGCCAATACTTTTGTATACAAAGCTTTGTGATGGAAACAACCCTACCTCGTATTCTAAATACACCTGTGGAATTAAGGAGTAAAGTTACATTTGAATCCATTGATTCATTATGATGTAATATATACCTGATTTAATGTATATTGTTTATTTCAGAAATATACAGGGAGTGTGTAAGATACAAACACCGCAAATTCAGTGTAAACACAGGTAGAACCTTGTCAAAACTACCAAAAGAGAATTACATGATGTTTGGAAATGAAGAAGTTGAGCCCACAAAACAATAGCTGCAAAGATTTTATCTTTAATGTCTCCAGTTGTGTTGCAGTGAAAATGAAATCTTTGAGCAAGAAAACAGTTTTCCATTAACTTTGCTCAGTGTTCTGCAAGGAATAACTGATTTGAAAGAAATACTGAAAATCACTAATAATCTCCTTTAGATCTTGCTTAAGGAAAAGAAATACTGCTTCTGCAGTGGAAAGGCTCTGATAAGTAGAAGATAAGTTACCAAGGAAATATTCTCCAACAGCGCTTGGGATCCCTTCTCCTGCTGAGCTGTGGGCGAGAGAAGTGTTTCAGCAGCCAGTTCTTCCATCTGTACTCCAGCAGGCTGACAGCCAGGGATAGAGCCTGATCAACAGCCTCAAGGGGATATGGCTTACCAGCCAATGAGTAATCTGTTTGGCCGTTTCGTGTTTTGTAGATTGATTTAATTTTTTTTTTGTCCAACTCGAAATTGCCAGAGTAGCAGCCCACCTGCCAGCAGTCCAGCCTTTGCCAAATAATTTGTGCTGGCATCCATATTATCTGGAAAGTCCAATTTAAAAAAAAAGAGCTGCCGACAGGAGAAGAAGAGCATTGAAGACATTTTGAAACTGTTTCACTGACAGGAAAAGACCCTTTTTTTTTTTGCAAAGGAATACAATTCTGCTTGATTTCTGCCTCCTGGAATGAACACTACTTCCCTACAAATTGTATGGCCTGCAGTGGGGTGCAAAGCAGTGATTTAAGAGATCTGAGCTGCGGAGACCTTGATGGAAGCTCTCCAAGAAAAAAATCTGTGTACTTGAAGGCACATGAAGAGTGGGTTGGATGGTTCGGCAGGTGGCCCTCTTTCCTGTGAAGTTTTTCTGTCCCCCAGCTGACTGGTCAGTGGGTTTCCACAGCATGTGAGGCTTGGGTTTACTGAAATGGTGCAGCTCAAGAGTTGTATTAATTAACAAGAGAGCAGATTGAATTCTAGGTGAACTGTTCATTTTTGCCAGACATACGAGCTAAGAAACTGGTGTAAAAAGGATATGGATGTAGAGATAAGTAACAACAGGAGATGGCAGATATGTGGCATCATCCAGCCAGTGTGTTCTGCAGAAGGTGGGTCACTCTGGAAACTGAGACATCCCAGAAGGCCAAAGACTGGAATGCTTTTTCTTTAGTGGTGAAGGAAGGTCAGTCCTCCCTTATCTTTCATAATGCTGTTCTATCATCTTTAAATGTCAGATGTTTTCTTCTGGTAGTGTCATGAGTCCAAAACATTCTTTAGAGAAGGAGGTGTTTTGTAGCAGATTTTAGCAGTTGATTCTTTGCAGTAAGAAACCCTAGTGATGTCTTACATTTGGTTGTTCATCCCTTTACATTAAAACAGTAGCTCAAGGGACATGTCCCACCTAGAGACTGAATGATGGCAGCCAAGACAGGTGATGTGTCCATACAGAATGGTGAATGGAGTGAAGGTCTCCTGAACTGCATGGTGCTCTGGGTTTCTGGTGTAACATCTCCGTTGAAGAGGGTCTTGTGCCAGTGTGATTCAGTATGAGCAAGCTGCAGGCTACTTTTCAAACTTCTTTTCTTCTTGTTTACTTTGGACAGAGCAAAGGCCTTCTGCAGCCAGCAAGACCTAGTCTTTGGTACATGAAGTTTTCTAAATAAATGTCTAAGGCTCACACTGTGGCAAACCTTCTGGCATGTGAACAAAGTGTTTTAGGCCAGCTTGTACAAGCTTGGCAGCACATACAATCTTGTGCAGTTGGGTTTAGCAAAATGCTGTATTCAGACTCTGCAAAGTATTCAAATATGTGCTTAACTTCATCACAGTTTAGCAAAACAGGTAAGAACTTAATGCTTTGTTCAGGGGTGGGCCGTAGTGCAGGAGTTTAAGTCATTTTCACAATCAGAGCTCATGTTGTTTCTCAACAAAGGAAGAAAAATAGCAACAGAAACTTCTGTTAATTCACAGTTATTCAGTTGCTACAGTAAATATAGCCATTTCAAAAGACTTATTATGAGACTACTGTAGTTGATAAAAAGCATTTACATTTCAAATGTGGAGAGCAAATTAGATATATTCTAAAGGAACATTCACTTTTGGGAGAACAGTGGGGCTTGGGTTGCAGTGATTACCATGTTCTTTTCCTCACTGCATTGTTGGCTAACACAGCTATTTGTTATAGCAAAGGAGAATTTGTCTAAACAAAGATGTATTGTTGTATGTTGATTTTGGCGAACAAAGTTGTATTTAATGATTTCTTTTGTTTGCATGAATTTATGGAGTGCACTTTACCAAAATTCCCAGTTGCACTCTCTAATGGGTAGTTTTCTTTCTGTGTGTTTCATTTGCATGCCAGCATTGCTTACAAATAGTATATCTTGTGCCTTACTAGTCATTATAGGATTGTTTTTAAGATTCAGCATTTTCATTACTTTTGCGAGTGTGTTTTTCCCTTTCTTTTCCGTTTGCCATAATTATGTCCTCATGATTATTACCTGCATAAGTCAGCTAAGCACTTCTTTGCTTGAATGTTAATCTTTGTCAATTCCTCACCCACTAAGTGTGAAGGTAATAGTATTGCTAACTAGTTTCTGTGAAGCTGCATGCTGAAAAACGTTTCACATTAACAGGGTAATTGAAACTGTAGCTAATGTATTGGTCAGAGTTGGTAAGCTTTCTAAAGGCTTCTTGCAGTGATCATACAGAGAAATCCTGTGGCAATTATCCTAAGAATAGACAATGTATGTAGTGAGCTATTCAGGCTGGAAATTCAATGCTTTACATGCCATTTGGGGTGCTGATTTCATCACTCTTCCTCTTTTGGACATTGGAAGGACTATTGGAGTAAAGTCTTATTCAAACAGAATAAAAGGCTCCGTAATTTTGTTTTGTCCTGTAATGAATGATGCTTATGATTCAGTGCATGGGTCATGCTTAAATTCTGTGGACAGACTTTGTTTTTAATGATTTTTATGTAACTAGAGTGGTTTTTAAAGTTTTCAAAATGTTCAACTCAACAGAGAGTTCTGAAAATCCTTACATTTCACCCACCTGTTTTTAAATTTAAGGGCTATGTTTGCTTCTGCATTGCTAAGGCTGAATTTGGTTTTCTGTATAACATCTGTGTTCCCTCTGTCTCTCTTTTAGCTGTCTCCATAAGCCAGTTGTCTGAAATTTTACATGGCTTTGAGTTTTCCCCTGGGGCAGCTGGGGAAAAATGAGAACAAGAGGTACAATCTGTCTATCTTAAAGTTAGCAGCAAAACTCTTGTTGTAAAAGTGCAGTATCCTTTTAGTCTGTGTGCTGATTCTTGTAGATTATAGGGCAAATTGGTTAACATAGAGATTGAAAATTGTTTTGATAAATTTTGTAGACTAAGCCTGCGTTCATCACAAGAGGCTGAATCACTGGAGGCAGCAGCGTGGAAAAAACTGGATGTTGTCCTCAACTCTTCTTTAAAAACAAACCTGAAACCAAGAAAACCTGTGAAACAAAATTGATGCCTGTTCAACTGTCCAGTTGTGGGCTTTTATGCCAGACCTCTGCCACTTTAATAGTTAAAATAACTGGAAGCTACAGGCTGGTGGGTAGGGAGAGGAGTCTGGGTCATGGAGGTAGGGAAGTGGAGGGAGAAGCAGTATAAAATGAAAACTTGGATGATTTCCTTCCAAAGATGGGTTTTGTTTTGAAATTAACTTTTTGGTTTCTCTAAGCTCTGTCCAGTGACGTTTTTAAAGTAAAATGCAATATCTTTCCATAAATATCTTCTGGTGAAGTTCAGTTATATACTACGTAATAAATATTCCTCAGCAAAATACTATGGATGTGTTGCAGTATGGTCAGAATACATTATTACAGTGGTTGTTTCTGGGTTTGGAAAGCAGTAAACATTATAAATGTAATTTGCCTTGAGGGCATGGAAAAAGGAAGAAATTCAAATGTGTGGTTACTTCAGCAGCTATGGGTTTCTCCATAAAACTTCACAGTTTATGTGGATGCTACGTGGATCAGTGCCCAAAGTATCTAAGTATTTTTGCATTCCATGTGCATGCTGAACTGTGGTGTGACGGAGCAGCTCCGTGGAGCTCTGCAAGGAGGAGCCTCAGGGATTGTAGGCTGGTCCTGTTTTGTCAGGGTAGTGTGCAGAATCCTGATACTAATCCAGCTCTTCAACACGGTAGCATGTTTTTATCTTTAACAAAGAATATTATTCAGGTATATTCATATACATGCAGCCATTTTGCAGTGAGCAATAAACAAAATAAAACAGACCCCTGGAATGTTGCCAAGAGGAAGGAACTCCAGCATTATCTGTGCATGGCAGAGAGTCACATGGTGTCAGGTGAGGATGTGCATGCTTGCCCTTCTCTCTGTACCCTTTCTCCATAGTCTGAACAAAAAAGGAGATGGCAGCAGTAGGAATACAGTATGAACTTACTACATTTTGAGTAAGGACCAGATGGTGATATGTCTGTCCACTTGTGCCCCATAGACAAAAATCAATATTTTCAATCAACCAGCAATAGTCCCAGTAATCCCCTTAAACTGCCTCCTAGCCCCTAATAGCTAGCACCTACCAAGGCTACAGCACTCCCAATACCTCCAGGAGTAGACTTTGGCATGACAAATTTACCACTAATCTCATTTACCTACACAGGCTGGATTGATGGCTGGATGACAAGTAGTCACAGTCATTAGTCTGACCCTGAATTTAAAGGATTTTGATCAGCATTAATATGCAATGACAGATTTCTTTGTTTGCTGCAGTTCTCAGCTGGATCTCCAAGCACTGGTTTTCAGGATTCCCCCTGCCCCTTTCTGAAGATCTGCTTCCAAGAAGTCTCTCTGGAAGAGATTAGAACATATGAGCAACAAGTAGTTGTGAACTGATTTTTGGGATGCTGAATGCAGTACCTATGTGGACACTACAGACACTGTATCTTTTCTCTGTCAGCTCCTACAAAAGAGACATTTTCTTTATGTTGGACTTAGCAAAGTTCTTTTGACATGTAATTTCCAAATTTCATTGAGACAACACCTCAGATCTGGTCTGAGAACAGGAAAAATTAAGATTTGGGGTTGGTTTTGCAGTTCCGGTGCAATATGGTCGTTCATTGCAGCAGCTTGTCCCTTCAAGGTCAAGAAAGCTTACTGCTTGCTGGTTGTTAGCATATCAACTTGCAGCAGAGCTGAAAGGTAATCTTACAGCTCAACAGGGATTTTAC
The DNA here is from genome assembly GCF_017639235.1 of Corvus kubaryi. Taxonomy (NCBI): domain Eukaryota; kingdom Metazoa; phylum Chordata; class Aves; order Passeriformes; family Corvidae; genus Corvus; species Corvus kubaryi. The sequence continues at coordinate 701,970 of NW_024582058.1, read as the reverse complement.
AAGATATTTACAGTATTTTAAGGCTGTTATCAGGAAGAAATATATGTTTAAGAGAGAAAGGTATTCAGAACAAAAATTGGAAAAAGTAAAAAACAACTGTGCTCCTAAACTAGGTGCTGTGTAATTTTCTGTAACTAGTCTCACAGATTTGTATGATCTGAAGAGAAACCAGAATATTGTCTTTATCTAATTTGGTATGAAATTTTTTGGAGAGGGGAGGTGGTAATACTTAGAGACAGTACTCTTGGTAAGGTAACATCAAATTTAAGACCTCAAAGTTCAGATTTTCCTTTCATTTTTCAGTATTGGTTTTGGCTTTTGCTTTGCATCCACTTTCCTTCCTACTTACAGGCATCCTTTTGAACACCTAATTTTATTCCTAGACGCAGCAAAAAAGCAACTGGGATCATATCTTCTTGCATCAAGATCTTCTTGATCTTCTGGGATCATATCAGATCTTGCATTAATAAGGGCGTATTCTGCTGCAGAGCATTCCTGGTGCAGTCAGACACCTGAAAAGTCACAGCCAGCCACGTTCCACTACACACTTGAAAAAAAGTAGTTATCCAGCAACAGCTCTCCAGATAGTGCACCATTTCTTGCTTTCTGCAGTTGCTAAGTATATTAATAGCATAACAAATCCTTTATCCATTGTAGATATTAATTAATATGTTGTCTTTTAAGATGAATTAGAGTGGCATCTAAAAAAGTCCTGGCAGGATACTGGAAGTTAAAGTCAGTAAAAAAAAAAGGTTGCTTATGGTATGCACACTCTTCTTTTTCTCCTCTAAACAGCCCAGCCTGAGTAAGCTGAACATTTTAATTATTGATACTACATTTACCTCGTGTTTAATTTTTGTGTTATTATTGACCAAAACATGGCACATATTTAAAGAAAACCTAAAGCTGATATCCTTACTTGATAAGATGTTGTGAAATTCTGTATCTTACAGATCTCCAGTGTTGTTGAAAATAAACATAAGGTGAAAATAATGCTATATTAGAAGCACAGTTTTATAGACACTATATTAGAAAATGCCTATTATATATTATTTTAATATAATAAATAATTGTCATTTCAGCAATTTTTAATATTTCCTTAGTAATTGGCAGTGGTATAGTGATAAATTTAGTCACAGCAAAGTTTACTGAACCTGGATTTTTGCTTACATGATATGTAACATTTATGCAAAAGAAAAATTAGATACTATATTATTAGCAATGATATATAATCAACACATATAATATGAAAAACCCAATTAGTCTATTAACAATCATATATGATATAGGAACATTTCAGAAGAGAAGACTAGAAAGATGAAGGCTAGAAAAGGCAATGTTTGATGTGTGTGCTGAGTTAACTTGAAGGTATCTAGTTACAGGTCAGGCTTTGTGATCATTAATAATCTCTTCCTTTACTTAGTCTTTTTATTATTGTTGTCCTTCTCTGTTATTTTTTTAACATTTGTCAATCATGCTTCTGACTCTTACCTGTAAACTTTTTTAATCCTCTTAACTCTTTAAAGACAATCCTTTATTTTCTGCTTACTTCAAACTACATGCTGGAAGAGCACAGAGGTTGTATTGTTGGATTCACCACTACAGAGTACATTGTATTTCCCTCTTCTAAGGGACTTCAGCTGATTTTATTAAAATAATAGAGACAGCTAAGATCTCCTGCCAGCCCCTCCCCGTTCCTCCAAGTCCCAAGAGCTTGCTTTTTCATTAAAACATAGATGGAATATTTTGCAAAAGGAACTTGAAAGCCTTAGCCATCATCTCTTACCCATTAGAGGTATAAGGAATTGTTTGATGTGTTTTCAATAGGCAGAGAATGAGGCTGGAAAGGCTGATTTGCCAGCAGATTGCTCAAAACTGCAATAAGCATAGAGAACAAAACAGGGGTTTTTCTACCAGATAAAATCTCAGACATATGTTCAGCAAAGGGAAAGACTAGTCTACAGCAATCTGCTACAGCTAAAGACATGTGAGATCTTGACAGCCGATATCACAATTGCTCAAAATGTTACCCTGGTAGTTATAAATTGCTTCCAAAAGATGCCCAGTCTCTCTATGGATCAGCTGGGGAAGTAGGATCTCTTTTTTCAGGTTCCCTTTCCAAAGAGTTTAGGCAAATCCCAGTCTCCAAATGGCAATTCTATAAATTTTTAAGCTTTGGCTGGGCTCCTACCCTAGTAGTTATTTTGGTACGTTTTTTAGCTGCCTGTTTTTTAGCTTTGCAGTTAACTGTGCACTGAGGCAAACAAACCACAATAACAACTCTCTGGTTGTTAGTCATGTCCATCCTGCACCCTTTGCAGACAAAAGAAGTATACACGTCACTTCCCCAGTTTGGATAATGAGGTTTTTCTGTCAGCACATTCACTACCAGACACCCCTCTGACTGCCACAGCTGCAGTCTGTGTGGGCTGGCACGCAAAGGCTTTGTCATAAGATCTCTGGTGTGTGGGTCTTGCTTCCAGGAAAATGATGTATAGGGTCTTTTTCCACCCCCCTGTAATTAAATCAGCCCGCGATGATGATTGAATTATTGGTCTGACTGAAGAAAATCCATCTTCTAGCAAGTTGCTAAAGTAGCAGGAATGATTTCTGTTGTCCCAGGAATTAACCAGAAAAAAAAATATCATTGATTTTGGGCAGTGATATACTGACAGATTAAGTCAGAGCAAGCTTTGGCCGTAACCATGTTCCTGCTAACACCCAAATGGCAATGACACGGTAGAAGAAAGGTAACTCATGTAACCATCTTCAGAGAAGGGACAACTTATATTAACCTTCCTAAAAATAGCTCCAAGAAGTAACCTACAAAAATAGGTTAATTAAATAGTGAATGGGCATTGGGAGAACAGACAGGGACTAATGTGATCATTAAGTTGACTCTGTGCTAAATTTATTCAGTAGCGGAATTCAATTTTTCCTCAAGGTTAAAAATGATAATTCAGGAGTGCAGAGAGTTGTAGGGCCGCTGACGTCAGTTCCCGTCCCCTTCCACTCCACAGCACAAAGCACATCCCTTTTGGGATGGTAACTCTATAGAGATAATAATAATAGTACATTGCACAATTAAAACTGCAGGGTTTTCTGATTACTATTGTAATTTTAAAATGGATATATTATGTGAAGTTTTGCCATACAATGGTCAGATTACAAAGATGGGTCTGGTGAAACCTACTGTGTCTGTAGCTCAAGACAGTGGGAAAATATTTTGGGAGGTATGTCAACATTTTGGAGCTATTCCCACTTTACCCTGTTCATTTTTAGTTTTTCTGAGGTATTTTGTTTTAATGGTTGAAAGCTGAAGGGTGTTGATGTATATGGAAGCTGTAAACTTCAGCTGCTGATACAAGATTAGTGATCTTTATGCCTGTCTTTATAGTTGAACTCATGAATAATAGATCAGATGAGGAAAATGCAGTACTGTCAAACCTTAGGCAGCCCAACCTGGCCGAACTCAAAGACAAGAGAACAGTGGAAGATAAATAATCATTTTGCCGACTTTTTCTCAGCTTGTTTTTACTGGGATCTTTTGTTTTTTGCTGTGGACCAGTCAGGAGCACATCAGCTTCAGCTTTGGTGTATCAGCTAGCTGTGGTATACCTACCTTGCAAGGGGAATGCTGGCCATGATGTGACTATGTATTGATCCCACATCTCAAACTGAAGAACACGTCTATTGGAAGAAAGCTCTCTTATTGGTCTTCTACCTGGCCACAACCTCTGCAAGGAGGAGGAGAAGGAATAACTGGAGTTTGGTGGCTCTGTAGCACTGATGATATTCAGTGTTGTAGTTCAGGATCCAGAAAAGCCTGGGAGAATTGCTTAATGCCTCCCAGGGTAGAGAGGGAAAGCTTTACAGCATGAGGCTTCAGAACCAGAGAGGCAAAAGAGATTTTGCAGGTGAGCTTCAACCTGCAGAGACATTTTCCTGAAACCTGGTATTTACTCCGTGTTGTTAAAAAGAACAAAATGACATTGGCAAAGGCAGGAGGTGATGTACTGGTGCTAAGTTGGATGTACTTAGTGAGAAGAACAGGAAAAAAAGTAACTTGTGGATGTGACCAAAACCAGAAATAAGCAGGTGGGATGTTTTGGCGATAGGGTTTCTCAGAGTGGCATTGGGGTTGACTATTAGAACTTCTAGTAGTCATCTCTCCAGCAGAAGTCATCGTGCTCCATTGCCATGTCACATTTTAGTCCTTGGCCCGTGACTCTGGCTATTTCCCTGGAGCAGGAGCTCTGGGGTAAGAACTAGTCATCAGCTCAAGCTTCCAGCCTTGGATGACTCCGCAGGCAAAGGGCTGCTGAGCTGAGGAGCTGCCTGAAGCTCTGTGTTTCTGCTTTGTTAGGGAAACAGGTTTTTAATGTGTGGGGTTTTTTGTAAGCTAACATGATTATTTAATGATGTACCTGATTCATGTTGGTAATTTATTACATCACGAAAATTACTCTATGAAGCCCCAGCCTTGGGCTGTGCTATGAGGGCAGACTGCAGAGAGCAAAGACTGACTAGAAAAGCTGCTCAGAGAGCTTTTATATATTTTTAAAATATATAAATTCAGAAAATTCTTACAGGTAGAGCACACAAGGCTATTTCTGCATGAAGTTTGATTAGCAAAGTGCAGCTAGCGTGGGAAACTTCCAAAAAGATATTCGAAGTCTTTTCCAGAAAGAAACAGCAAAGGAGAAAATATGCAAGCATCTGTTTGATAAAATATAATCCAGCTGGGGTAATTAGATCCCAGTAGGACAAATTCTGGTTTTATTTGTCTCCAACCGAAGGTTGATCTACAGTAAGATGTCATCACTTCGAGAAGGAAAATGGCATATTAAATAAAGATCAGGGTAACAGAAACAAAAGCAATTTAATTTTTAATTTAGGAGTGTACCAAAATGTAAATTAATTCTAAAGTTTCTCACCTCTGTATTCTGCTAAGGTGAAAAGATTTTTGCCTTTTGATTGTTTAAGTTTTTTCAGTTGGTTTGGTTTTATAAGTGGCTGAATGTTTTCTTTGATGCTCTGTAACCAGACATTGTCAGTCCAAAAGGTCTTCTCACTGTGAGGGTTGCTTGTATTACACTGTTAATATAGGAAGGCAGATAATGTGGCCAGTGTTTATTAATGAGCAGCTGATGGACATCATTTTACTACTAAAAAAACCCAGGAAAATTATAGAGCGTTGCAGACACTGTGGAAGATGTGTCTGATCAACTAGTTTACTGATGTTTGAAGTCACCAGAAATAGCAGAATTCCAGTCCATGCTGTGCAAGCTGATGCTTAAGATGCAGCGGGACATCTCAAAGTGGGACTTCAGGCCTCTGGAGAAGCAAATCCTTGAGGTGGTAATGTGATTGAAGCAAATGTGTGTACTGAGATGAAATTCTTGTTCAATTGTCAGGGAAAAGCTACTGCTTTTAGCAGAAGTCCAGGAGTGGCTTGTTTCCTGTGCTTTTTTGTGGTGGCTGGTGAGCCGGTGGTACAAAGGACAAAGAGAGTCCACTGGTGGGACAGTGCCTAGTACCGAAAGATCCTCCCCAAGTTACGGTGAACAGAAGAAGCTTCCCCCAGGAAGCTTTGCTCTGCTATGTTAATGTTTCCCAGTTCTGCTTGCCTGGTTGGCCCGTTGGCCTCCCTGCCTCTTGTTACCTTATATGTTCCTGCCCTAAAGGTTCTCCACTCCAGGTTCCCCCCATTGGCTCTTGCCCCATCGCCACTCCCCCAGAGTTTCCCTGTTGGTTCCGTTATCCTAGTCCCACCTGTGTACTGCCCCTGTGCCCTCAGATCATTGGTCCCTGATGCTCAATCTGCTCCCGTACTTAAAGCTGGACCCTCCATTGTTCTTTGTCCCTGGAACCCTTCACAGTGTGGCTGCAATAAACCTCCTCCCGTGGAACCCCATACGAAGATCCTTCCCGGCTCTTTGTCATCGATCTGTTTACTGGAGCTATCCATGCATGTGTGCGTGTACGCACGTGTGTGTGTGTGGTGGTCCTGCTGAGCGGCTTTGCTAAGGAGATGCTTTTAGGAAGGTCGCGACACCTCCCGCTCCAGCACCGACAAGCTGCATGGTCTGCGACAGTTTTTGTTTCTCAGCTCCTTGTGCCTCATGAATTCATGTTTGCTCTGAACATTAGGTTCTTTTGACTACAGTTTTGAAGTCAACGTTTTGAAGTTGTAAAGAAATAATTTATTTCAGTAGTTGAAAATGGGAAAACTGTCTGCTGTTGGGAGGCAGCTGTATGAGGGATGCTGAGCAGGGCTGGGAGTGGTGTTTCTGCGGTTTGAAGGCTGCCTGAGCACTTTGGACTGTGGGATACAGCCAGCTTTCATAACCCCGCATAGTACTGGGTCAGTGCTTGCACTGTGAGTCTGAAAATAAAACCTGGGGTTTGGCAAGAAATGTGTTTCCTCTGCATTGCTGCTGTTGATGCACAAGCTCAGATTCCATTTAATCACTGCTTGGAGTAGAGGACTTGGCTGGACTGGGGATGGAGCAGTGCAGTTGCATGATGTGCTGCAGGCTTGCGTTCTAGATCAGACAAATTCAGGGATGGGTGTGTTTCCAGAATTTCTTCTGCTGATCTAACTCAAAAAGGCAGAGTATAAGGAGAGTTCATCAGCAATCAAAAGAAATGCCCAGATTTGCACCCCAGCTGCAAATTTCTAGTAAAAAACCTAAAAACAAACAGAAAAACCACAAGGAAGATGCATCAGGCAGCTACATTTTGAACTCTGATACTGATTTGTTTTCATTTCACATTATTTTTCATTTCACTTTTTTTGGTGAATACACTAGGAAATGTTTCATTTTCAACTGTGGTTTGATGATACAGTAAATCTGTTCTGGGGCTCTCAATGCTGCAGAAAGGCTGCCATGGCCATGTGCTGAGCAATACTGGTATGGCATAAAATCATTAAACTGGTTCAATTTCTAAAACCTTGTCATATTAGGTGTTACATATCTGCACCTCACTAATTTTTTGCTGGATTAAAATTTGTCTGTTATAGTACAGCCAGCTAAAAGCCAACAGAAACTTTGTGTATGGGGTTCTGTTTGCTTCAGCAGAAACACAGTCATGAACCCATCAGAATCACAGTATGTTTTATGCTGCTGATGTACCCAGATATTCACAAATCCTTTTCTGGAGTGTGTTGTGTGGCTGTAGGAATGCTTTGGAGAGTTGGGAACGCCCAGGAAGCTTGAGGCCCTCCCTTCAGAAGATGCTTAAAATTACCCAGCTCATGCTAATAGCATGAATTGTGCTTTTATAAACTGAACGAGTTAGGGCTCAGCAGAAAGAAATGCATGGAGATGTAAAAAATATATTCAAGGCAGAGTAAATACATGAAGAACTGTGGAACAATCCCAATTCTAGAGTTTTGTGACTTTTGAATGCATTGGCATCCCTAAAAAACCCTTTTAGACCTATTTTTATATACAGAGTATTATTATTACAGTAGATCCCAGGAACTAAATTATGTAATAGGTAGCTCAGGGAGCATATCTTTCTAGAAATGTACAGGAGATAGAGATGGCTGAATAAAAATTGTTTTGTTTGCCAAAAGAAATACCTCGTGAGGTTCAAAACCACTTTTGTTTGGAAGTGGTCTTGACAACACTTGTTTCTCCCACTACCCCCTCATCTTCAGTGTCATGGCAGGCTCTTATAGCAAAGCCTGTTTATATATAGATAATTCCTTGGTGGAGAAATTGGCTTAGTCAATATGCAGCAGCCTTCCTAGGGCTCACAGGTTTTACAGGGCCAATAAAATCTCTTATCATGGTGTGCTGCAGATAGGTTCATTTGAGTGGCATGTTTGTAATATTTCAGTCCTTAAATATTGTCACCCAGCAACTTAAGACCCACAGAGCCGCTCGCTTGCTCCCTCACCAGTGGTCTGGGGGAAAGAATCAGAAGAGTACAGTGAGAAAATTCGTGGGTTCAGATAAGCACAGTTTAATAGGGAAATCAAAAGCTGTTCACACAAAGCAAAACAAGTAATTCATTAACGGCTTCCCATGGGCAGGCGGGTATTCAGCCATCCCCAGGAAAGCAAGGCCCCATCACACATAATGGTCACTTGGAAAGCTAAACGTCTTCACTCACAATCCTCCTTCTTCCCACAGCTTTATAGGCCAAGCATGATGCCATGAGGTCTGAAATATCCCTTTGGCCATTTGGGTTCAGCTGTCCTGCTTGTGTCCCCTCCCAACTCCTTGTGCACCCCCCAGCCTTCTCGCTGGTGCGGTGGGGTGAGGAGTACAAAAGGCCTTGGCGCTGTGTCAGCACTGCCCAGCAATAATTAAAACATCCCTGTGTCATCAACACAGTTTCCAGCACAAATCCAAAGCGCAGTCCCACAGCTACTAAGAAGAAAATTAACTCTATCCCAGGCAAACCAGCAGAGAAACGTTGGCGTTTCCCCCTACTCTTTCAGCATGGATAAGTACCTCACCAGAAAAATGGCTCCTTGATTTGGGTAGGCTCAACTAGGCCTATTGCTGCAGTTCTGGTAACATCAGGAATACGGTTTTCTTGAAATGAGAGAGATAATGACCTATCCGAAGACTACACCATGGGTCAGATTCAGATTTTTATGTACCTGAGTTGAAACAGGATACGTGATGTCTGAGACACCTCTGCTGGAAGCATATCAGGTGATGGCTTCTATGCGGTCTTTCTGTAGGGTTTCCAATTTACCAGTTTGGCCTTTTTATTGTGATGTTTAAATAAAATATTAGCGGTTTGTCCTTAAAATTTGATTGAATATAGAACAAAGCTTACATGAGGCTTGATGTTCATGTAGTATGCATAATCCACCTTTAACTTTGTTTCCTTCTCAATTTTTCTCTCTTGGGAGAGACCCGAACATATTGGTGAGATATCATATTTTCTGTGGCTTAACTACCTCTGTGTTCAATTTATGTGAAAGAAAGGTATTGACAAAAAGGCAGCTCCAGTAAAAGGTTTCAGTGGTATCAGAAAGTGAGTAGACCACATTAGATGCAGCCATTGACAGTCCGTCATGTGACAGGATTGGCCTCACCCCCACAACAGGGTCAATTACAGAGAACAATGTGCGGTCCAGTTATTTTTATTTGAGGAGATCTCTCTTTCCACTACCCAAAAGCCAATATTGCAAAACTTGAACAATTAAGGCTTCAACAGAGCAAACTCAATGTCAGCAGAGGCAAATATTGGGAGTGGCATCCTACTTCATCCTCAGGCATTTTGTTGCTGATCCTACAGCCTATTCCATTTTAGCAAGGATGTGGGGTCCCCCTCTGAGTGCTGTATTGCCTTTCAGCGCTAGACTCCGAGCACAGACTGTGTAAAATGTACTTCCAGTCTCTATCACATATGGATACTTTCCCTCTCTGACTAGTGAAATAAGAGGTTGTTTTTGTTGTTTTCATTTTTTTTTAAGGGAAAGAGTTGCCTTATTCTAATTTATGATGACAAAGCTTGATCAATTTATGCTGTTTCTCATAATAATTAATAGCCTAGACTCAGGATTAAGACAGTGTGAATTTCATTGTGAAACACAGGATCTGGGTTGCGGTGAAGAGTACTGCCTAACAGCTTTTTTCTTGTGGAGTAAAGTTTATTTATTTGCTAGTTTCCTTTTCTATCTAATAATTAGGAGCAGCATAGCTAAATGTAATATTTTTGGCATGAAATACAAAAATATGGACCTTCCTGCCCTTCATGAAGTGAATTATTATGCAATAGAAAAACATTGATACTGCGCTATAACTCGAATTATTCCATTGTTGAAGTGCATTTGGAAATTAGAGATAATACAGAGAAAAAAAAAATAAATTCACATTTGTATACAGCCATCTACTAACTCTCTACCATCATCTATCTCTTTTGGGGGTATTCAATTCATGATAGTAAGGAAACATAGTGAAACTATTGGTTTGGGCCATTGCTACTTCACTTCTTCAGAATAAAAGTAAAACAATAAGGAAAATAATAGAATTACAGAATGATTTGGGTCGGAAGGGACCTCAAAGATCATCTTGTTCCAAGACCTCTGCTGTGGGCAAGGACACCTTACACTAGACCAGGTTGCTCCAAGCCCCATCCAACCTGGCCTTGAACACTTCAAGGGATGGGGCATCCCACAGCTTCTCTGGGAAACCTTTGCCAGGGCTTCACGACTCTCACATTTAAGTTGGGAATGGACACTTTTCTCCCTCCTGCTCTTATTTATCCACACAGCTACATGTAGCTCCTCTCGCTAGCCATTCAGGCACAGGGAGGGGCTTCCTCCGGCCATCGGAGGTGCGACTAAAAGAAGGCTTTAGGGAGCATGGCAACGCGGAGTGCAGCAAACGGGAGTGGACAAACAGGAGCGTCATCTCTGAGGGTGTGGCACGGCAGTTCGCACAGGCAGGGCAAGCAGGCAAGGTTGAAGTCATCCTCCTGCTAGTGGGGTTTTTATTTTATTTTGCTTGGTTTTGGGTTTTTTTTCAGCAATGGTCTCCAAACAATCAAAAGCTATAGCTTGTAGAAGTGTACCAATCCAAACAGAACCCCTTAAGAAGGACGCATCTATCCGGACCCCTCCTGTACAGAGTGTCTGAGCCTGTCAGTAGTACCAAGGGACAATGCAAAAGACGCCTGCCTGCGGTACAAACAGGTGAATGATCTCCTCTTTGTGGTGGCCAAGCTTAAGGAGGAAGTAGAAAAACTAAGGAGTATTAGGGAAAGTGAAAGGGAGATAGACTGGTGGAGTTTCACCCTTCCATCCCTGAGAGAAGCGCACAGGAGTCAGAGGACTCCCATGCCTCCTACCATCAGGCAGAAGGAGGAGACCCAGTAGATGAAGGGGAGTGGAAATGGGTTGCAACTTGGGGAGGTAATAAAAATTCCTCCCAACCCCCATCACCTACCCAGGTGCCACTTCAGAATAGGTGTGAGGCCCTGGATCCAGAGGGTTAGCCAGGCGACACGGAAGAAAACAGTCTGCCCATAGAGCCTCCCAGTTACACTTCCTCTGTCAGACAAATCACTACCTCTAGCATTAAAAAGAAAAGAAGGGTAGTCGTAGTAGGTGACTCCCTTCTGAGGGGAGCAGAGGGCCCTGTATGTTGGCCGGACCCATCCCTCAGGGAGGTCTGTCGCCTTACTGGGGCCTGGGTACAGGATAGCACCAGGGGACTCCCTGGGCTGATTCAGCCCTGTGATTATTACCCACTGCTGATACTCCAGGCTGGCAGTGATGAGATTGAAAAGAAGAGCACCAGAGCAATTAAAAGGGACTTCAGGGCTCTGGGTTGAGTGGTTGATAGGGCAGGAGCACAGGTAGGGATTCTGCTCAGTCCCTTCAGTGGCAGGGACAAATGATAAAAGTAACAGGAGAACCCACTTTATCAATGAATGGCTGAAGGGCTGGTGCCATCGGCAGAATTTTGGGTTCTTTGATCACAGGGCAACTTTCATGGCATGTGGCCTGCTGGAGCCAGATGAGCTCCATCTATCTGTTAAGGGTAAAAGGATTCCAACCCATGAGTTGGCGGAACTCATTGAGAGGGCTTTAAACCAGGTTTGAAGGGGGAGGGGGATGAAACCAGGCTCTCCAGAGAGGACCCTAAGGGTGCTAAGCCAGATTTGGGTGAAATCTGCAGCCCTGCTGAAGTGCATGTACACTAATGCACACGGCATGGGTAACAAACAAGAGGAGCTGGAAGCCATGGTACAGCAGGAAAGGTATGACGTAGTCACCATCACGGAAAGGATGACTCACATAACTGGAGTGCTGCAATGGATGGCTACAAGCTCTTCAGAAGAGACAGGTGAAGGAGAAGAGGTGGAGGGGTGGCTCTGTATATAAGGGAGGCTCTTGACACTCCAGAACTTGAGATTAATGGTAAGGTTGAGTGCCCATAGGTAAAAATCACAGGGAAGGCCAATATCCTGGTGGGAGTCTGTTATGGACCACCCAACCAGGATGAAGAGGTGGATGAATTATTCTATAAGCAGCTGGATCATGTTTCAAAATTGCCAGCTCTTGTTCTTGTAGGAGATTTTAACGTGCCAGATATCTGCTGGGAACTCAACCAGCAGAGAAGAGGCAATCTAGGAGGTTCTTAGAGTGAACGGAGAAGAGCTTCTTGTCACAGCTGGGGAGTTAGCCTACCAGGGGTGGGGCTCTGCTAGACCTGCTGTTTACAGACAGAGAAGGGCTGGTGGGAGATGCGGTGCTCGGAGTCTGTCCGGGAACAGTGACCGTGACATAACAGTTCTTAATGTTCTGTGAAACAAGGAGGGGCATCAACAAAACTTCCATGCTGGACTTCTGGAGGGCAGTCCTCAACCTATTCAAGAGACTTATTCAGAGAGTTCCTTGGGAAGCAGCCCTTAAAAACAAAGGAGTCCAGGAAGCATAGGCATGCTTCAAAACAGAAGTCTTGAAGGCACAGGAACAGACTGTTCCCTATGTGCCAAAAGATGAGTTGACAAGGAAAATGACCAGCCTGGATAGGCAAGGAGCTTTTGAAAGAAGTAAGGAAAAAAAAGAGGTTGTATCACCTTTGAAAGGAGGGTCAGGTATCTCAGGAAATGCTTAAGAGAGTTGCTAGGTCATGTAGGAAAAAAATTAGAGAGGCAAAAGCCCAGTTAGAACTCAATCTGGCAACTTCTCTGAAGGACAATAAAAAATATTTTTATAAATACATTAATGGCAAAAGGAAGGAGAAGGACAACCTCCATTCTCTATTAAATGCAGGAGGGAATTTAGTAACTGAAGATGAGGAAAAGGCAGAGGTACTTAACACCTTCTTTCCCTCAGTTTTCAGCAATAAGACAGCTCATCCTCAGGACAACTGTCCTCCTGAGCTGGTAGATGGGGACAGGGAGCAGAATAGCCCCCCTGTTATCCAGGAGGAAGCAGTCAGAGACCTGCTGAGCCACTTAGATGCTCACAAGTGTATGGGACCAGAGGGGATCCATCCTAGGGTGATGAGCGAGCTGGCAAATGAGCTTGTGAAGCCACTCTCCATCATTTACCATCAGTCCTGGCTCACTGGGGAGGTCCCAGATGACTGGAAGCTGGCCAGTGTGATGCCCATCCACAAGAAGGGCCAGAAGGAGGATCTCGGAAACCACACACCAGTCAGCCTGACCTCAGTGCCCAGCAAGGTTATGGAACAGATCATCTTGAGTGCCATCACACGGCAGCTGGAGGATGGCCAGGGTATCAGACCCAGCCAGCAGGGATTTAGGAGGGGCAGGTCCTGCCTGACCAGCCTGATCTCCTTTTATGATCAGTTGACCCTCCTGGTGGATGAGGGCAATGCTGTGGATGTTGTCTACCTGGATTTCAGCAAAGCCTTTGACACCATCTCCCATGGCACACTCCTGGAAAAGGTGGCAGCCCACAGCTTGGACAGGTGCAAACTCTTGGTTTAAGAACTGGCTGGATGGCCAGGCCCAGAGAGTGGTGGTGAATGGTGCTGCATCCAGTTGGCAGCCAGTCACTAGTGGTGTCCCCCAGGGATACGTGCTGGGGCCAGTCCTGTTTCATATCTTCACTGATGATCTGGATGAGGGGATTGAGTCTACCATCAGTAAATTTGCAGATGACACTAAGCTGGGAGTATGTGTCCTACCTGTTGGAGGGTAGGAGGGTCTGCAAATGGACCTGGACAGGTTGGATAGATGGGCCAAGTCCAACGATATGAAGTTTAAAAAGTCCAAGTGCTGGGTCCTGCACTTTGGCCACAACAAACCTCTGCAGCGCTACAGGTCAGAGACAGAGTGGCTAGACAGTGGCCAGGCAGAAAGGGACATGGGGGTACCGGTCGACAGCCGACTGAACATGAGCCAGCAGTGTGCCCAGATGGCCAAGAAGGCCAGTGGCACCTGGCCTGTATCAGGAATAGTGGCCAGCAGGACTAGGGAAGTCATTCTTCCCCTGTACTCGGCACTGGTGAGGCCACACCTTGAGTACTGTGTCCAGTTCTGGGCTCCTCAGTTCAGGAAGGACATTGAGGAAGCTTGAACACCTCCAAAGGAGGGCAACAAGGCTGGTGAAGGGCTTGGAACACAAGCCCTGTGAGGAACGGCTGAGGGAGCTGGGGTTGTTTAGCCTGAAGAAAAGGAGGCTCAGGGGAGACCTTACCACTCTCTACAACTGGCTGAAAGGAGGGTGTAGCCAGGTGGGGGTCAGTCTCTTCTCCCAGGCAACCACTGACAAAATGAGAGGACACAGTCTTAAGCTGTGGCAGGGGAAGTTTAGGTTAGATGTCAGAAAAAAATTCTTCACTGAAAGAGTGATTGGGCAATGGTATCGTCTGCCCAGGGAGGTGGTAGAGTCACTGTCCCTGAATGTGTTTGAAAAAAGACTGGACGTGGCACGCAGTGCCATGGTTTAGTTGATGAGGAGGTGCTAGGTTAGGTCATAGGTTGGACTTGATGATCTCAAAGGTCTTTTCCAACCTAGTTCATTCTGTGATTCTGCTTCTGTTGATTGTGTGATTCTAGTGAGGAAAGTGTTTTGTGAGAAGGAAGCGTTAGTATTTTATGAAGTAGGTTTGCTACTTGTTTGTCCTTGGAGTTTCTGCATTAAGATCCTGATACTGATAAATTTATGATTTACAGTGTCTGCAATTACAGCCAAATGCTCTCTGAAACTCTTTGATCTTACAGGTGCTCTTAGAGCAAAACTCGTATCCTCATCCTTTTTCCCCTTCTATCCTACATCATCACACAATTTTCCTTTCAGTTCTCAGACGAGGCTTTTCTGTAGATGGAAATCCATTACAGGTGTCCTTCACTGTCCTGAGTGATGGCATAACCATGTCCTGGAAACTCTCAGGGCTTGAGGAGAAAGGACTACAATTTTTGCCAGATCACATATGGATTTTCCACGAGTCACATTATGGGATTGGCCACTTTTTATTCCTACCATAATGCTAGACTTATGACCATACTGGTTCTAATATGGTAAAACATACTAGTGTCGATGTTAATTACAGGTGAAGTGGTAGCCAAAATCCTGAAGTGTATTAAAGTGGTTTAGCTTAATCTGTGTACTTTAAGTTTCTGCTTTTTAGTTCATAAAGAATTTATGGGTTGTCTGGACTGATCCCAGCAGCTGAAGAGACCAAATCAGTCATAGCTTATGGTTTTTTATTGCTGGTATATTAAAGATGGCTGTTTAAGGACCAGGAGCCCACTGAAGAGGTAGTGTTAGCTGTTAGGATCTGACAAAGTGACACACCAGCTTAAAATTTGTGAAGTTTTTTAGACACTGGATTTGAAGGAATATTTTGAAGGAGAGAAGTGAGACAGCTTTGTGTTACACTTGTAGTACTATGTTGGTAATCAGCCAAATCATCCCAAATATATTCCATATACAGCTCAAACCACAGTATTTTGATGTATCATTAGTCATTGTGCCACTATTTTTATGAGGAGTGCTTACTGTCATAACATCTGTAAAATAAAATAATTTCTTCTTCAGAAGAAAAACCAAAACCTTTAGCAGTGCTCTTTGTCCTGTGGCTACAGCTCGCTCGAGCAAGCTGAAGCCAGGGTTGCTGTCACAGTGCTCCATGTGCCAGGGAAGACAAGGGCTGACGTTGCTTGCGGTGTATGGACTGAGAAAGGTCAGGGTCCACTGCTCAATAATATGTAATGTTTAATCTATTTCTCTGGTTTATTATTAGAACAGCTCAAAACTTGTCTGGAAAGTCACATGTATTGGTCTCCCTGTTTTCTGTTTGCTTCTACTTTCACTTAGAATTGCTGGTTTTGCCCAGCTCTACCCGTCTGTCCTGGGCAGTGTGTGCCCCCTTAACTGAGCTAAGGATGAAAGTCTTAACTGTCTAGTCTGGACACTCTAGAGAGAGTCTCCTACTTTATTTCTGTCACCAACTAAACCACAAAAGTTTGTGCTGCAGCAGCAGCCTCCCTCCTTGCTGGCTATTTTTGAGAAAATAAGCAGCATTGTTTATTGACCAAACAATAGACCAAAAAAGATTCATGGGATGGAGAAATCAATAGCCTTCAAAAGTTATGGATTAAAAATCAATTAGCAAATGAGAAATTAATACAAAGAATAAAAAAGCTGTTCTCTCAATGAAAGAGGTTAACAGCAGTATTAGGGGGAGTGGTGTCAGGACCAGATTTGCTCCATATATTTAACGGCGTTTCCAGCAGCAGAGTAAAGAGGGTTGTAATTTACTGATGACTCAGAATGACTGACATTATATATAAACTTCAAAGACTTTAGATAAAAATTGCAGAATCCACAATGGAATCATGTAAATTACTAACCCATGAATGGATTCTTAATTAGTTGTAACTCCTTGGGGAGAAATTTTCTGAAAGTGATTTTGGATGACTTCTTGAAAACAGTTCTGTCTGGAAAGGTAAATCACATGCTCAACTCTTAAGATGTTGCTGGGGATGGTATGTTTCTTAGGGGGGTCTATAATGAGAATGCTGCTCCCAGATGGAACAGTGAGTAGAGATTTGTCAAATATTTAAAATATTATGAACATCAGTGTATTCAGTATGTTTATGAAAGGTGAGCATAAAACATGTCTTCTTTTGTCATAAAGATAAGGCGATGTAGTATTTTATGTTTAAGATTCAGAGGTGTTCATTGTGCAGTGATGAAGTCTTTCCTAAAGCCTCCTACAGCAGCACATTGGGAAGAAACAAAGTAGGCCAGAGGGAGAGAGGCTTCACAAGGGAAGTGAGTAAACTGCCAGGTGGCTGGAGCAAATCCATTAAGGATAAGGAGAGTCTGTAGTCCCTTTTATGATTAGCACTGGCATGTGTGTTACATGTTCCTTGTTCATGCCACGGAGAAGCAAGAGCATGTCATGCCATAAACTCCCCTGCCTGATGATCCTGATTATCTTTACAGGGAAGGATTTCTCAAAAGGCATCCACAGAAGCAAATGGGATGGAAGATTTGCTCTCTAAAACCCTGTCTTGGTCAGGGCAGAGGAGGCTTGTGGTCATTTCCCATTTTGGCAATTGCTGCTCTGATGCAATTTGTTGGTTTCACAGATTTTAGCTTACAAAAACCCCCAAACCTTCACCTCTTGCCAGTTTGTTCATAATTTTCTTGATAGTTATGCAGAAAGTTTGCTGAGGAGTGTATGAAGGGCCATGCTGGGTCAGACCAAATGTGTGTCTTAGTCAGTGCCCTGCCTTTGCTTTGGCTGAAAGGTGATGCTGAGTGGGGAGTGTAAGGATGGGGTAAGCATTGAATGGCAGTTGTCAGAACACTTTCCTAGTCCTGGCTTTTCATCACTTAGGCACTTTCTGATCCACAGGTTTTATCTTCATGCTTTAAATAGCTCTTTGGCTTTTTTCTTAGGTGAATTCATATTATTGATTTTCAGCTCCCATAAACTTTTCTCATTTCTGTGGCATCCACTGTTTTATGTGAAAAAGAATCTCCTTTTGTTCATTTTTAACTTGCAACACATTGGTTTCATCTGATATCCCCTATTTTTTTTTTGTTCACCTGGAGGGTTGAATTGAAGGGACCTCAGTTGTTGTAACTACAACCTTACTGTGGTAACGTAATGTCACTGTGTGCCATGTTATAATAACAGTTTTGTTGTGCTGGTAATTTCTTTGTAGAGCTTTGCTGATGTGTAAAGGGGACAATGCTTTAGATGAAAAGATTTTATTTGTTGTTCATTTTCACTTTAACTTGAGCTGTTTGGGTTTTTTTAATTAAGAGTCTTGATAATCTATTAAGTTTAATGCAGTGTTACTTAGTGCTGTATTGCAAAGGATTTAGCATTGTAATTCAACTCTACAGTGTGGTTATTATTCAGATATATTTCTTTTTTCACAGCTAGGTAAGTCTTGACTGTAATAATTTTTGAATATTACTTGATTCTTGAACTGATGTTTAATAATGTCAGCTTTTAGGGAAATAAACACTGTGTCTCCATCTACTGGAAAAATACACAAAGGGACCTACACATTTTGCCATATATAATCTCCTCTTTGCTAGCTAATGTGGCAAGAATTTAGAAAACATGAGTGGGAGGTCTGTCAGATGTGGGCAGTGGATAATTGAGTCCCAGTGAGGAGGGTTTGAGGGGAGGAAGGACTGAAAGGGATGGAGAGACACACTTTCAAAGTACAGTGTGCAAAAGGTCAGAGAAAATGTGGCAATGCCTATAGGAACAACAATAAAATCCCTTAACTAGTTGAAGAAACATTTAAAGGACTGTGGAAACAGATGGTGCATGAGTTAAAACTATCCAGGAGCAACTTACCTTCTGCAGCAATTTCAGCAAGACAGTTATTTCCGTCGTTGTTACTCTCTCATTCAATCACAACATGCAATTACTATAGCAAACCTTCTGTCATATTGCACACGTTTTCACACTTGTCAGAGGAAAAGTCATAGATTAAACAATATGGTTTAAAGTACTGTTTAGTTATGAATTTCATAACTGTATTTTAATGCAAGACAGAAGCATTCTGTTGGAGTAGACCTTAAAAGTACAAGAGCCAGGGGAACAGACTCAGGAAGAAAAACAAGTAGTGTTGGCCATACAAATCCCATGAGCACAAATGGAAATTTATGTGTGTTTATGCCTTCACATCAGTCTGAAAAGAAGCAATTAGAGCCCCGTCGTGGAATCACTACATGTGAAGAACACTTGCTGAAATCAATGGGTGCTTGGAGGAAAGACACAAAAAAGAAGTGGGGCTCTAATACTGTATCAGTATTTCCCCCTTTGCTTTGATACAGTCATTACCGCAGCACATGATAAGGAACCTTGCAGTTAACTCTTAATTCTTATCAAGGTATTTGAAAACAAGAAACTGTAAAACCATTTAACTGTGCCAAACCTTTAGCATCCTCAGGTACAAGTTCTTAATTTCATTCATTTTTCTCCCTCCTTTGGGATTTTTTGGTATTGGCTGGTTTTTTGTTGGTTTTTCCCCTTCTCTGTGTTTGTTCTCCAGAGCTGGTATCTCTTTGACATACACATAGCTGTATGTATATATTTAAGCTGCTTTTGTCTCTCATGCTAAATAGTTTGCATGAATGATAAAGTATTAGTAATGCAAGTGGTTATTTCTTATAATGTTTCTTGAATAATAATGTGTCTCTGGTTCAGATCTTTTCATGTCTGTCTTTCCTTAAAAAAAAGGAAAGCAACAGCACAGAGATTTCAATATGCCTTTTTTTTTTTTTCATGAAAAAGGCGTCTGGGGGTAACTCAACCAGAAAAGACAGGGAAATCAAAGTGATAGTTATATTTTTGTGTTTCACTTCGATTGCTCTGTGCAGTTTTCTTCATTTGGGAAAAATGTATTTAAAAAGATAGAGAAATCTTTATGCCTTTTATTCACTTCAGCTGTTTTTGCCATTTTAAAAATATACATACCAGTTATTTCCATACAGAACATTTGAAAGTAGGAAGAATTTGACAAGTCATTATGTTACTTGAATTCAATAAAAAAACCTGTCTGGATCAATATATTAAATAGGAGGACATGGAAAATTAAAGTCACAATTCTATTTAAAATTGTTAACCTTGTATTTTTGCAGCAACACCTCCTGAGACGAGGAATAAATGTCTATAAGAGAATGAAAGCTGAAGTAACTTCGAGAAAATAGATGTATTTTTTCAGATTTTGGGGTTTTTTTCTTTCTACTTTTCCCATATGTATGAGAGCCTTTCTTGCATTGACATTGAAGTTTTATTGAGACAAATCCTGACACATTTACTGATGCCAAGGAAAGTGTTATGCAGATTCATTCAACTTGGTAGAAACAGTGTCAGGGTTACTCAGAATGAGGAAATGTGTCAGAACCTGCAAACCTGGATTGGTCTCTCTTCAGGACTCCTCATTTTCTGAGGCCCCTGTTGAACACATTGCCACTGATTTTTCCAGAACCTTCTTTCAGGCAGCAAGTCTGTTGTTTTCTGTTTTCTGAACCAAACCCAGTGTGCCAGAAATGAGGTATCCAGAGTGCTGACCTGGTTTTGGTAATATCGGTGCAGTTTACCTTGTTTATTTGTGTCATTCAACAGCAGTTTGAAAGAGAAAAACCAGTGGAAATAGTGTTTGGATTGTAGTTGAAGCTGAGGGTTTCTTGCTGCTTGCAATGGCTCTGAATCAAGCCACAGATGGTGGCTAGTTTCCTGTAGCTGCTGCCTTCCTTGCACAGGCATTCCAGCAGTGCTGAAAGCAAGGCAGGGCCTTAGGAAAAATTGTAAAGTGGATCTGAGAGCAGATGTGCCCCAGCTGTAAGGGAAGTGATAATGGAAGCAGTGAATTTGGAACAGGGCATATGGCAGCAATCTGTGATCGGGGAGGAGTGTGCAGAAGGATGGAAAGGAAAAAATGATAGAGTGGGGTGACAGCAGATAATAAATAGGGAGGGGAAAAGCACTGCACTGAGGGGACTCATGATAGCCATAGAAATATCTATAGGGACTGTGCCTGGGAACAGTAGAATATAAGCTAAAAATACGAATAACCTGCTTGGTCTTTAAAAAGAGTCTCAAGTTGTCCTTACTGTAATTTATGTTACCAGACCTTCTCCACAGAATTATAGTCGCATAATCCACAACTGCTGTTACTTATTTTGGATAAAGAAGGCAATTTTGACTGTGATCTCCCTTGACATTTCCCAAGGTCTATGCCTGTCTCATACCTTTCATCACTGTGTACTTCTTCAAGGCATCTCTCTTACCTCTCTCAAAAAGAAACATGCATTGCAGTTGCTCACCCTGGACCAGAGTGACAGAGATGTTACAGGTTATGGGAGATAAATTGCATAGCCCTGCTCCTCTTCACCTGGGAGGATCTTTGATGTGTTGACAAGGTTGGAATCCAAATAAGACATTAACCCACTGTATTGCAGTGGTTAGGGTGGCAGGAGCGATATAAAATAGCATCTCACTCAACAAGGTATTCTCCCTTTTTCATTTTACAATCTGTGTCAATGGCAGTTGGAACTATTAGACCTGCATTAAAATTACGTATTACTTATATAAATGGGAGCTATAAATATCACAAATAGTAAAAAACTAAAATTGCACTGAGGTTCAGGAGACAGTATGTCTAAAACCTTCCAAATTAAGGACATTTAGAGGAAAGCCTCAATATCCATCTGCCCTAAACTTAACTCATTCTTGTTTGTCAGAGTGTGATCTCACTACTATGTTAATGTCATTTAATAACTTTCTTGCAAGGTTGGCTTAGATCTGAATCAAACCACAGTAAAGGTGCAGCGGTATTTCCTTGGGTGTGTTGGTTTAGATGAAGCAGTAAGAACAGGCCAACCTAGTGTTAAGGATGAAGTAATTGTCACTGTGGTCAGTAAACACCTCTGTTGCTGAATATCTCCTTTCTAAAGTTTTTATATCAATATATAGTCTTGTGGTTTCTTACTCCTTTTTCTTTTCATTTGAAAATATTATAAATGTAAATCTAATATTGATCTGTAGATGTGGCACAGTATCGATTTGAATGAGGGACCTAGACACGAGCTCATTAAGAAGTTGCTAGTAAGTAATGACCTGGATGTTGGAAATGCTGATGCTGCATTAGGTGTGTCCTCTCCTACCAGCCCATGTGGACTTGGGCTAGGCTTGCAATGCCTGTGTCTTCTGGGCACCATGTGTGGCTCAGCATTGGCATTTTCTGGGGCGGAAATCTCCCTGGGCTACCAGGAGCCTGCACTGAGTATAGCAGATCTGATTCTCACAGCTGTGCTCCTGGACATGAAACCAATGCACAAAACTGAGGGTTCTGTGTAGTTCTTAATTGACTCTTTGGAGAAGCAGAGTGGATTTTTCTGGCCTTGGAAGTCCCTGCTCATCTCATGAAGTTGGAGAAGTCTGGCTCAACATTTTTCATTAAAAGTAATTTTATATTGAATCAATGGAATAATATTCCTGTGGTGAGGACTTAGAAAATAGAGAGAGTTCCTGAATCTTTCTGGCAAGTACATATATATGATTTCCTGTTCTGAGGGAAAGATTTGTTTCACCTAAATTTAGCTTGGGTAAATGTAGGTGAAATCTACCACAGAGCTTTGCTCTGTGGTCAACAGTTCCCCACAAGAGCCATTCATTTGACCTGAAACAGATTAATTACCCTCTTCATTAACTGTAGAGAGAACCTCAGGCCAGAAGTCCAGCCTGGAAATGGGCAAGCAGAGATGAAACTGGATCCCAGATTTCCTCTTAGCAGTGCACACATCAGATGAGGTCTGTGATCTGTGGATATCACAGGATCTTGTGAGTAGAAATATAGCAGTGGGGAAGAGGTGCCCAGAGCCTGCTGTGCAGGTGGCCTGTCAGGCTGAAAGAATGGAATCCCTTACTACATTAGGGATTTTTAAGTTAATATGATTAAACAGTATTATTAGTCTTCTGAAAATAGTCTGTAACCTTCATTTAAAAAAAAATAATAATAAGGACTGTATCTGCATTGTTCTTGTAAAGGAATTTGCATCTTCAAAATTTCCTCTCAAAGTAATTAGCCACTGAGAGCTCAGGGACTCTAGAGGCAAACCCAGAAACTGCTCTGTGCTCTGTAGCGCTGTGAGGCTGATGCAATATGGGGCACGCAGGTGAATGTTCCTTTCTTTTCTTGAAAAAGGAAAGGGGATTTTTAATTTCTTGCTCTTCATCATGAAGGAAACTCGTAACTGTTCTCTACTGGGGCTAAAAGCACATCATAGATGTGGTTCAAAATCAATTTGTCATTCATTTCAAGCCTGCTTTGGCACAGGATGGTATAGAAAGAAAAAATAAATTGTTCTAAATTTGCATTTGATATTTTATTCTTTCCTTATCATCTGTGTTTTTGCTGCTTTAATTGGTATTTCAACTGCAATGGCTTCTAAACATCCTAGGCAGATGCTGTCTTATAAGCCCAATTATTGTATTTCTGTCTTTTTTTTACTGTGCAAGAGGTGGACTAAAAACTGGCTGAGCTGCTGGGATTTACAGGGTGGTGGTCAGTGGCACAAGGTCCAGCTGGAAGCTAGTCACTCGTCATGTACCCCAGGGGCTGACTGTGGGGCCAGTGCTATTAAAGATCTTTAGTGACTCAGATGATGGGGAACAAAGCACTCTGGGGAATCTTCAGACAGCAGAGAGCTGGGAGGGCCAGTATTTAAACACAAGAAATGACTTATTTATTCTCTGGTTGGTCAAACTACAGAAGAGGTTGCCCACAGACATTGTAGGGTCTCCATCTTTGGAGATACTCCAGCCTTTACTGGCCATGGTCCTGGGTGACTGGCTTTAGGTGACCCTGCTTTGAGCAGTTGAGTTTCATATCTCAGTATTTCTAAATATAAATGAATGATGATTTTTAAAATATGTGCCAAACTGTTGGTTTGTAGCTCCCCCATAAGTTTTTCACTCTAACTACAAATATTCAAATAGTTTAGGGAAAAAAACAGGCAACCCCCACCCCAAAACCAAGTTTGTGTGTGGAGAAATCAAATTATTTGATCCAGTTAAAGTCCAAACCTTTATCCAGGCAGTTAATTGAGCTATTACTGAAAGATTCTAAATTTGAAAAATTAAAAATAAAAATTTGCTGAGATTCCTCAAGTAGTGAACCATCTTAAGTTAATTCCATATTACAGTATTCCATATTCCATATAGCTACTGTCTTGTGAAGGTCATTGTAGCATCTGGTTTCTGCGTCTTCAAAAGTCTATCTTAAATTCATGTAAAGTTACAACACACAGATGCTAGAAAGAATTTGTAATTCTTAGCAGTCATTCCTCGATATTTTTTTGCCACACTCATTCTTGAACGAATGTCATTTGGTTGAAGTTTTTGATTACTTCAATAAAAAAAGAAATTTTCATTCGCTGTGTAAACTGAGACACATAATTGAACAATGAGAATATTGCCACGCAGCAAACAGGTAATCAAAGGAAGATCCTCCCCTGCAGCCACCTGATCTGTTTAGTTTGGTTAACAGGAAATTTTAAAGATACTCTTTTTGCCACCTTAACCTCTTAGGTGGCCTCTCTCAGTAAGTGCTCTCTTGTGTAAATAAACAGACTTAAAGAAAACCTCAACCTCTGTGGTAAATACTTACCTGAAGTAGTGTGACCAGCATGGAGGGGAAACTTGTGGAGGTCCTGTGGAAACTCGACAGACCTTTGTTTTCTGAGTTGTGTTGAATTTCTCTATGCACTTGTTGCAAGTCGTTTTAACTAAATAGTAGTCCTTCAATCAGTTGTCAGTGGCTTTGTGACAGGTTCGCCATACACCATTTTGCCACACAGCTGTTGGATTTTTATTTTAAATTTGATTATTGCTGCATATAATTTTCTAAACCTGTTGTCCTTTGGAAGAGTCTTAAGCCGCAATACAGAAAGGATGTTTCACGTTGGGTCTGAATCCGAGCTTCAGCTGTAGTTGCTTGACCAGCATTTTGTTAGCTGTCAGCATCCTTTGAGAACCTCCCCACAGCCAGTATGTAAACTTTTAGGCTTGTGAAGTAGCTGAATGTTTATGTTTCTACCAAGGAATTCCCTCCAACTCTTTCGGCACTTGCGTGTCCAGTGTGTGACTCTGGTGAAGAGAACCTTCCAGTGTGTGGATGAGGGAGCTTGTACAAATGCCTAAAGGCTTGTGTGTGACATGCTGTGTTCAAGACATTGATTATTTTTGAGGTGATAATTGCTTTTTGTTATTCTTTAAAGACATAACAAACATGCTAGTATTGTCTGTAGTGAAAACTTCAGTTCAATTGTTCCTCTTTTTTTTTCTCTTCACTTTCAGGATGGGGAATTATGTTGGAATTTCCTATTCACATATGTTTTCTTTGAATGATAGTTACTTCCAAAATCTGTTGTTTGCTAAATTATGGTTCAGCATGATGACAAAAAGAGAATTAATTTCAGGAGAGAGGCTAGAAAATAGCGTAAGATTTTTATTTATTTTTTTCCAGATAGTAGTATGAGGATTTTTAAGAGGCAAAAGAGTAGTATTATAGTTACTGGTTTATAAAATAATTTGCTTTATAAGTTTGATCTAGTCAAAGCAGCAAAGCTTCACTCTGAGTGTTTGATGTTACTGATCTTAAATATGTGTATAGGTACCTTGTGAATAGTTCATGCAGCAAAAGACATAGAATAGTCCCTGAAGTTTATTGTTTTATTGTGCTTTTTGAAATTAAGCACTTTTGTAGAGCATGTTATTTTGGAAAGCATCTCAGGTGTGCAAGCTTTTTAGGAGCTTTGGCTGATGAACAGGAATATCAATTATGCAAGGGGCAGGAAGGAATGGCTCTCAAACGGGAGAGTTAGTCCTCTTCATAAGATGGTGCAGTGAAATCAGAGAAGGATTTGTGTTTGATATTATTTTTGTCTGCTGTGTTATGTGCTGGAAGAAAAGTGCTTACCTTGCATATGGCTTGGTTGTGGCAGAAATGACGCTGGGAGACCGGTTCAGAATGCCGAGCACTTAATTTGAAGAAAGTCCTTGCTCTGTGAAAGCAATTAGGAGCTGTGGCTGCAGTAGGAGGCGTCTGGTCATGTAGACTTAGCAATTGTATTCATCTAATATATAACAGTTAATACATTGCAGCTCAGTGTGAACTAGAACCCCTTGATGTAGATAAGCCCTTAAGTATTTAAATACCCAGGTCCTTCTTACTGAAATGTCGTAGAGTCCAACTTGGCCTCCACATGGTGACTATTGTAAATGTTCCTCATAGAGCTGCATTACATTTCATCCTAATTAGCACTGCTGCTGTAGCCTTAGTAAAGACACATTGGATTAAAAAGAACCAGAGGCTGAGTGCCCACATCCTGTCCTACAGGAATTAAATAAATTTCAGTCTTACAGTATTCACAGACCTGATTTAATTTGGCCTCTTTCTCTAGACAATTGCAAAAGCACAGTAGTAGTAGGAAGCTCCTGCCTTTATTAATTATGTTTAACTCCAGAGTTGTGTCTGGTTTGAGTGCTATCAGGGTAGCATCTCTTAGTAGTCCCCAAATAAAGCAAACATGCTATTTTGGTACCAAAGAAATTAAAGGTTCATCAATAAATAGCAGTTACCAGCAACAAATTAAGATGAGAAACATTTTTATTGTGGACATAGGAATGAATGTTACCTATTGTGAAACAGATTTTTTAAATTGAAATCAGATATATAATTAAGTTATTATGCACAGAAAAGTTTAGAAACCTTAACATCTTTTGTCCATAAGCCAAATATTATAGTATGTTGATATCCATGCTGTGAATTCCCCATTACTGCTCTGCCAGTAATTTCAACCTGGCATCTAGACTAAATTGTCTCCCTAGGAGCCAAGAGGAAACACGGTTGATATGTGATCTCAGGCACGGGTCTTTCTTGAATGAATAAAAGCACTGTCACATTTTACGAAATTACATCTGCTGGTTATGTGCTGTGATCATCTCTGAATGAGGGAGAGGGCAGAGCTCATCTGAGTTACGGCTCAGACGTATATTCCAGAGGAACTTGATGGGATTTTATACAGCCTTGTAGCTGCATTCCAGATATGTTTCAGCTGCATGACAGAAACTGAAAGCAAGGTAATGATTGTGCCTGCACAATAATTTTTAAAGTGTTAAGAAATATACACAACACACAAGTTGCCAGTCAGAGCTTGCTGAGTGGCCTAAGAGCGTGTTATTCTGTGAATGGAGATGAACAAGTTTGACAAGTGGCTGCCATGCAGTGCTGAAAATGCAGTTCTCATCTTCTCTCTCTGAGCAATGATGAGAAGGAAGCTTGTTCCCCTGGAGCCCGCAGGTGCTTGGATCCAGCACCCCAATACACATCTGTGGTGCCAGATGTTGGCAGTGTGTGCTGAGCCTGTCCCATAGTGCATCAGCCAGTCTTGTAAATCCCTTCAAGGTCCCTGTCATGGCTTTAAGTAGGCTCATTTAATGGTTGGACTCAGTGATCTTAGAGGTCTTTTACAACCTTAAGGATCTGTGATCCTTAAGGATCTAAGCTGTGACACAGCTTAGACACTGTGTCAGTCTGATGCCCTTTGCTTTGTAGCAGTCATGAATCTGCAGTGACCTGAGGGGAGCTGGTGCTCTTTGCTGCTGGAGGGCTGCAGAGCCACTCCAGCCCAAGGCCCACCAGGTGGCTGGCTTTGTCACACATGTGGGGGTCTGAAGCTGTGTCCCCTAGGCGCCATGTGGGGTGTTACCCAAGGAGCCACGGGACTGGTGGACTTTTGGAGGTGCTGCAGCACTGTTTCCCCTCATCCACAGTTGTTACAGGCCAGTAAGAGAAAACCATGAATACTCAGTTACTCACTTTCTGAGGCAAATGAGTATCCAAGTCCTATGCTGTTATTCAAATTCTGCAAAGAATAGAAAACAAAACACTTGTTTGAAGCAAAGGTCTCTTAACATGTGGAAACTGCAATGGTGGTGAATTTTAAGATCTTTTTCTAAAATGGACAAAATCTTCCTCTGTGCTTCTCTCTGATTGCTGAAATATCTGTTGCCACCTCAGCCTGAGCTCTGTAACCATGTGGTGGTTGTTTTTTCTTTTTTCTACTCTATTCTTCATTTCTTTAAAGAGCTGATTCTTGTGATTTATTGGGTACAAACTACAAAGCTAAGTACTTTTCAGGATGTAAGTTGTAGTGGCTATGAGAAGGAATGAGACTATAATTCTCCTCCATTTTATTTTAGTTAAGCATTTTCAGAGGGGAGGGGAGGATGTATTCTTTCCATTAGACCTCTCCTTTCTTAATCACCATTCCCTAATTAATTCCCTGGTTAAATATAAAGCAAGCATTAGCTTTGAATAATGTTTTCCTGTGTGATTAAGTAAAGGAGAATTTCTTTCTTTTGTATGATGACTCATTGCTGGGGGATCTGGAGGGAGCCTCAGGGTGGATATTTGAGACTTTGGTCCCAGGTGCTCTCATACCTTTGAGCTGTGTCTGCTGTCAGTCCAGAGGTGGGAGGCAAAGGTGATATCACATATCAGCTGAACATGAAGAAAATTGCCTCTCTTGTGAAACGACAGCTTTGTTTTTTCCTGGTGGAAAACTGACTCTGGCTCACAGAAATGCAAATCTTGAGACAACACATACAGCTAGCAGAAATGTAAATTATTGTTCTTGCTGGCACAGTGTCTGTAATATTTCTTGTTGCATGATGTATATTCTTTGGTGTCCAAGCTGCCCCAAAGATGTACTCTTTCTTTTCATCAGCGTCTTCCGGTTCCTACCCCTGCACCAGTTTGCAAACCTTTGGCTTGTAACAGTACAGCTGTGTTGGGTCACACCATGAACCACATGTCTGAAAGAACTGAGGTTAAGAACTGAATCAAAAAAGGAGATTATAGTGAATGAGGGCATGGCAAAGCGGCATAACAGGGTCTAAGCTGGCCAAGCTTGTTTTACTGATGAAGAAACATTATCTAACTCTACCCACATGATATGACTTTTTTTTTCTACTGTAGTAGCTTATGGCATTAATTTTTAGCTCATAGCATTAAATTTTAGCTCAAAAGACAGTTTTAAGAATAATTCTGTGTTCAAATGTTGCTTGGAGCTCAAGATGAGAAAAAGAATGCAGCTTTATTAATGTGGCAGCAAAGAACACATATGAAATATTTGAGGCATACATTCACATACATGAGCATGCCTGTGATTTGACTGCTGTAACAGTGAATGCTACAACATATAATCTCTGGGTGTTGAAAAACAGGCATTTAAAAACACTCTTGGTTTTGATAAAAAGTATGGTAAGCAGAAATCCTGCTGATTTTTTTTTCGTTTCATTTGTTTTACAGGCCTTTCCCTGTATTTCAACCGGAATTTATGGTAAGACAGACCTTCAATGTCACTTATTCTTACTCGTTTTTCCCTATTATTGGTATTTCAAACAGTGATATTTTGTATCAGATGTCTCATCAGTCATTTTGTCTCACCAATATATTTATACTGTGTTAAAAAACAGAGGCCCAAAGCCTTCAGCTGTGACTGGATGCTGGTGTGCTGGTAAGTGGGATATACCCTTAGCGTAACCCTTAGAGCTTGTGGGTGAAGACTTGCAACTGTGATTACACTTCTGCAGTAACTCTTAAACATGCTGCTGTGGCTTCAACAGGAAAAAACAGGGGTCTGGCAAAGTTTTCCACCCAGAAGGAAAGCAAGAAAGATGCCACAACGTTCGAGACTGGCAGGAAAAAAAAAATAATAGCCAAGCCAACATGCTCAAGTAACAGGAAATTATCTTAGTTCCCTTGAGTTTTGCTTCCACAATTTTAGTTTATTAATTTACATGCAAATTAACATGGCCTGAAGGAACTGGAAGGAAAGGGTTATTGTAAGTCTCTTGCTTTGTTGTAATCATAAGGTAATCCATCACTAATAGTCAACTTGCTTTTAGTTGGCCAAAAGAAGTGAGCATGATATTTGAAGGCGGAAGAAAACAAACAGTTCAATATTTAGCAAAATATTGAGAAATTTGAGAAAACATGCAATTTACAAAGGGAATTTTTTTTCATTAAACAATAACCTACGTTGAGTTTTCTTCCATTTAGGTTCAATAAATGCATAGAAATGATTGTACGTTTGATTACTTATACAATTTCAAGTTTTTAAATTAAGGATGTTTTAGAGAAACACATGGTTGCTCCATCCCCGTAACTGTTGAAGGTCAGCTTGGATGGGAGTCTGAGCAGCTTGGTCTAGTGGAAGGTGTTCGAAGCAGGGTTGGAAACAGATGATCTTTAAAGTCCCTTCCAACCCAAACTATTCAATGATTTTATGCTAAACAGCAATAAATTAAAAAAAAAAATCATCATGTAACAATGTAGTATGACATAAGTCATAACATACAGTAATTGTTAGATAATTTGAGCTTTGACTAATTAGGTAATTCAGATTCAAGAGGGGAGAAAGGAAGGCAGGAATATTAGGCTTGTTCCTTCTTTTTCAAGGACCTCATTTAAAATTATTTTATGATTGTAAATATGAAATAGGCTTTAGAAGGTAAAATCTAATTCAATGTGGGTGCTTTATTCCCTTTTACTTGAACTGCAT
Organism: Corvus kubaryi; assembly: GCF_017639235.1. Taxonomy (NCBI): domain Eukaryota; kingdom Metazoa; phylum Chordata; class Aves; order Passeriformes; family Corvidae; genus Corvus; species Corvus kubaryi. The sequence goes on along the minus strand of NW_024582058.1, from coordinate 671,900 downwards.
TTGCATTGTTGCAGAATATGATGCAGAGCACTAGAATTGGCTGAATATAAATCTGGTTTCAGAGAAAGCTCTGCCTCAGTTCTCAGTTTTGGTCCTCCTTTTGAACTTGGAGGCAAGGTTTGCATTTTAGGCCTTGACTCATTGGCTTAAATCTTGATCTTTTACATAGATACATTTTTGTTACTATTTTACAATCAAGCAAGTCATGCTATAAATATATGGTAATTACTAGTAAGTGGGATGTACAAATAATAATAGTTCACTTTTATTTAGAATTAGCCTAGTTAATAGAAAAGTCTCAGCAGGTGAGAAATATGGTTCCCCAAAGCCGGCAGAGAAAGTTGGAAAGGATTTCTGATAGGAATCTTGAGTTTAGGTGAGGTTTATGATGCTTTTCTCGAAGGTAGCTGTGGCATTACTGAAACATTTTACACTGTGACAGATGCTTTTTCTGTAATTGTTTGCTGTTTTCACTGTTGGAAATAAAATGCATTTGTGCTAAAATGCTCTGTTTTTCTTAGGCTGCTTTTGTGGCTTTTTTTGGGGGGAATACAACCTCTAATCGATGGTACTGTTTGCATTTTAATAAATACTTTCTATTCCTCGCTTAAAAAAATATTTTCCTTCTTTACAGACTTTCAGATGTACTGCCTGAGAGTAATAATTAAGCAGGCAGCCCTGCATCTGGCTTCAGGTGTCAGTATTTTCAAGAATATTTGATAGCTGTTGCATTGCTAAAATTATGCTGTGGGTGGTGACATGTTTGCAATGTAAAATACACACAAACCCCACAAAACTATGCTTTCATCTTTTTGGTTTTGTTGGGGTTTTCCCTTTATCTATGCATATTCCTTTAGATAAAGGCAGTGTGTAGATGAAAAAGTGGATCAGCCTCATTCCTGGTGGCCAAGCTGATTAGGATATCCTTGTGCTGTGCACATAACACTGGACTGTCCCAGTAGAGTGTTATAGAAGGAACACACTTGTTTTCTCATCTTGGATCCATGCAAGCAAATGCTTTCCCTTCAGAAACTCCTGGCTGAGGACTCAATTTCTCCTACAAATTGAAGCAGAGAAATTTGCAAGAGATCAACTGAGTATATCCAGTTTTAGAATCTGGATTGAGTTCTTCTCCAGACTCATGTAGATGTACAGATTGCTCACCTTCACTCTTGTCATTAGGACAGTGTTCACACTTCTCTGGGAGCAGTCCATTCTTGTTTTCATCATTGCAGAGCACGCCTTTACTCCCATAAAAAGGAAGCTGGGAAGAAACAAGCAAGCAAGGCTCTTTCCGAGGTCTTGGCAAAGGGCAGATTCCTTTCTGTGGGCAGGGTGTTGGATAGAGGAAAAGTCTACCTTTCTTCCACACTTTGCTGATGCTCCATCTCCACCCATCACGCAGTGGATGTTTCAGCTTGAACAAGTTACAGCCTTGGGAAGGCCATTTGACTGCTGCACTGTGCCAGCAGTTAAAACTTGAATTTTCATATACTCCAGTTTAAAGAGTGCTGGCAACAAATCCGCTCACAAAGGATCTTTGATTTAGAAGTTTGATAGATTCAAATGAGGGATTTTATCTTTGAAAAATGACATAGAAAGCAACCAATGCTAAATGTTTGTAAGGACTACACAACACAGGAGAGTCTGCCCACAGGCACTCTGGGAAAAAAAAAATTCCCTAAGAGATCCCCAATCACTAATATATTTTACTAAGAGATCCCTATCACCTTTAATAAGCTTATGAGCTGCTAATCAGTCTAAGAAAGCAAAGGCTGTGAAGGTTTATATCCCTGTGGATGCCTGGGTTACTCTCTTCGGTTGCAATAAATGCTTTCATTTATACCAAGAGCATGAAGTTTCCTAAATAAAGCTGTTTTGCGAGGAGGTCTGAGGGATTTACATCACTCCCATGGTATTAGGGGGTATTGGAGTATCAAGCTACACATCCTCAGCAGCTGTTAAGTAACACACAAACATAAGCCTAAGTGCCATCTTAACATTGTCTTCTTATTTTTTCTTTTTTTTTTTTTAAGCCAGACCAGTTAGATTTTTAGGAATTTTCTTACATTTTGTTTCTTTTTCCTTTTTAAAGCGATTTTACTATCTGTTTGGAAAAAAATCTGTAGACAAATCTATAGTTCAGAGGGTACAAAGTGCTATTTTAGGCTGTAGTGTGTCAGATTTTCATGTTTGTGCTGGTTTGGGCAAGTTTGGAAATATCCCCTGATAGAAGGCAGGTTACAACCACCCTCACCCCACCAGGTTCAGGGAAAAAATAAATTTTCTTCGAAGGAAAGTGAAAAAGATAAAAACTATTTATTTAACAAATGCACCGGAAGAGGATAATAATGCTAAATAATAAAATTTCTTGCTGTGGAGAGGCTTAGCTGTAGCTTCTGGCCTGGTCATGAGCAGAACATTGAACGGTTTTATTTGTTACATGTTGTGAAAGGGGAGTCTTAAAAGAAAAAAAAAATAGAGTAAACTAGGCTGTGTGTATAGGAAATAGAAGCATATAATCCGTTCTCAAGGGTGGATGCAGGGAGGGAGCACAGATCCTCTGGTCTGCTTTAGATTTGGGGGAGGAGGTCCTTTGGTCGTGTGCCAGCTGGTGTCACCACTGTCCTGACCCCCAGTGTATCCTGCTCAGGGTCCAAAGAGTGATTCATCCTGCCACAGAGGGCTGGGAGCATATCCATCAGCTCTTCTCTATGAGGTGATCCAAGGTAGATTATAACAAGGGATTAACCGGCAGGTGTTCTACTAAAGGATTATAAAAGCCCTCTGAAAATCTGAGTCAGAAGACTAAACCAAATGTTTTCAAAGGCAGCATAAATTCCTGACACAGGGTTAAAGGTTGAGGCCGTCTATTTCTATCTTTCTCATCTGTTTCTTCTCATTTTCCTGTTGGCATTTCATTTCTGGGATAGATGTTCCTTTAATGAGCAATTCTAATAAGGGTTGCACTGTCATCTTTCCAAGGAAGGAGTTAGCTATAAATTTTTCAGAGCCACTATACACAAATGTGTAATAAGTAACTATGAAGTAGTTTTGTATTTATCTCCAGTCTGGTGCTTTGAGTTCCTGTCACCATTAAAAAGGCCTGAGGCTTATGTGATCATCAGGATTTGGATATTGTGATGTCAGTTGAGGTTATCCCAGAAAATGAATATTATCATATAAATTCTTTGTGATAAAAATTCCCAATCCAGTAGGTCACATAAGGAAAGTTCCTATTAATAAGATTTTCATAACTAAGGTAATTTTTTAACTTGATCAGTAACTCCTCATCCCTCAATGCAGACCACATCAACTTTTTTGACACTGTGTGGTTTTAAAAGACCTTTTTTGTAACTCACTGGGAGTTAATTGCATTTTGTTATTTGCTCCATAATTGGCATAATGTGTTAGAGAAAATGAAGATATATGAGAATTCATTCTTTGATGCTTCTTTTGGGACTGATCACTGGTTAAATAGATTATTATTAAAATTAATAATGGTAACAGCTATGAAATTGCTATTATAATATTCACGTAATCCTAGAAATCTAATTACTACTTGTATGAAAATTTGTTGCATGCATTATTTAACAGTGTTCTTATTTCAGACAGTGAGGTGTCCATGATACTAATTGGTGTCTTCCCATAATTTAAATACTAAAAAAATTATTACAGGGAAGTGTAAATCAATGAGCTCTCAGCAGTCTAAAATTAACATTCATATGATGTATTTAGCAAGAAGAAGCTCTAACTTGACTCCAGACAAGAGACTTAATAATCTCTCTTTTTCAGTGGAAATTGGCTTTTTATGGATAATGTAGTTTGACTATCTAGAATTTTATCTATTCTGAAGGTCTTGCTGACTGGTCCAGTTTGCAGCATTTCCCCTGAACACTAGAGGACAAATCCTGTCCTTCATTCAAATGGCATTTACTGACTGTCCTTAAAAATTTCCCTTTGAAAACTTAGACTGTTGATCACTGAATAGTCAGTTGCCTCGTGGCCTCACTTTTAGTCTTTTCTATGTTCTCTTTAGGAAGAAATAAAAGTCTATGTAGTTACTTTTTCCTTTTAAAATTATATCTATATATATTTATATTTCATCCATATTTATATTAGATATGTATTATTATATTAATTGCTCCCTTCAATCTTGCAGCTGCCCACCCTCTTTAACCTCACTGTCTGGGTTCTACTCCGCAAGAAACAATTGTGCGCTCTCTTGCTCTTATTTCATAGTGTTTTCCATCTTGAAGCTCCTAGCATGGAGTTCCTTTTGCAATGAGCTCTATAGGTATCTCCAGACTGCTGAGGAAAAGCCGGGAACATCTCCAAAGGCATCAAAGACATGTTGAGCTTTGGGCACTTTTCCCCTTTTTCCTTTCACTTTTTGTATTTTTTTTTTTAATTGGGTAACTATCCTTTAAAGCATAAATAAGTTGGAAAAGTTCTCTGGTATTCAGAAAGCATAATGCAGAAATCATAAACAGGGCTTCAGCTGGCCAGATATATTATTTGCTTTCATATTTATCTTTTTCTATTCAAAGAATTAGGAATGTCTTAATTACCATGATGAAAGTTAAAACTATTTTTTTGTATACCAACAGAATCACTTATTCTCTTTTCTAAATTTTCCTGGCTGATGTCAACAAGATAATCTGATGTGTTTGTTCTGTGGCTTTACACTCCAGAAAAACTTAAGCTCTTTGAAGCTAATTTATTAAGAAATGAATTGGAGTAAGAAAATAAAGCTATACGGACCTCATCCTAGAGACATTACATTAAGATGATACGTGAAGTATAAAATATTTCTTGGTAAAAGGCCCAGTTATTGCTATCCTAATTTTTTCTTTGATGTAATCTTGCCCCTTGCCCCAGGAGAGAGTATGTGTCTAAAACTTAACTTGGAGCCCAATTCATTAGTGAATTCTACCATGTTGTTGTGGGTGTCTTTTAACCGTATTCATGATTAGATGTAGTGTGAAAACATAGTCATTATAAGAATATCTTTTTCATGCCTTCCCACATCTTAGCACTTGGCAGATTTCATTTACCTGTGCACTCTGGCATAACTAGTCTTGTATGTAATCCTAGTTATACCACACACGTCCTGTATACTTTAGCAGCTAGAAAAGCTCGCCAAGGGCAAGATTTCTATTCCTAGATGATCACCCACAATCATTTTAATACCATGCAGTTGTTTTATCTGGAGTTTACAAAAATAAACAGAAGGAAGCTGCCATGAAGCCTGATGAACATGATGCACTTAGTCCCATGATTTAATTTTAGGTAGTCCTGTGAGGAGCAGAGTCTGACTCAATAATCCTCATGGTTCCCTTTCAGCCTGAGGTATCCTGTGACTCTGTGTGTATTCAGTTGACTCCCACTCAGAGCTTAAAACTCATTCTGTGAGGACAGAATAGTAGTACAAGCGTTTATCTATGTGTCCTTGTAGAGCTTTTAAAAGCCCTGACACACTAAAGTTGAGTAGGAATAATATTTGTGGCGTCATGTACATCAAATAGTTTTACCAAAAAGGTGTCGACCTTTGGTATCTTTTTGAACTTCTGCAACTGCATTAGATAGTAAATGCCTCAGGAAAACAGCTTCTCTTTCTCATTATTACCTTATTTTTTAGTGTGGAGGGATAGTTCTGTCGTGGTCTGGCCACAAAATATTGTGGTGTTGGGCCTTATTTGTCCTACTTTTTATTCTCCATAGCAGACTTTGCCTCTTATTGTTTATTTATGCAATATCTATTGTAATGGTCCTAGTCAGTGTTGGATACTTACTTAATACTTAATACTACTCCAGTACAAACACTGAAAGTCGCCATATACATAAATTTACACTACCAAGGTCATCTCTCATTCTTAACTTTGGTCACTTCAAGAAGTTCAGAAGAAATGTGTGTGATAATATGGAGGCTTTTAGGTGGCTTGTGAAAGGTAAAAATGTGTTGCTGTTAGGGCAAATATCTTTCTCCTGAAATGAAAGAAAAGATCGACAGAATAGGCTTGCTATCATCAAAGTACCTGAAAGTCAAGCTAAAGGTGTCTCTGGCTCTGAGGGTCATTCACTGTATTGTCCTTTGTCCTGCGTCTTTGTTAAATAGGAATGCTGCCATATATCACTGGAAAGGGCAACTGCCACTGAGGCAGAATAGCAGAGCTGGATGATTCTGTGTAGTGAATGACTAATCCTGTTTCTAAGCCAAAATCCTGTTTATAAGATGTATTCTGCAGCTCTGCACACCGCAGATTGTGTTGGCAGCTGGGTTAATGGAAGGCCACCTTGGGCCTGGAAGAGGCTGAGTTATTCCTTTTTGTCTTGGGAATGCATTTAGAGTTGTTGTGTGCCGCACATGTTGGCAAAATGTTAACCTGTCTTTTGTCTCAAGGTGTGATGCACCAGAAAATAGTATAAAATACTGTGAATTACAACAATGGAAGGAAGCATCTATTACAATGGTCTGATTTTTTTTTTTTTCCAGAAGAAAGGATTTTTTTTTTAACTGGTAATTTCTGAGGTAATAAAAAGTTAGATTTGTACACATACTTTGAATTTATGCAACTCAAGTAACTTGCTGGTGGTTGTATCAGTGAATAAAACAAATTGCATGCATGCGTTGCCAGGACTGAAGTGTTATTTCTCAAATTCCATATTTATAATTGTTAATAAAATATCAGGTTGTTATGGAATTGTTTCCTGTTTGACTAATCTATCAGAATCTGATTATTCAATTTAAGCTAGTTGCCTGTATCAATGAAATATTACACAGCCTGTAAGAACACATGAGGCTTATTGCAGAGAAAATGCAGCAAGAGTCAGAATTTACCTTTCTGTGAGTACTGTTGGGGAAGAAGTTCGAATCCTTTCCAGAGCTTCTGTGCAGAGTAGAATCATTGCTAGGTTTGTTTACTTGGCAGTAATTGTATACATATTAAATTCCCCTTCAGGTTTATTCAGGGTGAGGCACGCAGAAACAAATGTGCACCTTCTTGTTGAAGAGTGTTAAGTCAGAAATTTGGTGCATATTAACAAAGTAACTATGAAAACAAATGTGGACGGGCTCTTTGTGTACCTGCCAGGCAGACAGGATAGAAGTCAGTAATTTACACTGAAGAGCTGGTTTGGGCAGGGGGAAGTCACCTTCTGCTTTAAAATACACTTTAAGTCAGGCTTCTGCTCAATAGAGCTGCATTTGGTTTATTTCTGAGCTGTCACTACTGCAGAAAAGGACCAGTTCAAGGGGTGTTCTCTGAGAAGATAACTCTAATTAGCAATCCATTTCTTCATTTCCATGCTATAGCCAGCCTTGATGAATTAATCACAATCAAATACAGGCTGCGGGAAGGGGGATGACCCACGTAGCACAGAAGAAAAATGAGGCCCTGTACTGGCATGACAGACTAATCCTTCAATTCTCCCATTTGACTGAATGAGGGGACTTGTTGGTGTGCTTGTCACCAGCACCGCCCATAAACAAACTGTTCGCTCTCAGTCAGAGGGTTTGGTGGGTGTGATAGAGGTTACTGAGAGCATCCCAACACCTCATCCATCACTGAGGTGGGACAGGGAGCTCCTGGATTAGTTCTGAGGAGGAAAAGTCACAGTGGCTTACAAGATCCTGGTTTAAAGAGAGAACAACCTAAATTGTGTTTGTGGAGTGATTTTGTGTCTGATCCCATGGGAACCAAAATGACTCCTTGGTTTGGCTGGATGTGTTATGGCTACTGAAAAAGACAGCAAAAATTTGAGGTTGAAGTTTAGATTATATTAGGGTGCCTTCCAACACAAGCCATTCTATGATTCTGTTGTTACTGCCGGCAAGTCTGCGCAGCTGTAGCTTCAGATAGGCTCTGATTTTGTTCCAGGGGACAGGAGGTAAGCTGGTTCCAGGTGGAAAGGAAAGCAGTAGCAGCCTAAAGAAAATTATTTACTCTGACAGTTATGTAGAGAACTTGGGAACTTTCGGTAGATGTTTGCTTATTTTCTTCTTTCTTCTTATCTAGTTTTTGGAATTGCGCGGCAGCTGTGTGGCTTCTAGGGTTATATTAGGAATATGGGACTCTTTTAACTGGCCTACTCATAGTAATGTTCTTTACTTAATAATGTTCTTTATTCTATCTATGGCTATGGTTTTAGGTTTTCATCTGGTAACTGAAATGGAAGCAGCTGACTTCATGCTAGAGCACATTGGTTTCAGAGAAGCTACGGTGATTTGCGCCAGCTGTGAAATATTCCGTTGCACTGAGAGAAATAAATGTGGTTTTTTGTAATTGACCCTATTCACTTTGAATAACTGCATTGAGCTCAGCAGAGGAGAAATCTTGTCCAAAGTATGGTACCTTTTTAAAAATATTTGATTTGGGCAGGGAAGACTTCATCTTACTTTTTCTTGAAAGAGTATCTAGCCCCTTGAAAAGGACATTACTTTAAAGTCTGATTTATAAACGATTTGTGTACCTCTTTTATTCCTTTCAGTATATTACTTATATGTAAGAGAATGAAAGTACTTGCTTTCCTATATGTTACTAGATGATAATCTGTATGTATTCTTTTCCAATTTAGTTTTGGACAATGCAGCATATCATTTTTTTTCCCTTCTCTCTGTGATGTTTGAAAGAACCCTTTTACAGAAATACTGTGTAATACTATTTAAAGGGTAATAACTTATTGTGTGTGATGCTGTGGCAGTGGAAGACTTTTTGCCCCCTTCTGTTTGATTTCTCTCTGGAATACGAACACTAAACCTTCATTTTCAGGGAGTATCCCATATAGAAAATATAATCATTCATCACACATTGTGACTTGTTTCTGTTACAAACCAAATTTTGGGTTGCTTAGTCCAATTTAGTAGCACTTCCAGGTCACTCACTGAGGAAGGTGCTATTCAATGTGAATAATTGTGCCACTTCTGCATGGGGAAGACCTGGTTCAAAAACCCCTGAGCTAAATAAGAGCCAATATAAATGTCAGCACATTGTTCTAGCTACCACCCAGTACAGTATTTTCTGTATCCATTTTCTTGTTTCTTAGTTCTGACGAAGAAAAACATATTTCTAAATTACAAAAGATGCCACGTGAAGTGTTTGGCGTTTTGATGAGAAAAATACAGAATAGGAATATGTAGAACTTAAAATTAAGAAAAACAAGTGCATCCTCAGGATGAGAGTAAATCGACTGTTCAAGTGGTGACCAGTGTGAGGTGCATAGTTTCAGCTTTATGTACCAGCTCATTATCCAGTGTTGGAAAAATGGAGTATCCGTTTTATGCAGAATGCTTTTCACCGTAAATTGCCCAGTGTAGGCTGTGAGCTGCAGACAGTGCAATCATAATAGCTTCCACACCGATGCAGTTTTATGGATTCAGAACATTAATCATTCTCTTATGCCCTTAATTACCATTAGGTAGTTACACTCGTGTCTGTAATAGGTGCTAAACATTCTGCCACTGATAGGTTTTTAACCATTATTTTTGTTGTAGCAGTAAACATGCTATAGCTGACTGTTAGGAGGCCAGAACATATTTTTTAGCCTGGTGCCATTAGGAACATGTCCAATGACATTTTGAGCTGTATTTGCTGGTTGGTTGTAGCCTTCTGGGTTTGGTTTGGTTTTCAGGGTGTTTTTTTTCCTGTCTTTAGGAATGAGAGTAGAGAATAATTCTGTTGCTAAGCTGGCACTGCTTAATTAAGAGATGATGGTTCTTTCCCTTTTGGCCTAGTTTACAAAGTGAGAAAGGAAGGAAAAGCTGATACATTTTTCACAGTACTAAAAACAATATAGAAGAAACAAGTGATGTTATTTACATGCTGGCCATGCCAGTCAGTGCTCTAGAAATCTTCTGTTGTATTTTGCTACCAACATTATGAGTTACAATTTACTAGTTTTCAGTGGTGAACTACTGATATATAGTAGGCCCTTCCCAAAAAAAGATGTAAGATTCAAATCTCCCTTCTAATCAGAGCTGCTAGCCATGATTCAGGTAATGAGAATGCATATTGGCAATGCTTCTGTGTTATTCATAATGAGGATTTCATGTTATGGAACCTTATACCCATCTCTCAATTGTGTAGCTTGGTGTTGTTGACACCATTTTATTGGCTATAGGTAATCAGAAGCAGTGACTGTAGTTACCCTCATTGGGTACCCTCTTGGGTGGCCAAGAGTGTGCACAAGTGATATGGGAATATGTAACTACTCTGCCCTTGTATTTCTTTAATAATGCCAGCATGTTCAAAATTGTCTTACTAAGGGCAGTCAGTGATGTTTTGGCTGTGGAATGTGAGGCATTTGATAGTAAAGAATTAGCTTCCAAATACTTTCTTAACTTGTTTCATGTTTTCAAGATTCTCTTTCCTAGTCGTTGACCTTCTTCTGTGTTTCCCATGTTGATTACATGGCATTTATGCTGACCTTAACTAAGCTGAGCATTTTCTGAAAAGGAATAAATAGAAACATTTCTCCATCAGCACTAATGCCAATAAAACATAGGTTTGAAGTTCATAAACATATATTAAGTTTAAATTACATATGATTTCAAGAAATTATCTGCTTTTAAAAAATTGCATTTGATAACAAATTGCGTTTGCTAACCAAGACCAATTTTCACAAATTATTGAAGTTCCGTGGTATCAAAGCTAGGAAGAGGTCACCTTGATATTTGTCCTGAATGCATTTCAGCCTTGGCTCCATGTTTTATCATTCTTGATGTCTTAAATTTTCCCTTACCTCCGCAGTTTTTTTTAATCTACTTGTTTTTATTATTTGTTTTTATGACTTACTGTCAACATATTTCATTGATTTTCTACTTACTAAACAAAATGGTTCTGCCTGAATTTCATGTGTAGCCTTAATTTTGTAACTTTTAATGTATGATCCATGCTACTTAGGTTACTCTGTATTTATTGCTTATTGTTGTCACTGCCTACTAAATACATTAATGTCTGTGGATCTCTAAATTGTAAGGCTCCTCTCTTCCTCAAAAATGTCAAGACTGATGATGAAGCTCTCTTTCTCTTCCTTCACAACAAATCTAAATATCCACAGGGTAAACACTAGAAGATAATCGTGGGCTTCAATCCAATCCTGGATTATCTGTCTATAATGTTCAGCACTTAAGACAGTGTCATCACATTAGCACATGTTAGATGCAGTTATTTAAAAGACACTTTGTTTTATCAAAAACCGCCAAACCCACCACCATCAAACTCCTAGACAACCCTATCTAAGCACTCTTTGGCTACTCCAGTTCCACCTGCTGTGAGGATGCTCAGCCCACAGCTGCCCCAAGACTCATGGTCTCCTCAGGTCTCTCAGTCCGCCTCCTAGCCAAACCATTTCAATTCCAAAAAGCATTGCTCGGTGAAAAACCACCTAGACTGAAGATGTTGAATCCAGTCTAACCCACTGATTTGGCCCAAAGCAAAGGATGTCCACACATATGTTGCATCTAGCAGGTCTGAGCATGGAGTAACTCCTGGGGGACAAGGATGTGGCAGTAGCACCTTCATTTGTTAAAACTGGATTTAGAAGGTAATGTTTTTCCATGCTCTGAACTTGCTTTGTTCAAACTGATTTGTGGGCCTTTTTATTTGTCTACTGGATTTTCAAAAGTACTTCAATCCTTTAGAAGCATCAAGTCTTTTTGGTGTGTTTCTGGTGGTATTATCCCATGCAGCACATGAGAAAGATGTGGAATTTGATGGGAAGTCATAAGAAACAAGACTGATGTTAAAATTTTAGCACAAGGAATGTCCCAGAAGCTCACACATTCATTGTTTTCTCCCTTGGCTCTGTTATTGCACACCAGCTCTTTCAAATGTGTTCTAAGCAGTTTTTAAACTGTTTGCAAAAGTTTGTCTGACTGCTAACATTTTTTTCCACCTTCCTGCTCTTTCAAGATGTTTAGAGGATTTTTTTCCAAATTCCTGCTGGAGAGGGGATGTCTTAATTTGACTTCAGTTCCCTTCTTTTGGTGTTTGCATGAACTCAGATAACCTGCAGCAATTAGTCTTCTGGTTTCTTCAAATTAATTTGTTTCATAGAGGTTTAATTGTAATCTCCTATTTTCTGAGGAATACAAATCCTTCTTCTTTAACCTTTCTGAATTTTAGAGGTCCTTCTTTCATTTGGATGCCCACCACTTTATTCCTGTGTTCCTAGAATACTTTTAAGTTAAATACTGGGTGCTGGTTATATGGTGGTTTCAACATAGATTGATTAGTATGTGCTAGTATGATTTATTTACTTATTCTTAAATGGTTTATATAGCAAGTGCACCTTTCCTTTCTGTAATATTTTTAAATAATAATCTTCAGACTTTCAGCAGCATAACACCACAGACTTTGAGTATGTTCTTCTTTTTCTGTCTCCTGGTAGTTACTGTAAGTTCAGCAGGTTTTATTTGTATCAGCACCAACCTGCATGAGATTATTTTGCAAAGTTCATATATAAATATGTATAATTCACATAAACATAGGTATTGATCTCATTGGGTTTGACTCATCAGAACTGTGAGTTTTCCTGCTTTGTTTTGGGAGTCCTTTCTTTAGCAATTAATCTATAAAACACAACCATGATTTTGTAGAATGATGATCTCTTAGTTTTGTAAATCTAACTGGAAATGTCTAACTAGAATTGGTGTATGTGTCCCCAAGTACCTTATGTTGATCTCACCAGCACAAGTACTCTCATGCCTTAATTTTCCATTCCCTTCCTTTCTTATGGTTTTTCTGCATGTGATTGTGGCTTTTTTTTTTTTTTTGCAGGCTTTCAAGTTGTGTGTTTTGGTGAAAAAAAAAGTAGAATAGGTAGAATATTTTATGGAAAAGGAATCTGTGGTTGGAATCTGTATGGTGGCTTGATGTTTGCTGCCAGATGCCCCACCTGGCCACTTGCTTACTTTTACTCCTCCTCCGCAGGACAGGGACAAAAACAAGATGAAAAAATTTGTGCACCAAGATGAAGACAGGGAGGTGACTTGCCAAGTACCATAATGGGCAAAACATTCCTGACTTGGGGAAAATTAATTTAATGTGTTGTCACTTAAAATAGATTTACCTAGTGAGAGGCAAAGGTCTCCCCTGAACCCCATCTTTCCCACGCTCAACATCACCCCCTCACTCCCAGATCTTCTCCCACCTCCTGCAAGGGGAGCTTGCAGAGCTGTTTCTCACTTTTTTTTACCCCTCACTCCCAGGTACTGTTTTGCCCTTTCTTGATTTTGACCCATACGTTGATACATACATACAACTTTCCCTCCTTTGTGCAGTTTTGAGAGCTTTTTTTTACTGATTTCTGTTCCCAGAGATGTGAGGAAGACTGAGCTGTGGAGGCTGGTGTCTGCATATCAATAATTCACTGAAATAATCCCAACCCAACTCAATATTGCAGTGGTATTTTTCACAATCTGGAGATGTGCAGCTGTCATGATAAAGCGAACTATATTGAGTGTAATTGTACATATAGCAAGGATGTTTTGATAAATTTAATTGAAATCACATTGGCTAAAGCTGTTCCCTAAGGCTTACATTATTTTTGATTATGTAACAAACTCTATTGAATTGACACAATTTCTTTTTATGTATCCCCCAATTAAAAATCTTCTCTTTTCCCTCATTTGCCTCATTGCTTAACAATCAATGAGGTTTCTCTATGCAATGCATTTAATGCTTTTCCATATCCCATCTGCTAATCTTCCTGGGATGTCATGTTTCCGAGAGGATTAGTTGTGTTTAACTGTGGCATGGACCTGCCTTGAAAGGGTGGTTTTCCCCAGGCGTAGTGTGGGTCATCTCATGCCAACCATACACATAGCCTAAATTTAATAAAATGCTGGAACGAACAACCTCTTTAGTGCCACATGGCCCCATTTACAAGGAAATTGAGGTGGGAGGTCAATTTTCACTTTAAGACTAGGTTTGGAGGTGCCTGGGTTTTGAAGTGGAGGTCTTTAAATCTCAGTTGTCTGACAGGTGGTAAGAAATTTACATTTAAATTGTCCAGATCAACTTCTTATTTGTACTGCATTGTTGGACAAAAGAGATTTCTTAGTCTTTCAAATCTTTTGCTGCTTGATCTGACCAATCATAGCATCAGTTCCTTCGCTTCAAATCTGGACATTTCTTCGGACTACAGTAATTGTCATTTGCTCTGTCATTGCTTTTTCCCCTGTTTCAGTTTGAATATTGTTCAAAATTATTTGAAAAACGTGTGTTTGGGCTTTTGGTTTCCCTCTGAAGAGTGGCATCTTACAAAATTAAATCATTTTACTTTAAGGCTGGATTTACTGCTGTTGGTCTAACCAGAAATGTTGATGTTTGTTAAACCTTTCTGAACTCTAGGAAATCCCATTCCTTACTAAAGGAGAACATGGTTGCTCATCTAATGATTTAAAAATAAATTTTAAAAACCCCAACAATACACTGACACTTACCAGAATGCATGTTGAATATGCTATTTAAAACAAGTGTCAATAAGACCTAAAGTTCATATCAAGACTAAATTGGATTTGCATTTCTGGAATTGGAAGTGCCTTAAGTGGCTATTTAATTTTCTTTTTGATTGAAGAATGCAAGGCTCAATAAATGCATGATTTTGAGTGAAATGCAAATTAGAGATTGGAGAAATTGTATTTTTAACAAATACTTGTTTTACAGTTAATGCTGTGATCTTTTGAAATGCTGAAGAATCTGATGAGATCTGGGTTATTTTGTTGATCAACTATCAGTATTGGGCTTAAAAAGCAACTGCTCCTTGGGGAGATTGTTAGTCAAAAGTGCGATGGTGAGGGTGTTCCAAGAGATAAGGATATTTTTATATTTTACCCATTAATGGTTTTTTTATACCCTTTAGCATTTGAGGTTTTGCAAAGAGCAGCGTAAGTGTGTAATGCACTCTTGTAACCAGTTTTGTAACCTAAGGCAGGTTTGCTGAAATTAGAGTTTTAAATTTCAATTTTTCCTTACTTTTGCTTTAGTCCAGTTTTTCCCTTTTTTCCAATCCTTAAAAATCTTTCTAATAACATTTCATCTGTTGTGTATACTGCTGTAATCTCAGAAGATGCAAAAAGTTTTTTTGGTGCAGCATTGGGAGGAAGGTTGAAGAGGTGCTGGTAGCTTCCATGTAGTTTTTCTTGACAAAGTTGTTGCTGCGATACATCCTGAAATGATGATAAATAGAGTAGATTGGCTGGTTGCTGATACATACAGGAGCATAAAATCAAATAAGGCACATTGTGACCCTTGCAGGACAAAGAGAAGGATATATGGTGCTGACCTCTTGCCAGGCAAATGACTACTACAGAAATTAAGCAGCATCTGGGCAAGGGGAAAAAATGCTTCCTCTTAAAAAATTACTTCAGAAAATTGTTGAGGTAGTGCAATGATGCTTCAAGTCCAACAACTTGCACAAGCACTTGTTTAAGCAGCGTACATGTAGTGTGTGGTCAGGTAGCATGAAGTCCCTTTCTGTACAGCGAAGAACAAGCCATTAAGCATCAAATTTAGAGTGCACACCCTCTCTGTTCCTCCCAAGTGCGCTGGCATTTTTGAACTCCAGATTGGATGGAAATATTTTAGTTTTGAGCTGTTGTAGATTTCCTGAATACAATAGCTGCTGGTGTGGTTTATTGCTGCCTGAGGCAAGAATGGAAAAAAATCCACAATGTGAATAATAAAGACAAACCAAGAATCAATAATGTATTTGTTAAAAAGACTAAACTAAGTAGATTAAATGTTCCAGGCACAGTATCTTGCTTTTTCACCCAACCTGCCCTATAACTTTCTTCTGATATATCTTTTGGGAAAAAAGATAATAGAACATCTTTATTTCCTATTTTTTTTCCTTTCACGAGGAGTAAGTATATATTGTTTCAGCTGATTATGTGCTCTTAGGAAATCTTTGATTTCACTTGGACAGGAGATACGAACAGTACTTCAGTAGAAATAATGTCAGATAGTTTTGTTTGTTCTTTGTTTGTTCCTGTGCATGGATGGCCTTCCCCAAATACTCTTGGTTTTAGATAACCGAGGTAGGTCTTTGGGTTGCATCTGTTAGAGCAATTGAACATGGTGGAAGTGATTTAAAGGCTAGAGCTGGGCTGGCAACACTGTCTGTGTTCTTTATGCGACTTTGTATTTTTTTCACTATTGCTTATGTATGTTTGATTCCTCTGAAGTTTCTCAGACTTTCTATGCTGCCATCTCCCTTCATTTTGCCGTGGTGGCTCATGTCCATTTCATACATGTGTTTCTCCAAGTTCTTGTAACTCCTGTCACAGTGTGCTGCCTATTTGAGTCAAAGTACTGAGAGCTCCAGCAAAGCCAGCAGCCCTGATATTGTCTCTCACATTCAGCCCTTCCCCCCCAAATCCTACTCCCTGTCTTGCAGCGAAAGGTTGCATGCTCCCTCCCTCTTGTCCTCTTCCTCCACCTCAATCTGCTGCTCTTCTGTGCATTCTCCTGGTTCCCACTGTGGGCACAAAGATCCTGTCAGCAAGAAGAGTGAGCCTCTCATGGCAATTCCTACCTCTTCTCCCCCTGCCCAGCCTGTAGTGGCAGATGTATTAGTAGACATCAGAGACTCAATAAGGAGTGGCACATCAAGAATATCTCTGCTTCAGATGAGCCTTCAGTTAGAGCCTGCAATCAATAGCAAAATGCCATGAGGAACAGGGCTTGGCAAGGTACAGAATCATTACTTTACTCCCACTGCAAAACAGATCATCCCTTGGTGCTTAGAGAGAGTGTGTGTCAAGGAGGGCCTGGGATAGTGTCAGTGCAGGCTGAGGTTACCACTGCCCCGGACCACACTTTTCAAGAGAAAGTAACAGTTTCAAGTGGAATTCAGAGTGTGTGGGTGCGTGGGGGTTGGTTTGGTTGGGTTTTATCTCCTGTGGCATTAGCAAGACAGTTTGGGAAGGTAGGATTGATTCCTTACACTTCGCTTCACTTGAGAACAACAAGGCATTTTTATTTAAATCAGTGGGTAGAATAAATATTTAACCTTGTTGGAATTGTAGCTACACTGAAGCCAATATCCCATTGCTGTGCAATTCAGTGTATGATGGGAGATTTCACAGCTGACTAGTGCTTTACACTTTGTTTCAAATTACTTTGGCTGTATTATGTTGCCACCCTAAAACCCGACTTGCTTGCTATATATGGCTAAATAGAAGATTAAATACTCTGTATTAGGAAGCTCATGTACACTTTGAAATGTCTTTCAATTAACATTTCTTTGTACAATGCTTGTTTCTGGAATAGCAATTCTGGATATGGTGTAAAGTGTGTTTAAAGGAGAATGATGTGCTTGAGCTCAGGAACAGCTGCATACATGTGTTTAAACAGCTCTGTAATTTACACAGACATTGCATATACACTCTCATAGGTAGATTTTATAATTGCAAAACTGCCTGCGTGAGTATATCTTCCACTTGCATTTGCATTGTGTGTGCTTTCTCTTACCATGGGAGTGTGCTAATGGCCAGAGCAGTGAGATCTTTTTTCTTTCACTGTTGCGCTGGTGTCTTTCTGATCTTTTCCCTACTATGCTCAGCTTGAAGCCTTAATGTTCTGCTTGGGCATTAGAAATTCCCTGACAGACAGAAGAGCTCCAGCACACAGCACAGTAAAAACAGCACAGCTACAAAGCAGTTTTGCTTCCCAGAGTCTCCAAGTATGCCTTTCTATGGTTTTTTTACAAGACTGCTAGAGAATCCATTTCTCCATGATGTGATCCCCCTGCAAGCATAGTCCTTTACAAATGATGGAAAAATGAAACCAAAACCTTGACTTCTAATAAAAAAAGTATACTGACTACTGCAGAAAAGTGAAATTCTTACACTCATGCAGCTCTCCTTCAGAATGGCATTATGATACTTCCTGCAGCAAGGTTCTCATAGGGGAACTGTGTTCCTCCTCAGTAGTCCAAGTGTAAATGCATTTTCACTAAAACTTCTTCCCCCCTCCAATGCTAGTTAATATCAAACAACTCAGTAAACTTGAAATCTCATTTTTCTTCAGTGGAGTCTTTAGGCTTATTGGTGCAAGCCTATGCTCCCATGACCTACATAATTACAGTGTATATCTCTGTTCAGCTGACACTTTTAACACAATTATATGGCAGGTATTTTTCCAATGATATCAACATGGCAGAGTGTGAAGTGAAGCATGGTCTGACACTGTGTGTTTCAGAGAAAACAGCAGTGACATTGTTTGTCTTGCATCTTAGCCACCTTTTGGCAACTGACTTCTTTCAGCCACAGCCTTAAGCTGAGCCCAGGCATACAATAGAAAAGCACCTGAGTTGTAGATGGTGCAGGTGAGTTGTGCTGATGAGACGAGAGGCCCCTGTCAGACAGCAGACACTGGGCACGTTTTCTGACAAGCCAAGGCTGAGCAAGCCCTGTTACCAGAGGGTCCATGTATCTTAACCTGCAACTTGTCTTGACTTCACTGGCTTGCTTGAATTTCATCATGTTCCCTGTTGCCAACATTGACCCTGACTGACTTAACCAAGGATCCCTGTGCTACCCAATGCACTTTGATGGCTGAAGAAAGGCTCTCCCTTATTTCAGTTCTCTACCAGCTCTGTGTCACTGTATCAGAGGAGAGAAGTTCTTTCAAGATTCTTTATTAACCACCTTCTACCAGCTGCATCTGTCATGTCAGTTGAATGCAAGTGGAAATCATTCTTCAGGAACTGCACGTAGTTTTCTGTTGCTGCTGAATTTTTTCACTCGAGGAAAATGTAAAGGTCTGTACGTTTCTTGGGAGGAATCGAGTAGCATATAACAATTTCTTCAGAATAATGTTTTGTTTATGCATTTTTAAAATTTCTTATTTCCCCTTTTTGTTTTACATGAATGATAATTAATTACTGTAGCACAGTCCACAAAGGATACAGTGAATTGGAGCAACTTTGTTCCTCGGGGTAACAGAAAGGTTACTGGCTTTTCACAGTACTTAATTTCACTGTCTTTCTTAGAGTTACTTTTTGAGTGGACAGCAAATAAGGTTTTCTCTGGCTGAATGAGCTCAATAAGGCAAGGTAGGTTATTTAGCAGAAGATTCATGGCTCATCTGTTTAGTCTTCAACGTAGCTGATCCAAATGAGGGTATTTTCTTTCCAGGTTATCAGTGTCCACAGAAATGATCAAGGTAGGAACTT
Source organism: Corvus kubaryi (assembly GCF_017639235.1). Lineage (NCBI taxonomy): Eukaryota > Metazoa > Chordata > Aves > Passeriformes > Corvidae > Corvus > Corvus kubaryi. Next base: position 652,718 of record NW_024582058.1, on the reverse strand, counting down.
AGCTTGTTTGTCCAATCACTATGTGACAATGGTTATTAAAAAAAAAAAAAAAGGAAAGAAGAGTGAGAGAAAAAAGAAAAAAGCTCAAGAATAGCAACACAATAAGCTTTTTGGTAGAATACTATCATCTCTGCTTCCAAACAGAACGGATTTACCATAGTAATGGGAATCAACCTAGCATGAGTGAATTCATTTTGACTACTAAAATACATCTTTGACAAGATGATTATATGGGATCAGTTGCAAGATTATGCTGCTTATTTCACAGCTGAAGGACAAGTGGATGTATTGAGTTAACCCTACCTCAGGCATGCTGGGCTGTGCATCTCATTTGTTCTCTTTTATTGTCATAAGCACTATCATCTGTGTTGTCAATAGCTGGCCTTAGCCCACATGGCCCTAATGAAGCGCAGTTATTTATGTGTCTGTTGTGATTCAGAAGGTATTTATAGTACCAATACTGGATTTCAGAACATGTATGGAATAAATGCTTGGAACCCTTTTTCTCTTCTTTCCCCCCCTCTTCTTTCCCATTCTTCTTTTCTTTAAAACATCTTTATATTCCATGCCATCTGGTGCTGATGATTCCCACACAGCAAGTACTTGATGCATGGTAGAGATACCCTGTCGTACTGGCTGCAGAGACAGCCTTCAATACAGTCCCACAGTTTAAAAATGTGACAAGCTACTATTTGAAGAGCATCATTTATATATTTATAAACATATTGACAAATTTATAAACTTAAAACATGGAAGTTTTTCCATTTTAACAGTCTTGTTGATTAAGCCATGGGACTCAGGGTTGATTTTAGCACACAGGAACAGTCTGCAAACTGTTACATCTTGATATATGCACAAATATGCCAGTGTAGATATTTTTCTGAGAAAATATGAAAACACATAATTATTATTTGTGTTTATGTGCATTTGGTTCCTTTCATGATTTGCTTCAAAATGAAACCATTAAAACTGGCAAATAAGAATATTAAGCCTGTGACAAGCCTTTTAGAATCCATAGAGAAGGGAACATGTTTTAAATGAATAAAAACCTGCCCAGCACTTAGGCTGTGCTAACAAAAATAAAAAAAAGATACAGACCTTTTTTTTATCAGGATGAGTTGATTTACAGAAAACATTAGGCATCTCAGTTAAACTGACAAATTATAACACTTATCCCTATAGCTACTGAAGTGATTTTCTGGATTGACATTTGCTTGTTAGTATTATAGCCCTCCCATTACAATGTTATCTTAATCCTCAGATAGATCATATTAAAGTTTGATTACTTAATACCTGTGTTTTGTTAATGGGCTTTTCATGGAGAGGTGGCATTACCTGATTGTAAGTTAGACATTTTTAGTGAGATTGGATCAAGCACAGTAAAAGAGGCAGATAAACCTGCCAGAATCTCCACATAGTTTGGGAGTCCCTGAAATAGACTTCTGTTAGTTTTGTGTCACAAAATCCTTGTTGCACTGTTATGCTTTGAAGAACATTGTGCAGGGCCAGGAGCTGGACTCTTATGATCCTTGTGGGTATGTTTCAACTCAGAATAGTCTATGTTTCTATAAACTACTGGTGTACGTTTTTCTGATACTGCACAGATAAATTAGGCAAAGAGTAACAGACATTCACAATTGAGTAAATGTTTCTCTGCTGAATCCCCCAAGCACAAAATACTGAGCATTTACAAAAGGGTGTCTAACAATAGGGAATTCATTGCATATTTTCTCTACATTGATGAAACAGGGGGACTTATGTTCTTACCAGTTATGTTCCAGGGAATAAATACAAAATGTAATGGGAATGTCAGTGTGTATCTCTAGTTACTATCTTAGTTCTCCTCCACACTCTTCTCCCTAAAACAGCACATTTATTTCATATCAGATACTTCAGAATAATTCTGCCATATCTTATCATGACTTTGCAGGAAAATTATTGCCGTGATGACTGCAAGGACTCAGCCTAGAGCTTGCTTTGCCAGCCATTTCACAGGTCAGGGTTACAATTTCCAAGAGTAAGTTGGTAAAGCCCTAGAAAGAGTTGCAGAAGCTCATAAGTTTGAAGACCTCTCAAAGCTTCCCTAGGCTTTCACTGTGGGTAGTATCTGTGCAAAGACATACCAAAAGCAGTAGAGTTCAGATGAGGTGTACTTTATGTGATGGTAGCAGCATGCACACTCTTGTTCCTACTGACTTAGCAGGCTTGCACCCTCTGTGCCATCAGCTGTAATGATGAAAGGTGTGCTGTAAAGGACAGCTCCTGAACTCAGAGGGGCACTAGAGGAGTGGCTGCTCACATCCAGTATTTTGCTGTACTTGAGAAGTTGGGATCCTGGTAATGGATGGTGAGATGTGATCAGCTGGCACTGAAAAATGCAGATGGTGGCAGTAAAATTCTCATTTGCTGAAGCAGCTCTTCAGGAACCAGACACAGCCTGCGCTGTTTTTGTGATATAGCTGGGTATGTTGCCACGGTGTTCACTGTGGCAGTGGAGGATGTAGAAAGCTCAGTCCAAGTTAGATACCTGTGTGTGGGTAGGTGCACTTCACCACACACCTGTCCATGACATACCACTCGCCAACCCTCCCTTTTTCTCCAGGCAGATAAACCCAGTGAAGTGCTGTACCTCATGGCCAATGTGTGCTTTTATGTGCCCTTGTTCTTTTCAGTATGCTGGAGGAGCACTCACTGCAGTAACACGGCCGAGTGTCACTCATTACTTTACCTGTTTTATCTTTTGTGAAATTGAGCCTTTAGCCAGAATTGCCTGAGCTGCTGCTCCAGCAGTCAGTTAACTGTGAGGCTTCTCGAGCTCATTTCTCTCAAGTAATTTGATTCCCACGTGCTTCCTGAGATTGCTTTCTCGCTGAAAGGGGGAAAGGGGGGATGGGGGTGCAGATGGGAGCAGACCAGAACTGTTATGGCAGGCAAATGTAGGTTAGAGATAAAAACAATGCAAAAACATGTTTTAAAAGATCCCATCTCGCTTTATCTTCCTTTCACCCAGTCCTATAAACAAAACTGTTTTTCTGTTTGAGAATCAGAGACACAGGGGCTTTTGTGCTGGTGCAGGGTTTGCAACAGGAGGCTAATTCCATCCTGCTTCTGCATAGTCAGTAAGATAATCCTTTCCTTAAAATTAACAGAAATGTGTGTAAAATGCTAATTAGATGATTCTGTTTGGGGGATAGGTAATCATAAAAGTCTCTGATGGATTTCAACAGATTTTCTGAAATCGTACACGGAATTCAAGTCTGTTTATTTAGGTTGCTGATCTGTTTCCTTTACATTGTGGTGACTGAGGAGTAATCGAACACCAGTTTTCTAGATAAAGTTCTATTTAAGACTGGTTAGTATGGCAGCAGTTTCTAAGTAGTGTACAATTTATGGAGAGATTCTGTACAATCCCCAGTGCTTTATCACCGTTTTGGCCAACTACTCTGCTGCAAGGAAGTGAAAAACAAGCCTGAAAAGTTAATCTTGATGGAGGGAGAATTGTTCTGAAAATAAACCATTCAGTGCATAAACAATAGTATATCAGTTGTCTGAAATACACATTTGTCTTTGTGCATGGTGTTCATTTTATGTCTGGGCAGAGCTACCGCACTCAGGGTATGCAATTTCTATGTGAAAAAGTCCCAGTTTGTTAGCTAGAATATTACTAATTTGAGCAGATGGTCTGCTTAGAGCTCTGTTATTTTATATTATGAAAATGAGGCTATTGGAAGTCCCCGCTTTGGGTTTTGCTAGTGGTCATTAGTTGGTGCCATGAGACATACGCCTTGATGGTATCAGCAGCATTATTAAATGTTATAAGAATATATTTTCCCAGCAGCAACAGAAGTATCCACAGTAACATTTGTAGGGTCTAACCTAATTTTTTATCTTGGACTTGGTAAGTATGTTTTTAGAAATGTTAAAATGTGCTTTATTGAGAAATGTATTCAAAGGAAGCACATGCTAAATGTTGGTATTATCCAAAATTGACTATTTTACTTGCTTTTCTTGATGAATGGTTGTCATCTGTCATTTCAAAATAGTACACATGCTGCTGGAGCAAATCTTTGCAGAGTCAATTTACAGGGAGGGATGTTTTGGGAATGTAATTCAGTGGAGGTATTTTGGTTTGGTTTGGGGTTTTTTTTGTAATCTTGCATTGCACAAGTTCTGAAAAAGGGTTAAAGAAGATATAAGTCAAAAAGCTAAAAATTTGTAATTTTTTGCAGTATCTGTGTTTCAGTTTATGGTGCAAGGGTGATGTATGATGTAAGAAAGGCTGTATCTACATAGCTGTATGCCAAATTTCGTGACTCTAACCCTCTTGCTTGCTTGTCCACTGTGCCTGCAGCTCCACCTTTTCAAAGCCTGATCTATTAATCTAACCTACTGAGAGCGATTCATACAGCTTATGAGGTTCTGTTTTTAAATCCTCACAGAAATGATTTGCTGCCCCGAAGTTAGGAATTTAAAGGAAAATTAAATTAAGGTGCCTAAGTAATGAAAGCATCCTTGGATTTGATAGGTAGAAACCATCAAAGCAAAAAGTCTGTATCCGTGGAAAGATTTTTGATACTGTTTACTGCTGGGGGGAGTTACTATTGCTAATATATCATGCAACATAAGGCCTTAAGTTCATATGCTTATGCTTCATGAATTCTTTAATTTCCAAAGTTGTTTGTTATGATTTAGGTCATAAATTGAAAGATTTCCAACTCAAACATCCCTCTCTTTATAAGGCCTATGGCACTGGGGTCATAGTGTGGCATAGTTTTGCTGACAGATGGATTAAAGAAAGAAAGCCTTAAGAAAGCCCTTATGCCTTAGGAAATGTCTGAATTTTTCTTGCTGCCATGAAATGTAAGCCTAGTATTTGTTACTGTGATATATGTATTGAATAGTTGCCTGCCTAGAATGACACATGTATAGCTCTCTATTGTTTCTTCTTTTCTTGAGCAGTGGACCTTTCTTAACTAGAGTCAAGTAAAAAAAAAGTCCAATAAAGCATTGTTAGGCCTATTTTCAATTTATTTAGCTGGGGAAAAATGTAACTGATGTTACCTAAAATCTTTATACAAATCTGTGAAGAAGGGAGTTGACCAAATGTAGTTCTAAAATATTTTAAAGAATAGGGAGAAAAAAAGCCCAGATTTTTGTTTTCTTAAGTATAAAAGAAATATATGCCTTTTATTTATCTCTCATTTCTTCTCTTTTTAGGTTTTCCAAATGAGCCTGCTGCCATCATTGCCCTTAACACTATTAAGGAATGGTTAAGCAAGAATCACAATGAGGTATGGAATAAAATAAATTTTTTTTCAAATTTCTGTTTAAGGTTATCGTCTTTGACTCCAAAACTGTGAAAAGAGTAAACATAGGCTTGAGCCTTGCAGTCTTTTATTATTTATTCTTAAGACCAGTGAAGTCAGGTCAGGACAATATAGCCAAGGGAAGATTTTTATATCTAAAAGCTATACTAGAGTTCAAAAGAAATACCTTTGTTTGAAACCATACTGTGCATTTCCTGTACATTGTAATCTTTCCTGGCAAAGCAGAAGACTATTCTTTTCCTAAGCTGTTTCTGAGTGTCAGAGTTTTTGGATAATAATGAAGAGATTCCTGGAAAGGAAATACGTATACCAGTTGTCAGTGGAAATGGCCACAAAGGTCAGTGGTGTTCCAGAGGTCACTTTACAGTAAAGAGCTGTAGGATTCTATTTTCTATTTTTTTTTTTTTTTTTGTTTGCTTACTGTTAAGTGTTCATTTTCCCAGAAACACTAAATATGTGAATTTTTAGTAGTACTGGTCATCCAGTGGCAACAGTGGTTATTTGTACAAGACAAAAAGTGCTTTGTGTTCCTAGTGTTGGATTGGAGAAGTGCGGTGAAGAAGTGGCAAATCAAATAAAATAATCAAGTCTTAAACTAACAGTCTGCCTGTTTCCTTATGACGACAGCCAGCAGATTTCAGACAGTTAAAGTTGTTCAGCATTTTGTCTGAAAACATTGAACAAAGCATCCAGTGGAGAAGCACTGCATACAGGGACATAATTAGTAGTATTTTTCCTCTAGCAATATATTCAGGGAGCCTATTTTTTCCCAAGAATCTGATATCTGATCAGGGTATGAATTTAGTGGGTTTATGTGGCTTGGTTTGGGGTTTTTGCCAAATTTGAATTGAAAGGAAGTAATATGTTGAGATTTGAGTGATACATTGAGGTTTTCAAACCTGGAAGTGCACTAAGGAGTGCATACCTGTTTGGACACTGATTTTTTTGTAGCGCTGGTTGCTTTGGCTTTCGCTGCTGTCACAGTTGCTTCCCACAGCTAGAAATCTGAGCAGTGAAGCAGGAGTTTTGGATGGACAGGCTTCATTAACACTGTTAATGCCTCAATCTCATGAGCTTAGCCCTAAACTTTTATTTTTGGGATCTTGTCTGTTTGTAATTTTTACCTTGGCGTGTAAGGCTAAAACCAATATGTTTGTGCTGCTTACCATCTTATAATTTCTCCTAGCTTAATTTTTATCACATAATTTAAAAAATAGGCTAAAAGGTTTGGTTTTGGTTTCTCCTTCAGAAATAAGCTTTTCTTCCTCAAAAGCTGAGTCTGTATTGTATAGACATCTCCTGCCTTGGTCCTCACAAACTCCAGTTTAACCAGAATTACTTTTAAATAAGTAGCTGTAGTTTATAATGTTGGACAGTGAAAGTAGCCCAGGCTATCCTAAAGCAATTGCTTAAAGTTATCCTACTGATCTCACACCACAGCTGTTTTTTCAATTTGGACGATTACAGCTCATAGTTGTCTTATATGTTGTCTTCCTGACGTCCTGAATCCTAGCCTCACCAACCTGTGGTCTCACGCTGTTTGATGCACTTGAAGACATACGGGTGGTGCAATTAGTGGAAATCATATCGCCATATTGATTATGGTGATTCAGAGCTGGTCCCCCAGAGTTTTTGTTGATTTTCGAAGGAAGTGGAGTATTAGGTCTCCGTCAAGATACATTTCGAGGGTGTGGTTATCCACAGCTTTGTACTTTCTCACATAAAGCTTACCCTCTTCCTAAGGTTTTTCCACAATCCACTGGCTTGAGTTTTAGACTATGGCACGCTAGCATGTTTTACATATCATAAATAGGACAGCAGCAAAATAAAGATACTTAATTTTATTGAAGACAGCAGTAACTTATGCAGTAAAAGGGATTTTTGGGAAGCATACCATTACTGGGCTGCTGTTATTTAATGGGTATAGCAAGGTGAGCATAGTTATCTGGTTTGAAGGAATTGATGTATCTCTGTGCCAGATGTCAATCTGATCAATTTTATATTATGGTATCACAGAATGGTTTGCATTGCAAGGGACCTTTAAGTACATCTAGTTCCAACCCCTGCTCTAGGCAGGGATGCTACCCACTAGACCAGGCTGCTCAAGGGCCCCATGCATCCTGGCCTTGAACACTTCCAGGGATGTGTACACTTACTCCCTTGGATTAGATTTTGTGCTTTGAGTAGTAATATTATACATTACCCAAGCTTTTCCCTGAAGTAGCTCATCATACAGCAATGGTCTGAAAAGGACTTTCTGCTCTTTAATAGAGTTTCCTCTTATTGCACGCAGCCATATGATATAGTCCTTTCTACAAAGTTCTTTCTTAAAGACAGAGCGATTCCCACTACACCCACTGGATATTTAAGTTCACATTTTCTAGTCTGGGAGCAAAACCTCTAACAATCTGGCACGAGGGCAGCTTTTCAGAGTGCTGTCCACATCTCGTTCCCGTTATCACTGACCAAACCTGCTCCCCTGGTACTGCCTGCACTGTCAGGATGGGTTGGTGTGTCCTGCTAACAGCCTCTCCTTAACAAGAGAGGCCTCCTGCACTTGGCTGTGCCAGCGTTAAATTAATCAAAGTCAACTACTTTCCCTCAACCTTTGTTCTTCAATCAGCCTTACCTGTGAGAAGGTTCTGCTCCTTTAGTCCCAAAGGTGTCTGGCAGCCAGTTATGCCCTTGGACCTAACCACTCACTAAGGTCTCAAACTCTTTGGTTGTAGAATGTGAATTGACTGAGTGAACTCAAGAAGTTTTAGTGCAAGATAGATAGCATGCTCACTAGGGAATCTGCCTCCATAGAAAGACACCTGGCAAAAGCAGGTGTATAAGAAGGAAAGCTGAAAATATTCCAAGTCTTTTGTTGTGCTCTACAGCAGCCATGTCTCCTCTTCCTTCTAGCAACCCAGGAATCTGCGACAAATTTGGGAAAGATAAGGCAATATTCTTGTTTTCACCTCTCTACCTTCCTGTAGTACTTCTTTCCTTTGATGCTATAATGAAGATTTTTTTACATATTGATACTAATTCCAAATATAAATAAATCAGTTGCTATATTTCTTAGTCAGCCCAGGAGCTTGAAAATGTAACTTGAATTACTCCTGCAAGCTGTGTTGGAGTCCTGCAAATTTCTCTGTCATAGTATTTAAAAGACAAGTGATTTGCATTTAATAAAAGGTTTTCTTATCCAAGTCCATGGTTGTGCTTGACCCCTCAGGTGTTTGTATAAAAACTTATTAGCATGCTTAACTCTGATGTCACTCAGATGAATGTCTCATTACCATGCAAATGGAGTTAGTGCCTTTCTGAGGTTAATTGTTACAAAGCAACAGAGATATGTTTCTATTGTAATTTACTCAACATACAGCCGCCATAGTCCAGCAGCCTAAAAGTCAACTACATAAACTTGGCTGGGGAAAACAACCCTATTGTAAGTAGTGGTTTGGACTGAGTTGTGTGTAACGGCAGCACTGATCCGCTCTTGAAATGAAGCCCTTAGTCAAACTAATCTCTGGCCATGCTTTACACCAAGGTCTGCTGACTTGCAGCCAGAGGGCAAATCTAGTTTAGAAGTTGGTAAATGGTGTTATGCTGTAAGTGTAGAAATCCCTTGGAGCAAGCTTCCCAGTATGGCCTCAGTCAGCAGTAGTGGTTAATTTACTGCAGACCACCTAGGCTATCTCCTTAGCAAACTGTGTTTTCACATTTCACAAAGTGCTCTAGAGGTTTAATAGAATTCTTCAGAGCACAAAATAGAATTTGAGTCCACTCTTTGGGAAATTATACCCTGGGATTCATTTTAAAATGCACATTAAGTTCTTTGAGCAGGTCAGAATATTTCTTTCTGGGATAATTTGGCAAGGTCTGAAGTGTTGCCACCTGATTTCCCATAATGGTATCTCAAAAACATTGTGACAGCTTTAAATACTGTCCCCCCTACATTATTGGAGGTGATGGGGAGAGGCTTATCTTTGGGTTTTTGTGGCAGGTACCTAGGAATGTGTGCAATAATAGAAACTATCTACTTTTGCTTTGCTATGTTTCTCAAAAGGTTGAAAACTAAAAAGGTCTCAGTGTATGCCTCACCATACAATACACTGACATGAAAAGCCTCAGGACTTTTTCACTGCTCAAGGAAAGACTTTAATTTAACAGCACATTTAGTTCAAAGTATTGTTCTTTCTCTTGCACAGTATCTCACAACATTTATTATACACCCTGGTAGAACAACAACTAGGAAATTGCGATGGCGATGTATGTGCTGTTGAAATAACTGATACAAATTAAAAGCACATAAATGGGAAATAAATCAGCACATTCTTGATTCCTTTTGTTAGACTCATTGCTGAAGAGAGACTTTCTTCTTATTTTGCCTGAAATACATGAGGTCCTTCTGTTTTAGCAGGTACTAATGTATCATCCCATAGCCAAAAAAACCCCATGACCATTTCCAGCAAAGCAGGGTGGGCCAAATCCCAGTCCAGATGAAATTAGTGAAACTCTGTTTTAATGGGGGTGGGGAGGTGGTCGGGATCACACTTGCTATACTCCTCCTGACAAAAATGTTCGTGAGGAAACCCCAGTTTGTCTACTTAGGCGCACTCCCAACATGGGTGCCCTGCGCCTGTGCTTCCTTTTGTACTGTGCTCCATCCAAATATAATATATGGGGGTATTTTCCACTACTGAGGTAGCTAAAGGCAGGATATCTCACACACCTAAAATGGTGCTGGGTACTGGTGACCAGTTTGGAGAGAGATGTTGTGATGACCAGCTACTGCCTGGGAGGGCAGAGCAAAGGGAGCGCTGCCACCGCTCTCTATTGCACAAGGCGGGCTTGCCTGAAGGATCATTTCACTATTAATTTTATTTTGTTTTTAATTTCTCTAACCCCCTCCTTTTGGTGGTCTCAGCAATCTAATTCTGGCTCTTCATTCTTCAGAGACAATTAAACAAAGTAGCATCTTGAGATGAGGTACTCTTTATCTCTGCAGAAGGACGCAGATGGAGACAGCGTGTCTTGGAAGATGTTTCCTGATGCAGTTCCATTTAACATAACCTCAGTTAAATTTCTCTAGGGCAGAGCAACTAACTTGCAAAATGCATTCCAGAAAGGAGTAGAGTAGCTAGCTGACAATATTTAATTAATGAAAGCAAGTTGAAAAAAACCCCAAACGTGTATTAATGCAAACAACTCCCCTTAAGACAGCATGACTTTTAGTTTTGATTTGTTAGGTTCCATGTTTACAGTTTTACGGTTGTCAACAAAACCATGTGAAATTTTGGCAAATATATATGTATTTATGCCTAAGGTGGTATCTTTTACAGCAAGTTTGGGCCTGCGGTGACATGTATTTATTTTAAAGAATATTTATTACTCAGAAATAAAGCTCTGAAAAATACAGGTTTCTATTGAAGCCACTGACAGATCCTCAAGGACAGTAAGCATGCCGATAAAAATTCATCTGGCTATTTTGGTCTCTCTGATATGCCCATATCACTTGATTAACATCATCTCCTCCCCTCCCCCAGAACTGTTCTCTTGGGTAGGTTAAAAAATGATCTCCTTTCTATTTCTACATTCTAATTAGGTGGTAATCATATGCTGCTCTGATTGAAATGAAAATCAGCCATCATGCCACTGTCATCTTGCTGAAGTCGAAGAAAAAAATGCTTTTCAACTGGTACAAAATTAAAATGATTTACTTGCTCTGTGTAGCTGCTCTCTCACCAGGCTCAGAGAGATTCAGTGCTGTCCCCAAAGCCCAAATCTAACTATCATCCCAACAGACAAGTCATTTTCTGAAATGATAAGGCAGCTGCCAAGGCAGCAATGCTTTTCTTATATGTTCTTCAGGCTGCTGTTTAGTTAGAGGGCTGATAAAGCCAAGTGGACAAAGCCTGTCTTTGTTACACATAATGCTTTATTTATTAACTTGAAAAAGTTTTAGTATTTTTGCTACAGCTACTGAGAAACAGGCAGGAAGGATCCCTCCTGGACAAAACTCTTAGAGCTCATGATGGCTGGGAATGCCCCAGGTCGATGTCCTGTGGGATGGTTTCTGAGATACTTGTTTGTGACCAAAATGAAACTGGGAGAAAAGAGTTGGGGACGTGGCTTTCTGTCAGCCGTTCCCTCTAAAATTTGTGGAGGAGCAAGGAAATCCATGCATAGTGTAGATGTTTTTGCTGAATGCCTCTTTGTAAAGGTTTATCTAACCTTCATGTACTGCATAAAAAACACCTTCAGTAACTCTGCTACAGCTAATGAGTGTCACTAATACAAGACAGAGCTTTGCATGGGTACTTTTCTGTTTACAGCAGTTAACTATCTAATAACTGAAATTTGTCAAAGAATTTATTCTTTTTATCCTTACAGTTTAATAGCAGTTATGATAGCAGGAGCCTGGATAGCTTGAAAATTCTACAGGCGTGTAGCTAAATTAACAAAATTGTCTCTACTTCAGGGCTGAGATTTTGTCTTGTGTCTTTGATTTATATTTTTCCTTGTGATTTCTGGATGTTTGGAGGGGCCTTACAACTGTAGTGATCTGTGTGAAAAAATACTTAAAAATAAGTAGAAACAGTGGCTTTATTTTTTTTTCTTGTAACTTCTTGCATGGCAAAAAAGATCAGGATAAGATCTTGTTATTTCTGTACTGGCTTTCAGCCAGAAATCTGATAATTTCAACTGGCTCCTCAAATCAACACAATGGTGTCTGACTGAACTGAATCAGTGGATTACAGCTGGGTCTTAGCAGGAGCTGCGCTGAGATGGGGTAAGAGGAAGGAGACGGTGGAGAAGGTTTTCCGTCTGCTCTGTGGAGGTTTGCAAGGAGGGTCCTGTTGTGGAGACAGTGCTTTGGGAGACTCATAGGAGAAGCTGCCTGCCAGGGATGGGTTTGGCTGGCAGTCACCAGCAGATATAAACCAGGTGGGATGGATGGGTACCAGCTGCTGGCCAGGCTGCCTGCCCAGCCACAGTCCCCAGGGAGAGAGATGGCACTCTGCTGGCACAGGCAGCAGCCCTTCCGCACAAGCCAAGAGCATGTGCTTGGTTTTGTTGGCACTTCCCTGGCATCCTGCAGAGTGTTTGATGGCTTTTTTGGGTGTTCTGTTTCCAATAAACTCACATGGCTGTTTTGCTTCTGGAAAGCTGCCACTTTGGTTTGATTTAAATTCAGTTCTCTTGCCTACAGTTTTTCCCAAAACAGAACGTCCAGTGTGGAATGTGAGGGTGAAATCATACTAAAATACAAAGAAATACATTAGGTGAGTCTCATACTGAAGCAAACATTGGATCACCCCATGAAGAACCAAACTGGTATGAAAGAGATAACTGTAAACAGAATATTTTGTTAGGTTTTATTCCATTTTCCCATCTAAGATCTGGCCAACTCCTACCATCATTTCCGACCACATTAGCCATCACCAGTAGGTCACAATCAAATGTATACAGAAGGAAACCCACATGGATCCTTATAGCCAGAGTGCATTCCCTGTGAGGAAAAGAATGAGTTTATTGCTGCTAGACTTCAGCATCTTGACATATAGCTTGAGATACATGATTCTGACATTTAATAGGTTAGATGATATTGGCCACATACTTCATGGGTTCTGTATCCTACTGTATTCCTGGGAAGGTGAAAAAGAGGTCTGTCTATTAAATATGAAATGACAGAGCAGATGAGAAGAGCACTGTGGATGTGGAGAGCATTGACAATGAGGGCCAGTGGAAAAATGAGAATGACGGCAGGCTTCCAAGATAAAATACCTGAAAATTAATACAGAAAAAATTGCTTAAATTCAAATGTGAGCACAGTTTAAGGGTGCATATCACCTTCCTACTTAGACTTCAGGACAGATTATGGGATTCTTTCATTTATCTGGGATTAATGAAAAAATGGAAAATAAATTAGGTGAACTAGGAAATTCTTCACTTCCATAGGAATTGTAAACAATGCTTTGTGGGAAGAGGTTTTGAGCAAACACCACACAGAGACTTACTCAGGGTTTCTCCTTACTTCTAACCTGATCTCTCGTGAGATAAAACAAAGAAGATTAACTTTTACCACCACAGACTGTTTACAGCTACTAAATCTAAATAGAATTAATTTCTTGAAGCCTTATTTTTTTTTTTCCTAAAAATAAAAAAAGGATAAATATACTTTGGGACTAGTAAAATATGTGGAAAACAACCAGTGGTTAGATGATAAATACAGGTGAGGGTGAAAGCAGAATTAAGTAGCTTTAAAAGCAATATAATTTTACAGTTGAGATGGAAGTTTCCATAGCACAGAGCACAGCTCTGACTTGCGGTTATGCCGTGTAAATAACAAGGCGGCATTGCCATGTCTCTCTTATTTTCTGTCTTCATCCTGATTCAGGAGCACATTTTCATTCAGGAATAAATTTGCATTTACCAGAAGTGAACTTGGGATGCTTTTCTGAACCAGGAGTATTGAACTTCTCCGAGCTAGTATATTTGTCTCATCTTTGCTATTAGACCTAAGATACCCCTTGGTAGGATGCTTCCCTGCTCTTTAGTACGTCAGGCTGAAAAGAAATACTAAGAACCAGCTGCTATATCTTCGTCCACATGATCAATGCACAATAAATCCAGGGGAGTAGGTGTCTTCCTGATTTCTCCCCCTTGCAAAACCTAAGGTCTTTCAGGAACCCATCTCTAAATTTCCTAGATTTGATGATGTGTGAGGAAGGGATTTTTCAGGTTCTGCATTCTTTTCTGGTTTCTTCTATACAGCTTTTCCACACACTTAAAAGGCACTGTGTATTTAAACCTCAATCCAGCTACATAATTTCAGGTTGGGGAAAGGGTTTTATATGTGATTTTCAGCCTCTTCTGCTGGAAATTTCACCTTTCATTTAAAGCCCCTTTGGCCTTTGTGATCCAAAAGGTTAGAAAACCTTAGTCTTATCCTTTAGTTGAGAGTGATGGCCTGTTTTATAGACAAAATGCAGTTTATATGATTAATTTCATTTATTCGTTTTGCTTTCACATTTTTTAAAAAGTGAACGTCAAATGTCTTCTCCATGTATGGAAACAAGTCTTTGAACTTGCACTGTTGCTTATTGTTCTGGAGTGAGTGCTCAAACCTAATACGAAACAAACTTATCACACAGCACTTTGACTCCCCTGAATTCAATCCTGATGCCTGTTGGATGATAACCTCTTCCCTGTGGACATTTAAACAAACATTTCCCTTTGGGGTGGCATATAATAATATATGGTCTGTATGATGATAACCTCCTGATGGGAAATGTTTCAGAAGGGACAATAGAAATGAAGTGCTTTAGTCCTGCTGACTGTGTTCCCTGCTAAAATCTCTCCCCACAGACCTCATATAAAGTTCATTAATATTTACAAAGCAAACATGTTTCCCTTCAGACAGTTGAGGTGCCACTGCCCTTGATTTTTGTTGTATTCTATGAACTTTGATACAGTGTTATATAGCATAACTGCAATATCTCATTAATATGCATACTTAGATTTGTAGAATATCCTAGATGTTTTTTATCTAGTGTGATTTTTACGGGGTATATCATTTGAGAATAAAATCTCATTATAACTACAGGTTGCTTATGTGTGTATGCTCATCAGATGGGGTCTGAGTCTTCATGGGAGTTTGGGAAATGCCTGCCATGCTGTTAGTACTGAACTGCTTATTAGCAAGGTGGAGTTGTGTATATAAGAAATTGCTGTACTGCAAGTTATCAAAGATACTTGTAATTCAATGCCCTTAGTGTAAATCCAAACAGTAAGCTTCTATAGACTACCACTAGTCCTCAAAGCCTTCCTAAATTTTACCAGAGATTGAATTTTTGCAGTGAAGGCATTTTTGCATCACAGTTGCTATTGAGGAAGGGTGGGCATAAGGATCCCTAATCATAGAATCACAGAATGCTCTGAGTTGGAAGGGACCCACAGGAATTGTCAAGTCCAACTAGGGTGGCAGTGTTAGTGTTTGTTACAGGAGATAGAGGAAAAGCCTGAAATAGCTCCCATGTTGAAAGCACAAGCATTTGGAGAAAATAGAGTGGTTTATTTATTAGCACTTGCGGTAGTGTGAGAGTAGTGCTTCAGTTTCTGCAATGCTCTCTTTGAGACAGAGATGTCTTTGAGGGACAATCCCATGACATGCAATTTATACCTTAGTACTACAAAAAGAAATCTAGCTTGTATGATGCCTCCAAATAGCAGAAGCTGAGAGGGAAATAAGCAGATGTACATTTTTTCTGAGATACTAAGAGAATAAAGAATTCTTTGTAGGTATATAATACCACATATAAGTACTACTTCAATATGAGATTGCCCAGTGAACTGGGATTTCCACCTAAATGATGAGTGACTCGTCTTTATTGGTGATTTACGGTCACCTTCTATGTTGTGTATGTGGGAAAAAGGGATCTTGCTGCTGTCAAATGAGCTAAGATCTGGGGCAGATGTCTATCTGTGGATAGCCATGGAGACCCTTTATGGTTTTTCCCTCTGGCCTGGACTGGGGCAAGGGGGCTGACATTGTCTCTTACACAGAGTATTACCTGAACTTTAGAAATGATGTGCTGAGAAGCTGTTTGATCCAGATTTTTAGTTCCCAGATATCTTAGTTGAAACTAAGGGAGAATTGCAATAGATTTTATAAGTCTACTTTTAGCTAGTGGGTCTTCTGAAGTGTGGAGGTGGAAAAAGTTGATCTTGGATGTCCAACATATCCAAAGCAGTCCCATGGAGTAAAAATGGAGTGCTGTTACAGGGTATCTGGCAGTTTCCAGTATGCTTTGCTCTCCCCTCCTTTGTACTTTCTTTCCCTTTGCAGTTTCTTCCTTTCAACCATCCCTGTTCTGCCCCCTGTATGAGTGGTGAACTTGTCTATTTATATTCTGCTCTATTGCCTGGGCATTAAGCTGAGTGCTTTGGACCAGGAGGTGGAAAACAAAGGCTGCACCTCGACTCTAGGTCTATCTTGTGTGCTGCAGCTGTTGTTTATAGGTAGGGATTTCAAGTCCAGCTGCTCCTTATTGACCCTGTGGGGAAGTGGCAGGTTGAATCAATTATTTGACATGCACATTCTCTGTTGGCACAATTCTCCAGAGCCTTATAATGGCACAAATTATGATACTTGCTAGTGAAAAAAGAAAGTTACAATTTTGTATAGCAATTAATACGCAATTAAGAAGGCATTCTTTTATCTTTCCAAGATTTTATTTTTTCCAGCTATTTTTAGATTTGAATCGACTGAATAGTTAAAGAATTGCTTTTGGAAAGGAGGATGGGAGTAGTATTTTTTCCTGCATTAGCTTTGATTTTTCTTCCTTCAGGGACAGCAAGAAGCACAGACAGATGTTATTTAAAACAAAATTGAACATGAAATGCTATCAAACCATTTACTGTCTCTGAACTATAATGCAGCAGTTCTGTGTTTAATGATGTATTGTTTCTTATTATGCACTGCATTGGTGTTCAAACTTAAATCAGTTTAGAAAAATAATGAGATTTGAAGGTAAATGGAGTGTGTATCTGGAAACAATCTATGTCTAAGGTATTTTGTTAATTTTCTTGGTGCCCAGGGTAGTGACATTGCCCAGCAGGATGAAAGGAGGAAGAGGTTGAAGGGTGTTGGGCTGTGCATGGGTTGAGATGTCAGCACAATCTGAAATGACAACGTCTGGGAGCAAAAGAACAGAGCACTCACAACCTCCCTTTGGCCTGTGGCAGCACCGCTGAGGCTCCAGCACGGGTGTCAATTTGTGCCACTGCCTGGAGCGCTTTTTGTGATGGTAACACATTGTCACTTTGGACCTGGATTGAGACATTCAGGGCCACAAAGCAACCCCAGTTCAGCTGCTGTGCTCCCTCAGACACGTGTCACCTGTGCTGTGTTTGACCTTGTGATGTACAAGCAATAAAGGCTCTATATTTTATAATTGTCTCCAGAGCTGTCATGTCCCAGTTTTCAGCTAGATTAATTAGCACCCATGTGAGTAATTCCATACGCAGTCATTTTGAGCTGTTAATTTCCTTCCAGATTATTTTCTTCTAAATGTTCTAGAAAGTGGTTTGGAAGAAATATTCAGTAGTTAAAAGAAGTATCTATGCATGTGAAGCCATAGATGGTGTATATTCTATAAAGCTTTGTCAAACAAAAATATATGACAAGTATAAGGTTTTGCTGACTGGGTGGCCTCTGCGGGCTTTTGCTAAAAGAGGTCAGATTGGTTCTGTGAACTTAAAACCATAACTGTACTAATTAATGTGATAGGAACGTGTTAGGAAATGCAATATAATTATTCACATAACTGGGTCATAATTTCTTTTTCAGTTAGTTTTTGAGCACGTTGCCACACCACAATGCTTTCCATTAATAATGAAGACATTTTAGAGAAATAGTATTAGCAGCTGGTTGACTGTAGTTAATTGATATATTATTGTATTCCAGCACGTTCTGTCAGGGACTGCTGTGAATGGCTTAAAGGCTTCTAGGGAGAAATAAAACTAAGATAACCATGGAGAAGTTGTTTAACTTAATAGTTCTCAGGCTCTGTGTACCCTGATTCAAGGAGGCAAATATGTAGAGAATTTTGATTTAGAAAATAATGATATAATGAATTTAATAAATGTTGTCTGTGGGAATAGCACATCAGCTCTTGTAGGGTAATGCAGTGAGGCTCCGGAGAGTTTTAAAATCTGAGTGACTGAACGACATAAATCCATTTATTTATGGATTTAATCCAGGCATCTTTGTCAAAAATTGAAGTAATCAATTGACAAGGAGGTTAAGGAATGAACCCTTTATGTAACTGAGGCATACTAATTACTGCCTTCCACCCTCCCAGAATTAACAGAGCTTCAAATAAATGCATCTTTGTTTTCAGAGTGAGGACTAGAGAAGAGAGGCAGAGTAAAGCCCTGGAGACGATTTAGCAAGTCCTTCACCTTCAGGTCACCAATTCCAATCCAGACTATTTTTCCCACGTTTGAGAGGTTCCCAGCCTTTGTACTAGTCTGGTCCCTGTAGAATGAAATGGAGAACATGACTTTGGTCCTGATCACGACTGACAAGACTCTAGTTGTACCAATGGAGATTATGCATTGAAAGAGTCTTAATCTTCAGTCACAGCACCCACCTGGAGATTTTGCTTTTCTCTCCAGAGTGCCTGGGATTAAGCGCAAAACAGCAGCCTTTGGTGTGGATAATTGCAAATGTTCAGGGATGTAAGCAGGAATTTCTTCTGAGGTGTGCATATTGCAGGAAATGGAAAGTGAGTACTTCAAAAATTTCATTTTTGAATTTTTTCTCATTCAAAAGAACTGAGCTATTTGATCACAGAACATTTTATTGTACAGTTAATTACGTCAAATAGGCTGAACTGAGATAGAGTTCTTATTGGCTTTTTTTGCTGTGTGTATAATTAGATCTACAGAGCTGTTTCCTCAGCTGGCGTCAGGCTGCTTAGCTCTATTTAAGTCAATTTGCATCAGCTCAGAAGCTGGACCCCGGTATTTATGGAACCATTGTCTGATTATTATACCAGAGTAACACACAGCCAAGTTCTGTACCCTAAGGAAATTTAGGCCAAGATGTATAAAGTCAGAAAAATGGTACTGTGTTCACTTTTAAGTAATGATGGGCTAATCTCAACCTTCAGCACTCTTATTTGGCGCTTTTTAGAACTTACAGCAATTGGGTACAGAAGTAAAAAATTGCCACAGTGTTTTGTGGATGGACTTGAAATTCAGAGGAAAACTTGTGGTGGGGGATTTTGGTCTTTGCAATCTGTGCAGGTATGGAAAAGTTCTACAACTGAAAAATATAGAAACTCTCCATATTCAAGCTTCCAGATTCTGTTTTAAAAGGTGACGCTAAAAATACCAACTTTCCCCTGCTAACTGCTTTTTAAGTGTAAGGCCAGTGTTACCCTGATGCTTCCTACAACTGAAAACACAGGAATCCCAAGAGTAGCACTCTATGTATCAATTAAATTATTTTAATACAGTTAATCTTTCAAATTATGCTCGAGCTGTTCATGGATATTTTTAGCTCTGTGGGCCTTGGAATGCCCAGTTTCTTGCACTCTGCTTTTATGTTCATAATTGCCAGAAACAGGCTTAACAGATGCATTAAAAATACTGTAGAAAATGCCAATGTCTAATCTAGTGATTAATAAAGTTACAGTCATTTACCTCAACTACTGCTTTGAAAAAATGCTTTGCCTCACACTAATTATTTCTGTATTGTCCTTATTCGCATCACAAGCATTTCACATCACAGGCATTTTGCTGTTCTTCATCTTAACTTATTAAATCCTTCTTGCTCATGCATGAATCTGGACAGCTGGGTGCCACTAATGGGGCAGCTAGTGCTACTCAGTGGTCTATAATCAACATTTTGTTGCCACACATTAGCATCACCCTGCATGCCTGAAAGGACTAAGAAATTTGATTTTTAAAGCAACAGCTGATTAGGGATGATTAACAAAAAAACTAGAGGGTCATGGATATTGTGTAACACTGACTCTTGTCCTTTCAGAATCCATCCTAGAATGGCATATCTGCTACGTCAGTGCGAACAGAAATAGATGACCCATTATCCAAATGTTTTTATCAGTAATCATTTCTCAAAGGCTGTTCAAAACCAAACACATTTAATAGCATTTAAATGAAAACAAAGATGGAAATTGTCATAAAACCATGACAAAGAAAATATGTCTATTTTAAACAAAACACCAATTCATTTTTCTGCAGTGTCAGTGGAATACAAGATGTCATGATAAAGATATAAAAATATTGCTAAATCTACCTTAAATGACTTGGTGGATACCAGAGTCTTCCACACATTGAGGTTGATTTGAGGACTGTAAAAAGAAGCAGTTCATTTTGGATGGAGAGTGAGATACACTGGGAAACCCAAAATTGTACCAGGCACCCTTGAATGACCACTGAAGAGTATCGTCAATGGTTTTAGTGTAACCTTTATACATTTATGATAGCTCAATTTCTTCAGAGTGCTCCATAACTATCATCTGCACCTGTATGCAGGACTGTTTCCAGTTTACAGTTTTGTACGGCAGTGCTTTTCTTCATTAAAAGAAAAACAGTAACAACAAAGACTAAAAGAACCCCACAGCACAGAAACTCACGAAACATCAACCCCAAAAAAACAGCCAAACAGAAAACCCCACCAAGAGCCTCTGTGAATCCAACAGTTCCTCTTGCATATCTTTCCTCATTCCTCATCCTGGGGACCTCAGTGTATGCCTCTGTTAATCATGGAATGGTTTAGGTTAAAGCTCATCTTGTTCCAGCTTCCCTGCCACACCTTCCCACTAGGCCAGGTTGCTCAGAGCTCCATCCAACCTGCCCTTGAACACTTCCAGAGATGAAGCATTCACAGCTTCTCCAGGCAACCTATTCCAGTGTCTCACCATCCTCACAGGGAAGAATTTCTTCCTAATATCTAATCTAAACCTACTCTCTTTCAGTTTGAAGCCATCTCCCCTTGTCCTGTCACCCCAGGCCCTTGTAAATAATCCCTCTCCATCTTTCTTATAGGCTCCCTTCAGGTACTGGAAGGCCACAGTTAGGTCACCCCAAATCCTTTTCTTTTCCAGGCTGAACAATCCCAATTCTCTCAGCCTTTCCTTGTAAGAGAGGTGCTCTAATGCACTTCTAGTGCTACAGATACCCAAGAGAGGAGACAATGCTTTCTGATATTATTGTACTTGTTAAAGAGTGATTTTGGATGGGAAGCACCGATCATCTTTGTGCTGCCTGTATTCAGCTGTTATCAGAGCTGGAAGAATCATTCAACTGGGAAATGCCCTTTGCTGTGGGATTTTCACAGTATTCTCCTTATTTCAGATTCTTAGCCACCCCAACACTTGGCTTCGATTGGATGTCAGCAGCAGTTTAGAAAGTGGACAACATGGCATTTCCATGTTTCAGTAATGCTGAGTCCAGATGTGGTCTGTATTTGCCAGGAATTACTTTTGGATATTTTTTTTTTTCTGACAACAGAAAAAAAGATGTGATGTAGTTGTCTAGGTTCCCATTTGGGAAAGGTTGGGAAACAAAACAGCAAAAATTACTTTGTAATGATTATAAAAATATTACACAAGAAAAGGTATAGATTACGTGCTTCCTTCTGTCATACTTTCACTGGTAATTATTAAAACAATTACGTTTGTATTAAAAATTGGGAAGAAAGTGAAATACTAGTTGCTGCACTCTTGATTGCAAACCACAAAGTGATGTGGATTACAGAGCTGTTGGTGCACTCCTGAGGTGCCTCTAGGCAGCGAAACTTAATGCAATCACAGGATACATACTAATGTACAAACTGTTTCAGTTCATCATTGTAGTGGACATTATTAAGATAATTATTTGATCCTTTGTGACTCACCATTTTATTGTGCTGTTATATACATCAGTCTAATCTAGTGAATATGTTTTGAGGTACAGTTTTCATCTCTTCTTGCAAAAATGGTTTATTGCAGAAGGCAACCTTATTAAAGACTTGTCACTTCAGAGATCTGGTGACAATAAATGCTTGGCTGTTCATTTACTGGCAAGTCACACAGCTAAAAACAAAAGCAATGCAGAAAGTGACATTAAAAAAAATGAGTGTTTAGCTCTGTGCTTTGGCTGGTTCTATTTCTTCTGATTTTGCTTGAGTTCAAGTCGGGCTTAAAATAGGACATTTTGTTCCACCTCCTTAAGTTCAGAAGGTGTCTGAACATACGTATAAAATGCAGTTCAAGGTCCAAGTGGAAATTTATTCTTGACCCAAGTCTTTTGTTTATGTCTTATGACTCTGCTAATATTTTTGCTAGCTGATTAGTCTGCAACTACCAATTCTACATGTATGTTTGAATTACTAGAGAAATGGCAGTGGCAAACAAAATCCTATAAGTAATACTAAAATATCATTATTTCTATTGCTTTTTTTACCCTGTGAACGTCTTCATCTGTGTTTTCTGAGATCTGTGATATCCAGCTAGAATACAGTAGATATAGATTAGCTGTATTTCAGCTGTACTTTCAGTGAGAATATGTCAATAGAGAGGTCATAGGCTTGTTCACAAAAGAACACTGATATTCACATTGGATAAAGACTTTTGGGGAGGGGGTCAGAAGCCTACAGTTTTGATGAATTTGGATGAACACACAGATACATGTGTTTTTTGTTGTGCTGAGCCTCTAGGTGATGTTTTTGAGATTTTTAGGTCTGATTTTTGCCAAAACTCCTACAAATTTTGCAGTTTAGAGAGAAAAAATAAAAAATTGCAATTCACTATGTGCACCATATGGCAAAAACATAATGTTTAAGAGGAGGCAGCACTAGAAAATTAGATCAAAAGCAATTGTCTGGAATTCAGAATGTTAATAGCAATTTGTATCTTTAGAATGGGAATGGAAGAACACAAGGTATTGTTTATAATTGCAATTATAAGCACAATAGAAATGACAATAGGTAGCCAGTTTAAGGCAGCTCTGCCAACGTGTTCCACGCAACAGTTCCTTGTAGTGGCCAGCAGTAGCAGAATGCGGAAGCATTTTGCATTGGGGAACAAATTCAACAAATGAACGCTGATGCATTTGCATGTGGCAAATCAGTGACTGGCAGCTGTTGATAAAGATGCATCACCCTCTGGTTCTGTTCTTCCTCATCAGCACAGAGGTTAACCGGGAATTTGTAGGCTCTTTATCTCTTCCACAAGGGTTGTCTTTGCCATACGGTGACAGCACTGCAAGACTGGGCGCTCATTTCTTGTTTTGTGAAACAGTGAAGAGATCCAATTATTTCCAGTGCTTCAGAGGCTGGTCTTCTGTACAATCATTTAAAAAGGAAGAAAACAAGTACATATTAAAGGGCTCAATGGCTTTTCTTCTGTGTTTTTCTATACCTTCCTCTCCTCTCCTTTCCCTCCACACAAGTAAAGAAACAAAGCAGCAGCTTTCTGACATTTATCATGGACATTAATTATACTATCTCCGGCTTCCAGGACTAGGATATTATGAGGAATGTATTACCAATTTAGGCTTTTTGAAAGTGGTACATTATTAATATAATTAAGTAGGAGTACAGGGTCAGCAAGTGAGGGAAAGTGAGTTCATCAAGAGTGTTCTCTTGATTTTGGAATCGAAATTTTATTTCATAAAGCGCTCCTTAATTACTTATGGGTAAACATATCTGGGGAGTGTGTATTAGCTACTTGTTTATCTCAAAACTTTGTTTTCTGGTCTAAGCAATGCAAAATCTTTCTTGAATTAAAGTTAATTCTGGGGAACAAACTGAATTGTTTAGTGCAAAATTATGAATTAGTGTATTGATTCTGTATGATTCTGTATAATTCTAATTATTTTTTGCTGTAGGAAATTATACCTTCAACACTTTTCAGCAGAAACATGTGCATTATAAAATTTTTAACAAATGTCTTGTTACTACCAAAATGCAATTACTAACCTAAATGCAATCTCCCTTTTGATGAAATCCTAAATTAAGTCCTCCTGTACTGTCATTATTATGGAAGGATGCTGCAACAAACTGATAATTATTTGTCCAGGAAAATTCATCATTTAATTCACATACTGATTCTTTTAGAAGTGACACAGAAAATACTTCCAGGAGATGCCAGTTTAAAATCATACTTTGAAACCAAGCCCTACCATGAAAAAAACATTGTATTGGATATGTGTTTTTGAGGATCATCAGAGATCTCTGAGAGATAATGACAGGGAGGCTATTTAAATTTAGATGTACCCAATCTATTTCTTGTAATAGAAAAGTAGGTTTACCAAATAGTGGAAGAAATTGACTTGAACTGTGGAATAAAAATGATGAAAGAAATAGAATAAAAGTGTATGAATATATGGTCAATAAAATATATTAAAAAATAGTTTTGAAAAATATATGGAGACAAAACAAAAATTAAGATAGCTTCTCACCACTGAAACATGATTCTAGTATCAGTGCTGCTTCCCGGCTCCTGTCAGTGAAGTTTGGAAGCTTTATCACACATGAAGACCTGACCCTACTCAGGGCAGCTAATTTAGCATTTCATCTCTCAGATGACACAATTTGAATGAAGAATCCAATCACTTTTTATAATCTTGTAAGATTTTTCCTTTTAATTCTTACAAGGGACATATTTAGGTGTTCAGGGCTGTTCTTGAATAGGGTTTACGAATTTAATCTGATTAATTTTATGTTCCTTAATGAGTTTTCCTAATCAAAAGCAGAATCAGATTTCAAAAGCAACATAGGTCCTACTTTAGGCTAATGAACAACTGAGTAAATTTTAAAATGTGAATTTATAGAGCTTAGCACATTTTCTCTGCTTTTGGTGATGGTGGTGAACATTGAGAGCACGGTTTTGAGCAAGAGCCATTCAAATCTGTATACAACACTGACAAATCTGCCAATTTATACTGTAGCTATTTCTGCTCTATTGTAGGAAGTTCTCCATGCTTCCAGACAAGGCATGCATGATCTTTTTCACTGTTATGCTAATGTTGAGGAAGATGTTGTTTACAAGTGCTTTTTTCCTCTTGGTACTTGCATCCCATCAGTGTAACAAAAGGTCATAAATGAACAATAGAGTGGAGTCATGAGTGAATTATTCTCTTTTAACTACAAGTATGCCACACTATTTTTATAATTTCCCGAAGAATTATTAAAATGTCCCTTGAGACCTAGAGGAAACTGCTGAAGTTTTGGGATAGTTCTCTGTCCTTTTTTTGTGCATCATTTTAGGCAGATACAGCTTGTAACTTTATCTGAAAAAACAAAGATGAAACTTGCAACTGGATTGTATAGGATGGAAGATGTTGTAGTTTCAGTTATTTGTTTAAAAACAGTTTATTTTTCTGTGCTTAAAGTCTCCGTGGATCCAAGTGCATCATACATGTTTTGGTAACACTGGAAGTTGTCTATTCTTCATAGAACATGTGTGTATAGGCGTGATGCTGCAAAAATGGAGGGTGGTTTTGCTAGACATAGTTTAGTTGAAATAAGTAGCTGTTTCAGTGCTATTTTCTTCACACTAGTTCTTCCCCAAAACACTAATTAGGTGGCCTTTTTATTACAATTGGCCAGATTTACATCTCCCTTTTCCTACAACTAAAGACACTTTTTGCACAGGTAGAATGGAAAAGGGTATGCTCTATGTCTCAGAGCATTCCCTCTTGCTGTGAAGGATTGTACGGTCTTGTGCAGGAAAAATTCCTTTATTCCTGAAAACTGTGGCCACTGTAGAATTTTTTCCTGAATTGAGCTATATAGGTTGGGTGTGCAAGCAGCTGGAGGATAATGAAATAAAAGCATTCCCACAGTGCCTTCTTTCATCTCTGTTTAGAAGCAGTGTGTTAGGTTGTATCATCATGGGATTATTTACTTTAAAATAGTGATTCCTTCCCTTGCCTGGTTTTTTTCAGACTTTTATCATCCCCATGATGAGACTAACATGAACTCTAGAAGAATTTCAGTTAGAGAGAAGTCTCTTAGGTAGAGGTTCAGATAGTATCCAGCATCAACACTGCTCTGAGTATGCTTATACTGATTTTACTCTATGTTCATTCCCTTATCAGTTTCAGATGCTTTCATAATACTGTCATCGTCTTCCAGGATGCAAGGAGTAACATCTATAAAAATAGAGTGATTCAGAGGCCCAATAAAACTGGCTAAAATTTGGATTTATTACCAGGTGTTTTGAAACTTTGCAATTAAGTCTCTAAGTTCAGAATGTATGTGGGGCATACAGGTAAGTATTTTACATATGCTTATGTTACTCAGATTTTTAAATCTTATGCCAAGCATAACTCACACGCCTAGGAGCCAAAGTATCATTAACTTTCAGTGAGAAATCTCAAAAGCTTTCCATGAGAGCTGGTGTTCTGGATGACTAAGTAATCTCTGGAAAGGTAACTGGACAGTGAAGTACTTCTGACAGTTTTTTTACTTCAGTTGGACTCGGATACCCCCTCACGGAAACACAAACACTCCTGAGCTGACAAGACTGTGCCTCAGAGTAACTCTTGCCGTATGGCCTCTGTCACTTTCACTCTAAGGTTGCTTCCACCAATATCATCCTATGATGGTGCTATGATGTTGTTGGCTGGTTTGTGGGCACCATGCCCAGGAGAAAAATCAACGTGCCCTCAAGCAAAATGATAGCACTATGATTTTAGAAGGTCACTGATCATCTCTTTGGCACCTGGCATTTATATATTAATTGGGGAACCCTTCAAAATGACATTTCAGGTAATGAAAACTAAATCAGTGTGAGGCCTGGTACATACCCATACAGATCTGAACTGATGCCAAAGCACATCAGTGCTTTGCTGTGGGATCAGTGACATTTAAGACCTGATATTAGAAAGCCATCAGTCAGAAGTTTAGGCCTTCTATTAAGGACAAGTTGGAAGCTGTTATTTTGTGGCGCTCTAAAGGTATATTTCTCCAAATCTTTGAACTGATGTTAATAAGTGTTTTTCTAAAATGGTTTTATCTTACAGAGCAGGATTTGCGCTGCCCAGTACACATTGCCCAGTTGGGGCTATTTGGCTGTCATTGTGGTTTTTGTCCATAGCTGATGGTTGAGTGCTGCTGTGGGGCAGCACAGAGCTGGTATTATTGCCCTGTTCTTACCTGCTTCCACTAGCAGATAGGTCTGGACTAATGGATGTGACTGGATCATGGATGGTCTCAGAGGAATCTTGATGTAAATCTGTTACGTCAGCTTTGTGTGAGATTACCTACAGCCCATTTCCACTACTGGAACAATCAAGATTGTTTATATGAAGCAACACATTCAAATATGTTCTGTTTTAAGACTAAAGACCCTCTGAAGCAGCATATCATATCTTCTTGTGCATAACAGCAAAATGCAACTGGAGATTTGATGCAAACAAAACAAATTATGTGACTTACAGAGCAGAACAGCTCACTGAGCTGTATCTAAAAACCTTCTTATTTTACACAGTGTCTCTTCAGCAGAATACATGCTAAATATTTGACAGCTGATATACCTTTTAACCAACTACAGTGTACTGCCATCATGCTCTGTCTCTTCCAGGTTTCTTGATTTATGGTTGCCTGAATTGCAAGGCATTAATCTATGGATGTGGTCCATTTTTGTAACCACGTCTCACCAAATCCACTTGAGCTGTGTATAGAAGTGGAGATTCCCACATACATACATTCTCACAGTGAAGTACTTATTTAATTTGTCCTTTGTTTCCAATGCAGGCATTTTAATCAATATATTTATTATTAGGGAGGCTTGAGCTTAAGGAGAAATCCAATCAAATTATGTTCTCTTCATTGAGAAAGCATTTATCATTTGGTGCTGCAGCTGTCCAGGATGCTGGAAAATGATGACTTTTGGCAAATGTACCAGAAGCACATTGAAAGTTGAAAGAATTTCATGGGATGCTCACAGTCCACTTAATATCTATGTGCCTGTAAATAGTAGTACAAGGTAAATACTAAGCTGCAAATTAGCTGCATGAGACTCCTGTTGATCATCTAAAGCAGTCCTGATAAACTGTTTAGTTCTCTGTTGTAAGCTTCTAGACTGTCATCCAAGCTCCTCTTCTTCCTGAGCTTTAAGAAGAAAGAAAAGAAAAAGGTATTTTTCTAAGTTTTGTTGCTCAGAGAATTGACCCCTGAGGACTGCTAGACACATGCACAGCAGCTTGGGAGAATAAATCTCTCGCCTTTATGAATCCATGGAGCACTTGCCTTTTTTTCTCAGCAGGATCAAACCCTTTAGGCAGGCAAAAGCAGACAGCCTTTTACATCTGTTTAACTCTTTCTTCTCTAATTTTGTACTGAAATCCATCATTCTTCATTGCTTCTTAAAGCTTAGATGAAGCCATCTGCTAAATGGGAGAGAAAAGTGTGTGTGCATAGATGGATAAACATTTTATAAAGTTTCTACAGTTTTCATAATATTTTAAATTAGATGTGGATTGACTCTCTTTTAGGAGTTACTGTCAGAGGGAATGATGGAAATTAATGATTGAGCTATCTGTGCCCCACTGGCTGCACTAAAGTAAAAAAAAATGCTTTGCAAATCTTTGTAAATGTGCTCCTAACTTTGAGACGTGTGTTTGTCAAATATTTGGATTATGCTTTTGTATACTATCAGTGCTTCCAAACTGATAGTTTCTATGAGTTTGGCATAGAAGAAAGGATTTGATTGATTTGTGATGTCACTGTCATAAAGATTTGCACAGAGCAATTGATTCTCTAGGATTTAACACAATTCAAAAATGTAAACATACAAAATAGAATACAAAGTTATCCTTTTTTTAATGAATGCTTTGTTAAATAAATGTTCACAGTCTTAAACAGTACCAGTAGAAGTGAAATGATGGAAGCTACCTTGGGAGCTATATAACCTATAGCTCGTCTTAGCACTCTCTAAGTTTAATAGCTGCACTAAGAGTTCCTGTGTCACAGTATGACACCAGTGACAGTGTTTTGCTGTAAACAATCTGTCAGAAAGTGTTCCTTTTTTTTTCTGAGGTTTTATAGCAAAACTCTATGTTATTGTGGACCTGAATACCCATGAGATGATAGGTTTTCATATTAGGCTTTGTCTTCTAGTTTTCTTCTCCTTTCCACATCTGGGAATTGTTTCTTGAAGGTATCCTACCCTATTCTATCCTCTTCAGTAGATGTTTTTTTTGATACTGAATTTGCTTTGTGTTAGGATAGCTGCATTCCTGCCTTCATCAAAGGTTGTTTCACTCTGTTTTGCTTTTATCTGGACATTTCCAGAGAAGATCTTTTACTTTGCTATCAAGTACCTTTTCCTTTTCTACCTCTAAGCCATTACAGATCTTGAACAGAATTTAAGTTACAGCATTACAAAAAAATGCACACCACTAAATTGGATGCTAGAGGCTTGAAACACACCCTGGATGTGGTGGTTTGGTTTGAGTTTTTTCTTCTTCTTCTACCATAATGTTGTTTTTAAGGGATGGTACAGAAAGCTCTGACTGATAATGTTCACTTCTTTCCTCCCAGGTAGACTTCCAGCCAAATGTTTCTTGCCACTAAGAAGAGTCAACTACAACTTGTGTCACAGAGAAAGAGGAGCTACGAATGTTCCTACTTGTGCCTTTCCCCAGACTGCAAAATTAGTCAGATTCTTGCATGGAAAAACCCAGAAATTCTTAGCTTTAGCCAGAAAAAAAAGTTCTAAAATGTCCCCATTCTTTCCAGAATAATTGCAAATTATATTTCAACACCTTGCCATCCTCAGTCCCCTGCAGAGTCAACAGGCAGAGCTGCAGCAGAAAGCAATAGCACCACAATACCTTTTCCTGCCCACCCACTGTTACTGAAGGGAATTTGGCCCCCCTCTTACCCATCACAAAGAAGAAAATGGAAGTGTCAATGGAAACATCACCCTGGCCCCACAAAGAAAATTATCAGCTGTTTCTAATCAGGAGCGTTATTAGGGTGTATCTATTTACAGAAATGTTTCTGAGTAATAGAAGGGCACTTCTCTCTGTGTCACCATAACATGTGAGTCTCCTCCATGCCCCTCATGGCTGTTCCTTTGCTGAATCCAAATTCAGTGGCAAACAACTGAGTTGCTTCGGGATCTCTGGTTACCTGGTTTTATGAAGCCAGTCTTCATGCTCAGGTGGGGTTGGCTACCACAAGGTGTACTGGTGAGAGCATCCTAGAATTGTAGAATGGTTTGGGTTGGAAGGGAGGTTGTTCCAACCCCTCTGCCATGGGCAGGGACACCTTCCATGAGACCAGGTTGCTCAGGGCCATGTCCAAGCCTCGCCAGTGTTGGATGGGGCCCATCCAAGCCCCATCCAACCTGGTATTCATTGACATGAGCAGTCCCTGCAGCATTGTTTACAATGTCTTTCTGTTGAATTTGATATCACTATTTTCTCTGCTTATCTTTTTCTTTGTCCAAATCTTGGCCTTTCCTTAATTAATCTTTCTGAAAGCAGAATCAGCTTCAGGTGTTTGATGCAAGGAAGTGCAGCTCACATCCCTGTCTCCTGACATGCTGTTCTCTTCTGATGGATGTTGGTGCAATGATTCCTAGACATTCTGCCAGAAGCTGCATCTGGCTCTTCGGCGCTCTCCTCTGGTACTATTTTTGCAGCTTTGAACTTGCCTCTGTATATATCCCACTGTTAACATGTCACTGTCTTCCATTAGCCTTCCCAACTGCTGTGCATTTGGTTGGCAGTTTCCAAAGGCAACCTTTAAATTTTGAGTAAATTGTTGTCCCCGTGAGTTTTTGAAAGTCCAGCTTCAAAGGAAGATCCTCTCTTCATCTATCATGTTGCACAGTGCAGGAGTTCAGGTCACACATTCTTGTGCAAAGTAGATTCAAAGATCTATTCAAGACCACGGGAAGGCCATCAGAATGCCTGCATTGCTTTCACATGATATTAATTCCTGATAAAAACAGAACTTTTTTTTCCACTAAAAACCCAGAACAGATCTCTAATATGTGCAAAGGCTCTCAAGCTATTCTGTTTGAAACCACTATCACTCATCAATGTTAGTTGTGGCAACAAAGGCTTTCTGTTATGAAATACTTGCTTAGTTTTTGTAGGCTTGTCAATGGGAAATATGTAATTCTGGATTTATTGCCTTGGCATGTGCTAATAGACAAGTATTTTTAAAGAATCATATGATTAAGCTAATGTAGTTCAGAGTAATTTTTCACTATATGCAAAAGGGTTTGAAAAATTGGCTTCCTATTTTTATGGAATTTTCCTTTGTCTTGTTAATGCCTGGTAGCTGTAGAATCACATTTGTTTATCTAAAATGAACTATGCATGAATTTACACCTAATGTAAGAGCAGCACCAGTTGTGATGAGATCAATACCCATTGTGGATAAAATTCAGCTCCATGCTAGTGGCCAGTTGAAGGCATATGCATCACATGCATTAAGTCCTAATTTAAAGTCTTCATTAAATGAGATGGAAGTAGTTCACCAGTTTTATGCTGTCCCTCTTCACAGGAATGAGTGTCACCCAGTATGCACACAGAGAAGATACGTGTCAAATTACTTTGATTTCTCATGAAAAATACTACAATTATTTCTTCTGATAATTTTGGGGTTTTACTGACATGATTTTATTATGAATTTTGCATTGTTTGCTCTCCTTAAAGCTTCAGATCCTGGTATGCTGTAAGAATCACATAGGAATCTTGTAGCTTATATTGAAAAGGAAAGAGTTTTTTCCTCTTCTGGTGGTTCTAAAGGAAACTGAAGACTCAGTGTAAAAGGAACCCAGAAGCAGAGAACAGGAACACCATTCTTGTAAAAACATGATCTAACCATGTAGAAATGTCAGGCTGGCCCCATTCTGTTTCTCTGAGTGACCAATGCTAGGTGCTTAGACAAGGAGAAAATAAAAAAAGGAAAAAAAAACAGAAGAGGAAATAATAGGGTAAATGCAAAGTGTTCTCCCCCACCTCCTTGTTCTTTTCTGCCAGTCTACTAGTCATTTCTTTTGGTAATTTCTCTGATTTGTTTTTGTTGGACTGATATAATAAGACAATTAACTTTCATGAAAGTACTAGATGTGCTGTACTAGATTTAAGATTGTCCTTGAGTCTTTTGTCGTGGCCCAATCCTGCCTCCAAAACTCAAGAGATTGATATATATTTGTATTGTGTTGGCAGCATGAAATTTATTTGTTGCTGATCGGTGCCACTACTGAAGGTTCATTGATGTAAACTGAATATTAAGTATTTACTTGTGTATGTGCCAGAGCAATCATGGAGTTTTGGCATAGAGAAGCTAGATGTGAGTTTATGGAAGCATCAGGAAATAGACACTTCACATGTAGTGTGACTGAGGGTCTTCTGCTATATCTTATTCAATTTGTAGGGGATTTTACTCAGGGAATACCAAGTAGTGGCAAGAGCATCTGGCTACGAATGTTTGTTTATTCTCACAAGCAGCCCTTCACAGTAATAGGTCCTCCAGTCTCAACAGGAACTGCATAGGAGATATGTGCACTTACATAAGTAAATGGAATTTTATTCTGGTTTAGTCAATGTGTTGGGGTTTGTTTGTTTACTAAATTATCAAATGCCTCCCTGAAGCTGCTCATGCTTCAGTCCTGAATTGGACATTTAGTTATGTATCAGTTAACTCAGTATTGAAAGAACAGTCCTCACACAAGTTTCTTAATCTTCAAGTTTCTATCTTTAAAATTCTGCTTAAGGAGCACTGATGGCAAGAGGAGACAGCAAGTACTGATACAATTTAAGGAGAAAACAAATGCTAATCCTATCAGCCAGCTAGTCTGGGGAGCGGTGGTTATGTATGGAGTTGTTCTGCATGGGAAATAGATGCTCTTCTGTAGTTTGCTAATTCCTTAGACAGTGCAAAACCTTTGGCTCTAAGTCTTACTTTGCGCTTTCCTTTGGTGCCCAACAACTGATGGTAAGGCAAAGTGAGGTATAGTCACAAACCTAGACAGATAAACAGAATTCTCTTCCTCTTGTTGCTTATTCTTTATTTCTGTACTTGTTAACATAGCCAGAACCTATTGCTCAGCTGATAAATAGCAGAGAATCATTTTTTCCCAATAATAAAGTGATGAATTTCTTAAATATGAAAAGTCATAAAAAACTTCTTCTGTGTTTATTTCTCAGTCTTCAGAGTACATGAAATGGTTCACTGGAAATATTTGCCATTCATAATTTGTGGAGTGCTAATTAGACAGGGTTGAATGAACAGCCATCTCAGCATGAATCAGAAAGTCAGCACATGAACATACTGTAGATAACATTCTTCTGAATGATTCTTTAACTACCATCAAAATGTGCTGTTGATGAGCAGCACAGTAAGTAAATCCATGTGCTTTGGATTTTTGTGGGTAATGAGCGCAAAATAGATATTCAGAAATGCATTGTGAAATGAGTATTTGCAGAGTATGTTTTCCATCATTACTGATTTCCTACTCTGTAAGAATGCTGGTTGGATTGCTGTGAATAACATTTCCAACTGTAGAAAGATAAGTAAAACTATATAATGTAGACTTAGAGTTTTCTGCTTCTGTAGTTTCAGCTATTCAGAATATAAATTCATTTTGTGATTCTGTTAACAATTCCACGTCCTATCAATACAATTTAATCTAAAAGCCATTGCAGTGAAGTAGCCTACTGGATGGTGTCATGAAGATGGTATCATAACCAGGAGGATTTGCTCTTAGTTAGCTAAAAATAATTTACTGTGAGCATTGCAAGGTCCAGTGAGATGCTGTTGAGAACTGATGACATTTCAGGTTTATGGCCTATGCTTATCTCGTATTCTTCACCCACAGCAATTTTGCAAACTAGTTTGGTGATATTTCCAGCTCTGTGGGATGTTCAAATGGAGAACAAGTGCCCGAGTGAAGGCTCTTTACCTGGGATCCAGTGCCCTGATCCTTCTTTCCCAGGAGTCACAAACAGAGTGCTCACTTTCACCACTCTTTGAGACCTGCTGCTGAACTCTGTCTCATTCAGCCAAGCATATAAACTCAGAGGAGGAAAATGAAAAAGGGTCATATAAAGCTTTGTTTTCTTTCAAGCTTGTCATGAGAACAGCCATTCTGGGAACCCGATAGGAGCTTTACCCATCTGTCCAGTTTGGACCATTTGGGGAGTCTTCAGTTCTGGCATCTCACTGAATAGTGCTGTAATGACATGATGCATGTGAACAAGGTGAATTCCTGGGATGCTGAAAATTGGATGCAAGCAGTGGATTGGTGTCATTTTTTTCATATGGAAACATTTAGATTTATGATTCTCCGGACTTAAACTATGAATTCTTGCTTGTTTTTCTGAAGTCCTTGTTTATATTGAGGTGATTTACTTGCAACAAAAATGAGCTTACTGTGTGAGTTGTATCAAGTAAATAGCAGGTTTTTGATATACTGCTGTCTTACAGTTTCCCTATTAAACACAGGATGTTATTTACAGTTATATGCTTCCTCCTCAGTGATCTTGAGTAGTGAAATGTGTAGCACAGTGCAATAGCTATTTTTAACTTTAGAAGACCTAGTTTAAGGTTAATGCTCTTTTTTCTTACTTTAATTAGTATACTAAATAGTTTGTGTACATATACACAAACACTTTCTAACCTTATGCAATATATATTATGCACTCTAGAAGGTTTTTTCTGAGAGATGGAGTTTTTCCTTCATTGTTTGACTTTGGGAAAGAATGGAGCAGTGTGGGGAGAGCACTTTGCTCCAGTGAACACTCATCAGGCTCTGGGAATAACTATTGGAAAGTCAGTGTTTTCAGTGGCATTGCTTTACAGGTATGTCCTCCACCCAGCAAAGTACTAAAGCATGTGAAAAATTTCTAGGATGTGCTTGAATCCCTTGCTAACCCTTTTGAACATGTGATAGAGCACATTGCTCAATGTAATTTCAGGCTTGCATTGTTCCTTTAGATGTTTGATGGCAGTAAGAGCTGAAATCAAATGAAGTAGCTTTGTATGGAGGATCCAGATTCAGCTGCCTGTCCAGCCTTTTATCTTTTTTGGTATTTTGGAGTGGCATGAAACACTATTTATTGTTATAATACATAATATCTGTACATGTAATATAAATATTTATTCTACAGGAGAAGTAGAATATTGAAGCAAAGCTGATATCCCTCATCTCTGCTAAGCTGTTTGTCTTTTGAGCTGCAAGGGAGGTTTAAATCTTCCTGTTTCTTGATTTGCTATCACATTACCTTCTAAACATATTTAGCATACCATTTATTTTTATATATGCTGCTCACCATGCAGAACATTGTAAGCTACTTTACAGTCAGAGAGAGATAAGGCAGAAGAAGAATTCTTTAGTTACAGTGAGTTGCAGTCAGCCAAAAAGGGAAAGAGCAGTGCATTAAGATGCAGTAAAAAAATGAAAAGTTGAAATTTTAAAGTAGTAAAAATGCTAATCAGCATGCTGGAGTGATTCATTGCAGCCTCTTTTCAGAGATATGCACTGCTGTACACTGCTTTCAGTGCTGGTATTTGCAAGTATCAGCATATGCTGTGTATCTTCCTGCCTTCTGAATGCTGGAGTGTGGATGTGAATGGGACAGAAAAAGCACAACTTTTCTGGGAAATTGGATAAGATCTGGGAAAAGAACCAACAACACACAAGTGAATGAAGAATATTAAGTGCTGTATTTATAATGATCAGAAATACCTGCTTTGAGAAATCAGCAGCTTGTTCCATTACTGTTGTCAGGACAGAGTTGGTATTTGAGGTGATCTAAAAGCTTTGGTGAGCTATTTATTTGTTTAAAGCATTGCCTAGATGCACTAGAAGAAAGTTTTCTCTATTGCTGTGACCAAAAAAAAAGTTTAGTCCCTATAAATCAATTTGAGCACCCCATGCTCAGCTTGCTTATGCAGTCATGGCTTTGCTGAGAAGACAATGATGAACACTATTCTTGGTATAGCAGAGCTGTTATTTTAGTGTGAGGAGGCATGTGGGCTCTTTTACGTAAGATGTAGTGTGCTTGATCTACTTTTGGTTGCCAGTATTCTGCTAGCTAGAGAAATCTGCCAGTTAGTGGTCCCCAAACTACTAGATCTTATTACCTTTTTTTTATCCCCCTCCTGTGGATAGGCAAATGTGAGAGGTGTGATTCACATGGAATAAGAATAGCCTTTAAATGTAATCTCTGAAATAAAAAGGAACATCAGGGGAACAGAAATGCATGCAGTCAGTCTCACCATCAAAGTATGCCATTATCCTACATGTCTTGAATATCTTTATTTTTGGGATCTAGCTAGAGCTCCAAACTCCATAGGAAGAGCTTTTCTTGTCAGACTGTCAGCCCTGTTCCATTCACTGCAGAAAATGGTGCAAGTTACAACTTCTGGTTTTTTTCTTTGAAGAAGTTTGGAATGTATTGGTGCTCATATACTGTGTCAGGCAGGGCACACTAAACTGTATTCAAACACAAGCTTTCCCCTTAATGGTGTTATTTCAGTGTAAACTGATTTTTCACAAGCTACTGCTTCCAAAAATAGACTATAATATACTTGATAATGTTCAGGAAGTTTTAATTTGACTGGAAATAACAATATATTTTAGAACCTCAACCCTAATGACATCATAGAACACATAGTATTACTAATCAAACATATTTTTCTGAAGATGTACTTAAAATGGAAATTTAAAATTCCTAAGAAAATAAAAGTGCTGGCTTTTAAAAATAAACTTTCCACTACAGGTTATCATCAGCTGTGTGCCAGCATAACTAGAGCAGCCTTTTATCATGTTTTATTAGTGTATTCCACAAGAAGTTGTATAAAAGTGACATGTCTGCCACCAGTAGACCAAAGCTAAATGCTGTCATCATTACAATGGCTTTGTTTTCTGAAATCAGCATTTTTTTGCACTTGTCAGTGACAGGGTTTTGCCTTTGGCTTTTGGATAAAAATCAGACAAGATCTTTTGGCACTGAAATTGAGATGGTGAAGGTGCACAGAATGCTCCTGTGGCATCTTCAGATAACTCTTTAGCCTTTGTTGTTTTGCAGTAAATTATTTAGCAACAGTTATCATTAAACTGGCACATACAGGGGCTTTGAGGTGCTTTTTGCTTTGTAACAGTATAAACCCAGGGTGATGCTGAGGGGATTAAAAGAAATGATGTAGATCAAGACATGATGTAGTAAGAGATATTGCAGAATCTTTTCCTGACATCTTTATGTTGAACAAGTACCTGTTTAGTGCCCTGAGTACGTACTATTATGTATTATTTTAGAATGTTCACCATTTAGGTCATTGTGCCATACAGCTATAAGCCTTATTCTAAAGAACTAACAACCTAATTTGAAGTGCAAGTGTGACAAATGAAAAGGGAAAACAGCAAATAGTGTGAACTAAAATTGGACTCTTACACTGGCTAGTTGTAGCATGATTGTTTTCAAAAAGCATATTTTTTTAATCAGCTATCCCCAGTACTACTTAACTATAATTGGTTAGCTGGGTTCGTTTTGGGTTTTTTTTCTGGCTTCAAAGTAGAGGGTGGATTTGTAGTGGGAGAGAGATAGTGCAGCTTAGTTCAGAATCGAGGCAATTTTGTCCTGTGGCCAGCCATGCTTTGGAAGGAATCGTAGAATCTCGAAGCTTGAAAAGACCTCTTAGATCATTGAATCCAACCATCAGCTCAGCACTGCCAACCCACTACTGAACCATGTCCCTAAGCACCACATATACATGTTTTCTGAACACTTACACTTCCCTTAGCAGCCTACTCCAGTGTCTGGCTACCATTTCAGTGAAGGAATTTTTCGTAATATCCAGTCTAAGCCAGGCTAAAGAGATCTGTGCTGGACAGTGGCATTACTCTGTTGTGTGCTGAGATAGTAGGTAGGAATACAGATGCAATTGTCTTTTTGTGTGTTTCTTACTTACGAAACTGTGACAGGAAATTGGGAAAAATACCTTGGATTTCCTATGGTATGGACATGATTGTCCCTGGGAAGGGCTGCTTCATGACAAAGGCCAGGATAATAAAACCACTCTGAGAATTTGTTCTATTTAACACCCTCTGCTCTGCTTCAGAAAGACTCCATCTCCGACCACTGTGGCTACATTGCCCTATTTAGAAGGAGCAGCTTCCTGACTTTCTGCCTTTGTTTCTTCACTCTTTTTCTTTTCACTCTGTGCCCTTGCTGACACCATCTTACTTTGCATTCCTTGGATAGCAGAAGCTCTGAGCCCTCCTACATCTTAAACAACTTTTGCTTGCCATAAAGGCTTGGCATTTCCTGCTCCTTATTCCAGCCTTCCTTTCCC
Source organism: Corvus kubaryi (assembly GCF_017639235.1). Taxonomy (NCBI): domain Eukaryota; kingdom Metazoa; phylum Chordata; class Aves; order Passeriformes; family Corvidae; genus Corvus; species Corvus kubaryi. The sequence goes on along the minus strand of NW_024582058.1, from coordinate 614,552 downwards.
AGCAATGCCTGATCACGCCTTTTGCTATAGAAGTGCTGCTCATCCCCCTTAGTTCACACATTCAAAAGCTCTCTTAAACTGTCAATTTTAGCTGCCCGAGCTGACACCTCTCCTCCTCATATAGATTAGTTTCACGTTCTCAGCTTAAGTATAGATTAGTTTCATATTTGTGACCCAGCAAGATGCTGCCTGTCCCAAGCTGCTGTCAATCTCTCTTCTCTCCCCTGGTAGAAAAATGGGTGACCAAGGGAAGGCACTGCAAGTGCTGCTTTTCTTCCCTACATGATACAATCTGAGGGGTGCCCTGTGCTACTTCCTATCTCTGAGAGATGCAGGCTTTCACTTAGAAAAGTGTCTCTTCTTCCTTCAAAGAAACTGGCCAAAGGATCTCCATTTCTTCTCATGCTTGTCTCAGAGGTGCGGAGGCAGTTACATTTCTGCTTTTTTTTTTTTTTCTCACAGAGACTGATTTTTTTTTCCTTTCAGGTTAATCCTACAGATGTGTTTCAGTTGGTCTGTTTCTCAGAGTAAATCTTAAAAGCCTTATGCCATCTCTGCTCACATCAAATCATTTCTCTTCTGTGAGAAACCCCACCAATGTCCCCATAACTTAGGAATTCACCTTCCTCAGCATGCACGTGCATTCATTAATATTGACTACATCATAGAAATACACTTCTCTGCAAAATTAAAGCTTGCACAGATACAGTTCGAATAAAGACATTCACTTAAAAGGTAGGGCAGAGGTAGGGTGCCTCACAGGAATTCGTATATGGAAATTAACATTATCATAATAAAGGTGGAAGCCAGGCTCTAAAGGCCTTACATAAATGCCCTGCAGTCATAGGAATCAACATAATCTCCTTTCCAGGATTCAGAAGGACATGATAATATGAAATGGCTTCTCTAAGAGCAAGGATTGGTAATAAATCTTTCAAATCAGGGATCCCAAATCAACAGAGGACGATAAAGTGATCTGGCCTACTACAAAACTGTTAGTCTGTTCTGAGCAATATGCAGGTCTTTTGAATACAAAAAAGAAAATGAAGAGTAGTTAAAGTCACAAAGGTTAATGGGGAACTCAGATAAAATGCAAAGACATTGTTTCAGATATTACTGAACACCTTTCTTTGATAAGGCGCTTGACTTTCTATTTGAAGGCAAAACATTAGATCTTACCTGCATTTTGATAAAGCACAAGATGCAATATTCAATAGGAAATTTTCCTGAGCTAAAGAAAGTGAAGATCTGTAGAAATTTGTATGATGACCAGCTGGAGATGAAGAGGTGATGAGGTGCCTACAAGCAGTTATGAGCTAGGGAAAGGCCACGGTTCTTGAACTGTGGCCATGGTTTTGATTTTCTGTGTTATTTCTAGCAGTGGCTTCTCTCTAAGAGGTAGATGAAACCAGTGGAATTTCGGGATGAAAGTTGTGGGGCTTTTTCTGTCCATAGCAATAATAGATAATGTTGAGGACTGAGTAACAAAAACATGATTGAATTTGCAGGGGAGTTGTAAGGTAATAGACATTGGGGTTAATAAAATTTTCTGCTATATGAAGTAAGTTCATCAATTGGAAATGACAGAGGAAAAGGACTCAGAATTATTAAATCACATAATGGCTGGAATGAGTAATGTGATGAAGCCATGGCCAAGGCAAATGCAGTCTGGGGAGGGATGGTATGAAGTATTTCAGTGAAAATAGGCACACATTCATGATCTGAAAAACACTTGAGAAACCTAGTCTGAAATCATCGTACCATTGTGATCACTTGTATTTAAGAATCGTAGAATGTTTTTGGTTGGAAGGTACCCTAAAGTTCATCTCATTCCAACCCTCCAACATGAGCAGTTCACCTTCCCCTACACCAGGTTGCTCCAAGCCCTATCCAGCCTGTCCTTAAACAGTTCCAGGAATGGGGTGTCCATCACTTCTTTGGGCAACCAGATTTGAAGGAACACACACTGGATCTGGAAAACAATGGCAAGGACTTACTTATTGAGAGGGGGATATAAAGTTTGGCTTGTTAAACCCAGGAAAAGTTAGCTGAGAGAGGGGATATCGTTGCTGTCTACAGATACATCCGGCAGGTAACAGCAGAGCAGCTGCTGAAGCAGGAGGGTAGCCCTGGCACAGGAGCAGATGGAGATAAACTGGCCACAAATGACCTTAAGCTGCTGAGAAAGTGCTCAACTATCCAAGTGGGAAATTGTGAGCAGCCTGTCCAGCAGCAGACAAAACAGCTTAACTAGTTGTAAGACAGAGCTTAATCCCTTTATGGGAGGGAGTTCATGACTTGGTTGTCAGTGACCAGAGGAATCAGAACTCAGAGAGGAGGAGTGAGAGAGTCCAAGTTTTCAAAGAGCACCACCTAATGTAACACTGTTAGTTCTATATTTAAGCAGACAAACTAAAACAGTATAGAGTTTTTAGGTTTTGGTTTCCCTAGGAAGTACTACCTGGGTTTAGAGAGATATGTATAGAACTCAATTTTTCACAGTTGCTTTGGTATATAAACACATAGAGGGGGTTAACACCAAGAAGAGCTACTGCTGCAGCAAAATAGTTAAATATCATAATTTCAGAGGAGCCAAATGTGGGGTTTCAGAATCTGACCTCATTTTTTTACTAGAAATAAAAACATTCTATCTAGTTTTCTTTAGTTAATATTTATAAATTAGTGCATCATTAATGTGTACAGTTAGTATGTACATTATTAGGATCTGTACATTTACTAAAATGGATATGACAGCTTCCCTATGTTATTTCTGTCTGAAAAGGGTATTGGGACAGGGTTGTAATTTTCAGAGGGACACTTGGCAGTTAGACACTGGCATTTATGAATGGTCATATTACAACTTTTTTTTTTTGTAATGCATGTAATGGGTGAGGCTTACATGGTTTAGAAATATTACAAAACGCAACTGTCAAATCTTAGCAATGTTAATGCTTCTGACATTAAAATAATATCCAAATGATAAATCAAAGTATTTTTCATCACTCCCCCACCCTTTCCCATAAAAAAGTCAGCACGCACCTCTCCCCCCACATAAAACCCAAACCCAGCAACATAGAATTTTTCTTCACTGAGCAGAAGAAATAAGAAGTGATTGTGCAGATAAGATAATATTACTTTTTCATTCTCCAGAGTTTAAAAATGAGCACTGGACTGGACTGGAGCAGAATCTCAATCAACTATTTAAAGGGTTAGTTAGGTAGGAAAAGGAAAAGGAAAAGGAAAAGGAAAAGGAAAAGGGTGTGGTGTACATCCTGGGCTGAATGTGGCAAGAGAAGTTTACGCAGTCTTCCACTGATCTGGTTTGATCACTCTTGAAAAAAGGGACAGCATTTTTTTCTCTTCCTTTTTGTTTCTACATTGTTTCTTGATATTAAAGAGATTTGAATAAGTTCGTTTAAATCAGCCAAAACTTGTGCTTTAAATAGATCCCCCAAACTTCTTTGTATGTACATTTATTCCAGATTCTCCTAGCTCAGCCAGTGATACTGAAAGAGTACTTGTGAAGCCAGTTGCTCTGTCCTTTGCCATCACTTTAAATCATAGAAATTAAGATATTCAGTAAGTATATTACAATACAGCCCCAAAGCAGTAACAGTTTGAAATAACGCATGAAGAAGTGTTAGCACATTTGAGTTGCTCTCCTTTTAGGTTGTTACACACAACCAAAGTATGACAGGCATTGAAAGAAAGTGCCTGTAAGTCATCTTTTCTTACAGGCTGTAGAATATGTAAAAAAATTAGAAAATGTGGAGAAGATGTATCTTATCCCAGAAGAGCTGATATGAATGAACCTGCTTTCTTTTCCCCCATACCATTTCTCCAAGCACATATCAAACAGTAATTTTATTTTAGACGTCCTTCTACTCCTGCAGCAGCTGCCTGCACACATCACACTGTAGTACCTCACAGAAAACAGCTCTAAACCACTCCAGGTGCTGTGGAGGATGTTGCACATCCAGTGTTGATATAGCTGGTAAAAGGCTGGTGGATGGTACCATAATCCTTGGTTAGCAAAGCTACAGATCACAGGAACACAGAGTAGATCACTCTGTAGTCTACTGTAATAAAACTTTTATTTACACATAGTATTTTTATGGTTCTTTTTACAAATGATTCAATGTTTTCCATTTGTGAGCAGCTCCACTTAGCCTGTCAGTTAACCTGTAACCTCAATACAGGTTATCTTTATCTTCAATAAAGGGTTCTGAGCAGAAGGCTTAACAGATGCAAATTTCATTTCAGAATTCTTAAGGGAGATTGCCTGTAGGTGAAAACTGAAACAATGATAAAAGATGCTTCCAAGGACAACTTTTAAATCTGCTAAATGCTCTAGTAACTGTATGAGGGATTCTATAATCAACTCTTTCAGAAGGAAAATGGAGATGTCCTCATTAAAAAATTTCTATTATGGCAGCTAATAGCTTGGGTGGTATTCTAGGGGGATTTTATTTGCCTGTTTTGTTTGGGAAGAATTGAATAATTTTAACAGAAGACAGTGTTGTAAATGAATCATCTTGCATGATAATGCTGAAAAGGGTTTTTCTGTGAATCTGAACAGAACTGGCTCAAGTATTTGAAAAATGGCATCGAGACTTTAATAAAAAATAAATGTTATTCCACAGACATGGCAAAATGTCAAGGACATATGTACACTTAAGCAGCATTAATGAGGGTGAACTTTGCTCATATGCAGGGTTTTTGATGAAGTAAAAATTTGAGAAGTCATTGTATTTAAACCATTTCCACTTAAAATGAGGAAAGTTGGAAAAGGACTGAATTTCTGCAGTCTGGTGGTAAAAATACAGCACTCTTCACCTTAAAGACATATGCTTCATTCTGTTCCTTGGTTCTTATCAACCCATCCTAAATCAAATGCTTCCATATAATCAAGAAAAAAAACCCCACAGAGTGAACCACAGCTGTTTCTAAAATCCTCACAAGTCTTACAGTTCATTTTCTCTGTTCTCCCATCCCTTCCAGTTTCACTTTCAGACCTAGCATCAGGAAAACAAGTAGAGACTGGGAGCATCCCAAGGCTGGTCCTTTCAAGACCTCTGCTGAAAGCTAGCAGCTCAAACAGAAATGTGCTTTTGAGCCCCAGGCAGCAGCAGAGTAAAATGGTTAGAATGACTGGGTTTTTGGTGATGCTACATATTTAATAGGAAAGGAGAAAAGAGGCAGAACATTGTGACAAGAAGATGCCACTTCTTTTATTCACTTTCCCTCTGTGTCACTGTCATATGCTTTTTTTTTCCCCCCAGAGTTCTCCGTAGAGGCTTTTTCTGTAGTGGCCAGAAATCATGATCATTTGACAACTGCTGGCCTCTGTGAAATGAGCTGAATAATCCCATGCCAGGTATCCATTTCACAACACTGAAAGCATTATCGTCGTTGGCAGCAATTAGCCTGTGTGTCGGCAGCCTCACAGGGGATGTGAAGGATTGAATGGTCAAGGGGGGGTAGTGGTCACCCTTTGAGGTCTCTGTGGAGAGGCATCTTGGCAGAGCATTAAGCTCTGTGTCATAAAAGTCAATGAATCGTATTTCTTTACCAGGCTTTTGCCATTTATTTTTAGCTGTTTTAATTTTTTAAAAGGCAAAGAAAATAAAAACCTTGATTAATGTTAACTGGGGTACACTTGCATCCTGAAGTGCTGTCTCTAACTTCTGGTGCTGGGGGATTCTTTCTTTCCCCCTCCTCTAATCTCAGAGAGTGGAATTACTTAAGCTTTTACATGAAAGTCCCTCTGTTCCCATTGAGGAAGAAGGTCCAGATCTTCCAGATCTGTGGTGATTGTTTCGAGTGCTGTGAAATGCATTGGACTTTATTTTTATGTCTCCCCAAATCCCCAACAGAGCAAAACCCAGTAGTGATGGTCATGGCTTGTCATGTAGATCTGTGGTTTAGATTTGTGTGTTGTATCAATATGCAACAACATAAAATGCCCTAGATGGATAATTTAGGGAGGGCTGATTTCAAGATCTGTAGCCCATTATGTCCCATTTTATGACCTGCTTTCCATTGCTTAAGAGTGTGCCATGCATTCACTAGCTGCAGGGTTTTTTCTTTCCAGGATGCACAGATGGTATGTGCTTTGGACAAATCACAGCTAAGAAAAAGATGCTGTTGTTTCAAGGAGTTTCATAAGGATGTTGTGTCACACCATATGTGGCAGAATCAAGAAGATGGAAAAAAATTATGGATGCTTGTAAAAGAAAGAAAGGATCATATGGTGGCCAAGAAAGCTGCCTTGAGAACTAGTGCCTGTCTGGGCATGTGAATGAATCATCCTGCATGACTTTAATAGAATTTCTTGACGTGTCTAAGGAGAAGTATTAAGGTCTGGCTTTTGATGGCTAAATGACTAGAGTCAGCACTAGTGAGAATGTAGGTTCCTCAATTAGGGTGCTTAAAAATAGGGGACATTTCTTTAGCTCATGCTTCTTGCTGTCCCCACTTCTCTGCCTGTATGTTGTATTGCAGTAGTGCTTGTTCGCCCTGCTAACATAAATACACGAACGTCTCTAAAATTTGGAGACACGCTGTACTTGGATCCTAGGGAAAAGCTAGCATTTTTTAAGAATGCTTTCAATAGCATGTGGGTATAACAAGATGGGGATGAGAAGAAAGTGTACTTTACCTCTTTAGTTCTTCACTTTGTTCAGAGGTACAGAATATTAAACCCATGCTTGTTTTGTGAACATTATTGTGTGTACTAGTTGAAGGATAAAGAATGTGCAGAAATATACTATACTATCATATATAATTCAACTTATCTCTTTCCATCTTGCTTCAGCAGGCTTTGTGTATGTTTAAGGCAGTAAACAGAGCAAATGGGAGACTTTTCATAGCATAGGGAGGGCAATGTCAAGCACAACTTAACAAAAGTTTGTATAGGTGCATTCTTGCAGATAAGGGGCAGATCATCTTACCAAAGGACAGGACACACACAAGAACAGTGTGATTGCATTAAAACTTCCAGGCTATGCAATTGATTTGCTGCAAGAATGAGTCATTCACTCATTTACCTTGGGGAGAGTGCATATGACATGCAGGAGTTCGTTAACAGCATGGCAAAGTTTGTGATTACACACGAGGACAATAGAAAGGGATTTGTGCATTTAGTACCTCTTGTCACTTTTCCTGATCGGAGTTTGGAATGGCTCCATTACCATTCAACTACAGAAATGTTTTCCTGGATACTGAATGAGCATTAAGTCCTATTTTCCAAGCTACAGGGAACAGACTGATCTGATCGAAAGGAAGTGGAACAGAGCAAGTATCATCTTTTATGCACCTTACTGCCCATCAGATCGTTGTCCATACAGATAGTTTAACATCTGCACCCACCAGGTATCTGTGCTGAAACTTCTTTCAGTCCTTGGAAACACTTGGAGAAGTGTCTGAAGATGTGATGAATTGGCCGAGTGTTTATTTCAGAAGTGTATCTTATTCAGAAGGATCAAGTGGATGACTCCTGAGAGAGGTGGGATATATTTTAACTACTGTTCCCAAAATCTGAGAAAGGTGATGGGGGATACAAGATAGGATGCGGGAGGACACATTTCTGACCATGTGGGCATTACACCAGCATGAATCTAAATATGAGAACAAAGATATACTGTAGAATGAAAAAAAACCTAACTCCCCAGAAAAATTTATTAACATCGTGTAATGCAGTTCTTGGGCTCAAGGCATGAGCTCTGGCATGCCCCAGGTCAGAGAGAGTCCAGCTGTGTTATTTCTGTGCGTTGCTGAAGCAACTTCAGCATCAGGAAAAGAGGTGCTGGCTGAGCTAGCTAGCTGGCTTCTCGGCAGAGGGAACACGGCAGGAGCCGATGATGTCAGCTCACGTTAGCTCAGAGACAAAGGAAGAGAGAGGCTGTTCTGGTCAGGCTTCTAACAGGTTTATTGTTAGAAGTTTCGCAACCAGAATGAGCTCGGAAGGGATGGAATGCGATGGGATGCCTCCCTGAGGCTCGTCCTCAGTTTTATAGGCAATTTGAAAACCGTGGTGAAAGGGGAAAACAACCAATGAGTTACAAGCCAGGGGAGGGTACAATGTAACAAGAGCCACTGTGGGGGGAAACCGAGAGGCGGGAGTTACAACAGAGAACCAGTGAACAACCCAGTAACCGAGAATTTTCCCGAACCGGGGGAGGCGGCTTGTACCCGGGCACTGCCCACGGGGTGCGGCTTAGGCTTCTGAGCCGCCTCTCGACCCACCCTCTGAGTCTGCCTCTTCGGGAAACTCGATCCAGGCTGGGATTGATTGGCATCACGCTGCCCCAGCCCCGCAGTGGGCTGGGTCACCACAACAATCGTGTTTGTCCAGAGTCAAACCGGAAGTTCACGTGCTTATGTACCTGTTAGGTGTTGATATCTGATGTAGTTGTAGTGGTCAATACAGGAGCACTGCAGTAAGTCAGGAAAGCAGGGAGAGGTTTCCTTTCTTTGTCAAAGGAGACAGAACTGCTCAGTAACTACTCCATGTTGGCATTCTGTATAACAGATACGTTTGCATCTCTAAGGGAGGAAAGCAGTGATTATTTTACTAGAAAAAATAGTAAGACCACCCTGTGGTTAAGATGCAATTAGAGTGCATTTTGGAATTAAAGATAATGTCTGTCTGGACACCTGGGAAACTTCAAATGAGAGATTTGCTATAAAAGTTTGAAGGGAGGTTGGAGACACTGAGGGTGAGCTCTGATAGGTATTTCTGAGGGTTTTCTTTTATTGGAAGCTGTCCATGGGGAACCTCTCCCTTACAGGGAAATTTTCTGATAAAACTCAGGTGTAGGCACTGTCTAGCAGATACACCCTCAGGCATAAACTCTGCCCAGAGCGTGGAACTGTACAATGAGCAAAGAGATGTATAAAGGAAAAAGTATTATTAGAACATTGCTTTCCTTTCATTTCTTCACCTATGTCTTTTATAAAGTTGTGTAACTGTGTTGCTTATTTTGGATAGTCTAAATAAAATTCTTTTATATTAGTTTACATTAAATTGTCCTCAAACTGTAGCACCATTTTAACTACATGAGCCAGGTGGGAAAGCTTTGCACCACAGGGGTCAGGAGGGGAAGGAGTTTCAAGGGATGAGCCTGGCACGTGTTCTGGGTGTCTGCACAAATCCAAAACCTTCAAGGGAGCAATGCTGCACATGGCTGCTAGTCTAAATGTTATGTTACTCATCTTTTTCTTGTATTTTAGGAGCATGGTGTGGCCAAACCACTGAGCTGGGGGATATTTTGTGATTTATCTGGATTTGGTTCCAGCAATTGTGACTTAAAGGTGATTAAATGGATTGAGCTTTTGGCCTGATTCTATTATAGTTTCATTACAGAACTCTGAATTTAGTAAAAGGCAAGCTTGGCTTTTACCTAGGAGCCTTGTTCCACAGAGGGAGTCATAACTTACAATTCACAGTTTGTTAGAGAGGGTTTGGTAGGACTTTGAAGTGAACAATATGTACCTAGATAGAATCTTATGTGCTGTTTTCTGTTTGAATTCATCCAGCCTAGAAAGGCTGCCACAAGCTGCTGATTGTTTCCCAGTGTTGCCTCATCAAACCTCACTTTGCGCATATCTGATGGATTCTGTTCGAAGTTTTTAGGATCTGCAAGCCTCGCTAGCTTTCTCAGGTTTGCCGAAACCAGCTGTCCCTTCCTTGCTTTATCAGTATTAGCCAAAATTTACACTCTTGCTGCATTGATTTGATCATTATCTTGTGAAGCTGTAAGAATTAACATAATGAAGTATGTTTTCTTCTTTACTTAAAAGGCATTTTTAGTTTTATTGAAAAAGGTGTTTGTACTAATTGTCTGTCAAATATTTAATCTTTACTTATTCTGATAACCTCCTAAAATGTTGCAAGTTTCCCCCCTAGGGGAGAGAGAAGTATCATTGAAACTGATGCTTAATTTAAAGCAGAAGTAGCAGATCTGTAAAATGATTTGTGCATTATATATGGTGTTGAGTGAATGCTGTGGACTGTCTTCATGTATTTATTTTGGATGATTATGTACAATATGCAAAGAAGCTGAGCAATGGTATTAGGTGCCCTTGGATATGACAAATCTATGATGGGACTTGCAAATATCTGTTTTCCTTGATGCAGTGTGCATCCCTAGGCTTCGAACAGGGGTGGACAAGATAACATCCTAAACAATTCTTCAGCTAAAACTGTCTTTTCTGGCAGTAAAACAGATTGGGATGTGGGCTTCCACCATGGAAATGCTCCTTGCAGTGTGATATTAAGTTGTGGGAAGAGAGAGTAACACTATTTTTTTTTTTGTTACAGCAGTATGAGTGCTTGCCAAAACCACTTCTATAGATCAATACACACAGAGCTATAAATCTTAAGCATTTAGACCAAATTAATAGTATTGTTTCTTTATAATATTTCTCTTTTGCCAACCTGTGCAAACATTTAATTGAGGCTTTTTGCTTTTCCATATTTCATTTTCAAAAAGGGTAGTCAACATTCATTACTCCATTGATCTAGATAGCTAGTTGGGGAAGGAAAAATGGGGGGATTGGTTGGGGATAGAGAGGGAGGTGTTTATTCATTTAGAGGGGTTGTACTGGTTTTTGTTGTTGTTTTTGTTATTTGGTGGGAGGGGGTGGTTTTTGTTTCTCTCTCTTTTTTTTTTTCCCCATATTGGAGAAATTTGGGAAAATACAAAAGGTCATTTTTTTTCTGAAGAATATGATATGGGCTGACAAACTAGTACCTGAACTGTTGCAGTGTTACCTTAAAGGCAGGTTTATTGAAAGAAAAAACAATACATGTACATTTTTAGGGCATATCTGATATGTACAGAGAAGCTCAAAGTGGTCATCCAGGAGAAGCCAATGGATAATCACACTCGCACTGAGGCTCTGTAGTTAAGCTCTTTGGCACTTGACTGGCCTCAAGCACAACTTGCTCATTTTATTAAGGGTGGAGTGAGAGTGTCAGTGTACATTTTCATAATCCTGAAAGGAGTCAGAAATTTTTAGGTGTTCCATCCAGCCTTAGGGCTAATGCTACTTATTTTGCACTGTATAATCATAGTTACCATTCCCCAAGGCAGCGAAGACTAACAGTGTGGAAAGTCTGTGAAGTAGCAAAGCCTGAAGTAATGAAAGACCGTAATTTTACTACTTTTTAAAGGAGATCTCAGAAATTCATTTTTCAGTCTGTTTTCATTTATAAAGAGTTCTACAGATGAAGCCTATTTTTTAAATTATTACCCATTTTCTGAAGAATACTTTCTCTAACCTCTAGCAGGTTTTGGGTACAGAGCATGTATTTTTAAGTGGATTTTACAGGAACATGTGAACATATGCCTCATGGAAGGAGTGAAAAGTATGACTTTAAAAACGTGATCCTCTAAATCAACAGGAGACCTTTTTTTTTTTTTTTAAATTATTTGCATCATTTCTGCTTGGAAGCATCTGAAACTAAAGGAGTTCTGAGCTACCCTAAGTCTACATTTTTTCCTTCTGTGTTTTGCCTAATTTTGCATACATGATGCAGTCAGTAGAATCTAACATCTTGTGAGGGACAGATCAAACTCTCCAGTATGTTATGCTTAAAATCTGGAACAAGATTATTTTTATTGCTGGCAAAGGGAGCTAAAGGAAATGGAAGAATGTAGTTGTTCATGATGCAACAGTTAGCTAATCTTCCAGATTTCCAGCTCATGACCGGACCAGGATTGTTTTCTTAATTAAGTTCATATAGTAACTTACTTTAAACTTTTTTCAGCCATGCTCATAAAATGAAATATTAGTTGAATTAGGGTTGTGATAATATGATAATATGAGATGCCTTTTTTTTTTCCACCCTAATTTCCTTGCCTGTGAACATTTTTCTGATCTCAGATGAAGGAGACCTTGCCTGATTTTCCAGACTATGAAATGTCTCTTGAAACACCACTATTCAATTTTTTTTAATGTATGTTCCTTCAGTATTTGCAAGAGGATAATTACCTTATCTGAGAGAAAGAACCTGGTGAAATATTTGCATTGCAATTTGGAATTTGATGCCTCTCCTGTATATAGTCTGCCAGTCCAGCTAAAAGGCAGCTCATGTTGCAATGAGGGCTTTAGTTTGTATTTCTCTCCGGCACTTGTTTCTTCTAACTGCTCACTGTCAATTGCTTTAAAATTACTTCTGTTCCTTCACTAGGAGTACACTTGGTTTTTTACAGCTTTCTAGCATTCTTCCTCATTTTCCTGAGTAATTTTGAGAACCCAAGGGCCTCCCTAAGCCAAGAATCATAGAATTGCTTCAGTTGGAAGCACTTTCCACGGGACCAGGTTGCTCAGAGCCCTATCCAGCCTGTCTTTGAATACTTCTCAGGATAGGGCATCCTCAGCTCTCTGAGCAACTTGTTCCAGTTCCTCACCATTCTCTTAAGTATTTTTTCATAATACCTGATCTAAACCTACTCTCTTTCAATTTAAAGCCATTATCTGATAAAGAACAGTGACCGAAACATTAACAGAGAGAGATGGTGTGTTGCACATGAGTAAAGGACTTTCCATTAGGTGCTTAACATTTCCATCAGATTCCATCAGAAAAGCTGATGTAACCCTGCCAAACCAGTCATGGCCCTCTTTGGCTTCAGTCAGCACTGGCTCATTTTAAAAGATTAAGACTGAGATTTTCAGAAAGATGCTACTCTGTTGTCAGGTTTTATCTCTGAACTCAAAGGACCAAACACTATCTGTAAGAAGTGTACCTTAGTGGATTTGTTCTGGTTTTATTTCTGTGACTGAAATCAGAATCTAATTTCACGTTTTTCCTCTCTGCTGTCTGTCAGAGTAGTGTTATGTTTGATAGTCATAGGTCAGAGCTCATCCATCTACATTAGAAAGACATTTTTCATTTTCTCAGTCAAAAATATTGCAGGTTTGCAGGCAGGAATAACTGTTGTGAAGATAATGTTGGTCTTTTATAACTTGAAGTCTTCAGTACTGACCTAGGGCTGAGTGTCTGCTCCTCATCGTCTGCTCAAAGTGTGCCAAAAACTGGGAACAAGGTAGCAACTGAAATTAGAAACAACCTTTGTCAGAAAACTTTTCTTCTGTGAGAAATACAATTGTTGGAGATGCTTTGTCTCCCGCATCTATGTTCCCTAGAAATTTTAGAGTTAACACTGTCCTGAGTTTACATTTCTTTATGTTTTATTATTAGTAAATGGCTATTCACAGTTGTGAGATGATTTTCCTTTGTGTGTTCATCAACTTGTATTGTTGCATTGCCATTTTGATAACTGTTGGAGCTAATGTTTTGGTCCCAGGAGGATGTGAACCAGTGAGTAATCCCGAGTTGCAATTTGAATTATGCATGTAGCTATTGGCTGCCACCTTCCATTTCCCAGTGTACTTCCAGATAATGATTCTCCTGATTATAGACTTTTTTGATACACAAAAATGTACTTCTCTGACTAGATCGTAATTAAGCCAGGAAGCAAGTATGTTTGTCACTTACGCTGTTTAGATATGTAATGATTTACTATTTGCACTCATAAACTATTTTAAGGTCTTGTAATGGAAAGCTCTTTAAGGACACCAAGTTTAGGACAACCTGTTAATCTCTTGGCATCCTCCATGCCTCTCGTAGTATCATGAATGCCTTCCAGTTTATTCTTACCGTTGTTGCATATATCTGTCCTTCATTCTATTGATACTCAGTTTATGGAGCAGGGCTGACTAGGTGACCACCTGTTTCTAGTTAAGCTAGCACAATTGAACACCAGCTTTAAATAAAGTTCAGTGTTTAGTTAATTAGTGAATAAAGGATCTGGAATATGTAAAAGACAACCAGGTCTATGGCAGCAATAGATTCTTATATTCATTTGTTGTTACCAAAGAGGTACTTAAAGTTTGAGGGTGTCTCTGAGGTATTAAAATTCCTGTCTATTTTTTTGACAAAAGGCACAGTGGATTCTTTTGAATGTGTTGTCTCTGCCTATTAATAGAAATGTCCTACTGACACAGCAAGGTGAGTGGAATGGGGCAGGTGTTACAGTGGGGAAACTGCAACATGCAGTTTCAGACAATGAGGACCATGGAAAAGAAATATATATATGGACTGATTCTTGATAGATGTTTCAGAGATGTTTATTTCTCCAGCCGCATGGCCGGAGGTTTGCCAAGGAACTGAGGCAGTCACGGGACCCGAGGGTCCTTGCCCGCTCAGGGGAACACAAAACAACCCATGGGGAATGAGGCTGAGCAGGGGCAGGGAAACCCTGTGTCCCCCCCCAGGGCCCCTCTCCCAGGACCACATGGCAGGGGGGAAGGGACCGTGACATTTCACCCATTTATTTTTAACAAAAGGGATTTAAAACTTAACATTGAAAACAACTGGATAAACATAACAAGAACAGTTTTAAAACAAAACAAGCCACCCTCCTGAGTCTTTAAATGTCCAAACAGATTCTCTGGAACATCTTAAGGCTGACAGAAGGGAGACAGAACTCTCTGAGCATGCTTTGTGGGGAAACTGAGGCAGGAGAGGGTTTCTTCCATTTGTACCTGTTGGAACTCTAAACAACAATAGTTAATTTCTTGCCTCCCCCTCTTCATCCCCCACTCAGCATTGGAAAGGGATTTTTGGGGAAACAATTGGCAAAGGCATGGTTTTGTGAGGGAAACCATGGGGTGTAAAACAGATTGGGAATACACTGGGGGTAATAGGATATAGGGTAAAAGGGAAAGGTGGGATTAGGAAAGGGAGACTGTAGGGGGGGCTTATAATGGGGATATTGTCTAACATGACTACGATTTTTTGCATATATACTGCCTTTCACAGAAACACCATCAGGTCAAGTGACCTCTGCTGCTTGTAACCCTTTTCTACCTTGCACAATTTTGAACTCCACCACCTCTCTATCTCCCAAGCTTGGAATGCATTTTTCAGGGTTATTCTTTTTAATAGCAGTTCTATGAACGCATATGTCTTGCTGGTTGTCACATCTCATTATAGAACCATAATTTTGTTTAACACTATACCATTTTACTATTCCTAAAACCTTGGCTACAATGATTTTTTCCTTTTTCCGAGTGGCTGCTGTTTTCTGTCTCGCTGCATTTTTGCTTTTGCTTTTGCTCACTCCCATGTTGGAATTGCCAGGGCTGCTAGTGCTGCCAGGGCTGTCAGGGCTGCTCGTGCCTGTGCGCTCTTCCTGGGGTCACACTTGGGGCCGTGCGGGCCGGGCCACGCTGCTCAGCTCCCCACGCGCTGCCGCCTTTGCTCTCAGCTGTGTTGCCACTCCCTGGGGCCGCGCCCACATCTCGGCTGGGCCTCTGAGCGATGACCCCCCTGCGCCCTGCTCCAGCACGCGTCTCGGCTTGGCGCGGCTCCACACCACACCCGCCGCTGCCAGCAGCCGCTCGCGCACTGCCCCTCTCGATCGGTTGTTCACGGGGCTCGCTCCACCATGCACTGCGTGGGACCGGGCGGGTTCCCGCTGTGCCTCGCTCCGCTGCCGACACTGCAGCTCGTGCCGCTCTGCCTGCACGTGGGAACTGCCTCACTGCTGCTCGGAGAGCACTCGGTCCACGTGGTCTGGATCGCACGGACTCTGAGGCACGCTTCCCTTCGCCAAGACACAGGTGACATTGCTCAACAGTCTCGGTAATTAAATAATATTCACGAAAATATTCTTCCATCGGTATATATTTTGACTCAGAAATTAACTGTGTCCAAACAGTCTTCCAAAAGTCTTTGGTAAGAATCAAGTCCCAAGAAATGTAGAAAAAGTTTTTAAACAACCATGCCAGGAAGTGTCTCAGTTCCTTTTGAGCTTGAATTAAGCTAAAATTTACAAATCGTTGTTCAAGAATCTTTTCAAGTTTAAGATAAATGTCCATATGCGGCTCTGAGAGCCAAGAGTCTTTCCATGGTTCCTCCATGGTTTAGAGATGAACAGCAAAACAAAAACAAGAAGAGAAATCTAGAGTTTACTCACAAATCAGTCGCTGTCCTTAGGGATTGGGGATCGTTCTGCTCGCATTCTCCCACCATTTGTTACAGTGGGGAAACTGCAACACGCGTATCAGACAACAAGGCCCGTGGAAAAGAAATATATATGGACCGATTCTTGATAAGTGTTTCAGAGATATTTCTCCAGCCACATGGCTGAGGATCTGCCAAGGAACTGTGGCAATCACAGGACCTGAGGGTCTTTGCCCATGCAGGGGAACACAAAACAACCAATGGGGAACGAGGCTGCCAGGGGCTACGGAAACCCCATGTCTCCCTCCTAGGGCCCCCCTCCCAGGGCCACATGGCAGGGGAAGGGCCCCAACAGGCAGGAGTGGCTGATGTTCGAGCAGCTGTTTTAGACACTTCACAGTCTCGTGTATGTGCATGTACAGCTATCTGTATTTGTGCTGTTTAGGCATCAATTAAGTTGATTTTTGTAGCAATAATACAGAAAGTTATGAAGCAGAAGTATCTTCAGGTCCCTTTGTCCTCCAGTTCTGTAAGCAGGGTCTCCAGTTCATTGCTTCTACTGTCTCTCCACCCTGTATCCTCTGTAAACAAGGATCATGATCCTGACAGTCCTGTCCTGTCAGACATTGTGGGTGCATAATGACATCCTAAGCCTTCACGTGACAGTGACCGAATAGCTGCATATCAGTAAAAAACTTAAGGGCAGATGAGTTTTGATCTAATGACAAAAGTCTCAACCTTGATTTGCAACAACCAGGCTGCTTTCCATCATTTTTCCTGTGGTGTATCTCCATTTTCCATCCTGCCTAAAAAAATGGAAGCAGGTTTCTGCTATTCTTCCATTCAAGTTATTTTGCCTTTGATCATCATGCAAATTTCTGGCCAATTCAGGCAGAGCTTTTCAAACCATGTTCCACTGAGCAAGCAGGGGTTTTCAGTCATTCTTCAGCACAAAGCCTCGCAATCTAGCTCTTTGTTGCTGGTGTTCAACTTCCAGGCCGTACTCCCTCTTATTAGTGACTCTTCCCCTATAATTATTCACAGCCCTATTTTGACTCTTTATGATGAAGCTTGTCCCAGCATCCGGTACACTGCACCTGTTGCAGATGATGCTGCAGTTGCTGTGTCTTCTGCCTCCATGGTTTAAGATTGGTGCAGAGCCATACAAGCACCCTGAAGCATTTTTTTGCTTCATTTATTTTCAACCTTTCAAGGCAATAAGCAACAATGGGAATATCATTACTGTACCTTGTAAGACCATTTGGCCACATCCAACGTTATTCCCGTGATGATGTTGTCTTCACGATTGGTATGGAATAGATCTAGGAAATATAACAGAATTGGCGATTATTTTGCAAGTATGTGTTTTAAAATCAATCACATATCAAGGTATTACTTGGGGGCTTTTTAGTACTGTCTCGTTTCTCATTTCAAAGTGTACTTGTAGAGCAGCTGCCAAGAACAGGGTCAGAGTCTCCTTCTTCCAATCAAATGCTCAAACATTAATCTTGACTGTCATCCTCCCTTGCTCTTTGCAGACTCCTGTTTGTCCCTGTATCGTCTCTTTCCACCAGAGGAATGGGAAGCACAGTCAAGGCAGACTGTTGTCTATGCCTGGTTGTGTTGATGCAGAGGTACAATACCTCACGTTGCTGCACCCACCAGTGCAGCAATGTCCTGTTATCCCAGGTGGGAGAGTGTTAACTCTGCCTCTGCCAGGACACAAGTTCTCCAGATGGGATTAGGGCTTATGAGCTGCAATGTGTATCTTCTTTTTCTGAGTGCAAAAATTTCTGCTTTTTAAGTCCAAGTGATATACATTAGATGGGCTAATGCGTTTCAGGTTTGTTTCACAAGTAGGAGGATGTATAACCTGGACTTTCGTTAAAAGCCAAGCACTACAATGTCTGCAGCAATATTAACCCTTATTGCACTGGGACTATTTGATACCCCCTAAATTGTTAGCTGGATTTAGAAGAATAAAATTATATTATAATTACAAAATTATGAAGAATTAATTGTACAGTATAAAATTATAATTTTGCAGTGTTTGACTGAATAGATGTTGACTTTTGAGTTGTAAATTCAGTTATAATACTTTAATAATAAAATAACTTTGTTTAGTAATAAATACTGGGTTATTGAAAAATTCAATATTTATTATAAAAATAAAAATATTTATTGAATAGTTATGTTTCTCATCAGATTTTGGCTGAGTTAATTTACTTTCAAAACTATTTTTACCTCTCTGCCTTCTCAGTGGTTCAATAAATTAGTCTTGAATGTAGACCTCAGAAGTTCTTGTTTCATTATTAAAGGCTCTATCATTTCTAATAGACGTGGCCATGCTTTGGTGATGCTGTCTCAAACCCCTTTTCCCTCTCTGATCCTTTATTACTTGTTCCTCTAATGGAAGTCTTTTAATTCAATTTTGCAAGTTAAAAATATTTCCATCTGACAATTTGTATGGAAACTCTCCAGGCTGGTTTTATAAACACATACAGCCCACCTAGTGGTGTTTGCACTATATAAAGTCCTGTCATGATGCCTGTGCTGTGTCCTCATCCCACATTGGAGAACTTGCTGCACTGTTGTTTTTCAACATGAAGTGTGTCTTTTGTAGGGTTTATTTTGAAATATTTTAAAGATATTTTAGCTAAAATCCCTTCTTTTCTCCAACTATGGAATAGTGTTGTTTACATCTTGGACTTCAACAAGTTCTGACTTTTATTTCATTGTTGATGAGCTTTTAAAGGTCCTTCTTCCCTGAAATACACTGGAGGCTGATTTATATGAGTTTTGAATTCTGCACATAAAACATGGTTTATAATCACTCCTGCACAAGTGCTGTTCCTATAGATGAGGATTTTTATTAACACTAAGTATTGCAATCTCTTTCAACCGTAAGTGTACACAGGTAATTTTTTTCTCTATACTTCACTGATATCTTTGATTGGTTTGACTTTGTGTAATTATAAACAAATCCTGATAAATGAGGGTGGGAGTACTGTTGGTGGGAGTACCTGATAAAAATTTCTGAAATAAACCATTGGATTAGATTGTTATTTTCAAGATATCTGAAATGTTGGGTAATTTTGTTTCTCATCAGGTTTTAGCTGAGTTAAATTTACCTTCCAAACCATTTTTTACCTCTCTGCCTTCTCAGTGGTTCAGTAAAACAATTTTACCACTTCTGTAGTGAGAGAAACAGCTGCTTATTACTGTCCAAAACAGAGATAATGCAAGCAATCATCAGTTTTGAAAGAATTGTAATTACTTTTGGCCAAGGCACTAGTGCACATTTAAAACCTGTGTTCTTAGAAAACTAAATGGGCTTGGCATCTGACATTTTCATTCTGTGTGAGCCGGGCTCTTTGAAATCTCTCAAAGTAACTTCTAAGGCTTGTGTGCAGGCTGTATCAAATCTAAGCTTTGAATTGCCCTGCTCCATATCACTGGACTTCTCTTCCATCCTCAAGTATAAGCAGTGCATGTTTCTCTTAGTTTGCAAATTGATGCAGAATACTTACCTTTTGATTTAGGCTTTACTTGATGTTGAATTTTATGTCAGGGTTATAAGATCCAGTGGTGTTTTATCTGCTGATTAGTTTTATACTGTAAAGTGCCTGGTGATGCATTGCATAGAAAATGCTATAAAAGTAGTTTATGGTGTGATAGCAAGGAAAAAATGTGAGGAGAGCAGATTCACTTTATTAGATGAGCAGGAGTCCCCTAGTAATCATTTGTCCATAGTAGTTAACAATTAGTTTATCTTCAATCACTGAACCCTTGATAAACATGTTTTTAGCTAAAGTGAAATGGTTATATTGAAAATAAAGGGAATTTATAGGTTTGTATCAGTTTTTTCTATTAAGAGACAAAAATTGAATGCATACCTAATTTTTCCACTAAATATCTTTTCCAATAACCATGTTGACAAAAACAGGAATAATAAAAGAGTCTTTCTCAATGTTATGTGAACAAAGTCCTTTTCTGTGGAAAAATCAGATGAAATTATATCTATTCATTTAATTCTGTTGTGTCTATTATATTTGACAGGAATAAGCACAATCATTTTATATCGAGAGGTCCTGTTACCTGCAAACACAAATGTTTCTTCAAAGCTATTTGTCAGGTGCAGTCTATCATGTTGTGTTCTATTTGGTAGCGGGCAGTTTATTTTCAAGCCTTATTGGACTGTGGCCTTGGATAGTAAGAATTTTGACAAAATCATCATCAAAGGGCAACTTTGGCACTTGGCTCTACACAAAGGTTAGCCAAGGAATTTCTAACAGCCCTGGTAGGTAACATGGGCATTTTCATCTTAGTTTTACAAATGGAGAGCCTAAGACTTCGGTTAAACCTTTCTGATCATCTGAACTCATGTGCACTTGGGTTGGTTTTTTGTTCGGGATGGGGTTTGTTGGACAGATTTCAAAAGTATTATCAGAATTCCTGAATCTTGGAATAAAGTTTGTTGTAAGACCCTTTAAACATTAGCAGTAATTTCACAAGTGGCTATGTGTGACCACACTGCGTAAGCTTGGGCTGAAGTTAGGGCTAAGTGCAGGAGAGACACATTTTTCATATGTGGACTCACTTCTGCTGAACATAATTTTGTCGTACCTGAGCTTCAGTATGAGATTTGGGTGAATTTTTTTTCAGAGGACATTAATGGGATATAATTGTTAGCTGCAGATAAAAGGATTGTGTTGGGCTGGTTTTGCTCTGCTTGTGGTTTAGGGACAGTTTTGCTCACCCACTATTTCTGAAGTCAGTGAAATTGAGGGAAATTTGCTTTCAGCAAGTGAAGTGTGTGCCTTAACTGTGATTTTCAAAATATAGGTGTGCTTTGTATGTAATTGGATAACCAGCACTTGTGACTGAGACATCTGATCTTTTTATCAAAGATGAGACTTCTAAATAATTAGTGTTTGAAAAGTAAAGATTGGTGTGGACAACAGCAACCTCCTGTCTTTTCTCACATGTGTATTGAACTCTGAGCATGATTGTGGAAATGTAAATGTAACAAGCTGTAGGGCATTACAGAATGCTTTGGGTTGAGAGGGGCCTTAAAGATCATCTCATTCCAACACCCTTGACATGGGTAGGGACACCTACTAGACCAGGTTGCTCAAAGTCCTGTGTCAAACAGTTGTGGATTCCACTGAATACTAGGTATGTACATGCTTTGGAAACCCCTTATTGGTGTTAAGTTACATACTTGTGAAAATAAAAGTGTAAATTTTTTCCAACAGTTGCTGTGCCTCTGACTGATAAGTGGTTTTCCATCAGCTGAGATACACAATTTCGTTCCTTTGGTGTATGTTGTAGCTGTTATTACTAATTCACGCTCATTAGCAGTTCTTCTTCTAATTAGCTTAATGGTAAGGCATTAAGCCTTACCATTTCTTCCTTTAAAGTTCTAGATAGCTTAAGAGGGTGGGAAGTAAAGTGCAGGAAACATCACTTTATGCAAGAGCCGTTTAAGGATGACTTCTGCCAAGGGCTTTTACTGACATGGCATATGACCTGTTTGTATTGTAGACATCTAGTTAATGAAAAATAAAAATGTGCCTATTAATAATTAAAATGAAAAGTCTTGCTGCAAGCTACCAAAATCTACAGGATAATAGTTGCGAATTTCAAAATTTTTGAGAAGAAATATAATAATGTGAAAAATATGAACAATTGAACAAAGCTACTCTAAGTAGGCTCTGGTGAGGTTAAATAAAGAAAAATAAATTAGTCCTTTTGGGTATATGTTCCATTATGGAAAAATACAGAAATATATATTTGTCATTATTAATGTAAAAATAGGGGAAGTTTCAATTTTTGTTTTTTAGTGATCTTGCTTCAAGTTGTAAGAATTTTAATGCAATATAAACAGTTTTTTCCTGTTTCTGAAGGGACAATGAGTAATACATGTTATTGTTGAAACCGAAAAACAATTTTGTGAGTCTTCAAATTGGTCAGTTATCATTTTCTTAAAATCCTCATCTCTAACAAAATTCAGTGCAAGCCCTCCTGAGTGGCATTGTTATAATAATTGAATATCAGAGTTAATGAAATATTCAAAAGATTCCCTTCCTTGTTTTCTCTTTTGCCTGTCTGTGCGTGAGATCAGCAGTTAATGAATCTTGAGGCAGCACAATTGTTCTGTTAGCCTCTCAATACGGACTTTCAGTAGAAAGGGAATTTTTAAATCTACAATTTAATGTCTTTTCATTGTCTAAGAGCTGTCTTTGCTAGAAAATATTATTTCTATGTATTGAAAGGCTTGGAAATGAAATATTCTAATAAAAGAATATCTGATTCATTATCCAGAGAATAATTTAATGGGGGGAAGGGAAGGAGGTTTAGAAAATTTATGATTCATATTAAAATGTGGGTTTCGGTTGAATCCATGGCACATTTTTCTGGTTTTCTTTACAGTAAAAGATAGATTGTAACTAATATTAAATGGGTTATTGGAAGGTAAAAGAAGAGGAAGTTTTACAATGGATTTGGATCCTCAGGGCCAAATCAGCAAGCCAGGCTATAGAATTTGGAGGGCACATATATGGAGTTTCTAATTATTTAGTTTACAGTAGTACCAAAAGCATTGGCTGCTGCATAGACACCCTTGATAGCATAAACTCTGTCCTGGAAGTTTCTATTCTTAAGAAAGTTTAAAAATAGGGTGAAGAAAGGGCACAACTTGTTCTTTTTGTCCTGCTGCATCTGTGACAGTTCGGAGCTTCAATAAGCTCAAGGAGGGTATATGGGAGCTGCAGTGGAGTGTCCTGTGTCCCAGAGCCAGGGCATGTGGTTCCACCAGTCTCTCATGTAGGAAAAGGTACAAGGGCAGCACAGAGGAGCTTGAGTTCCCTGTGGGATTAGCCTGGTGTTCCTCATCTCCCTATCTATTTAATAAGGGGAAGAAATTGGCCTTTTATTTTAAAATACTGCTGTCCAGGCTGACTTTGCACATTATCATCATCTCATGCAGTGAGACAATACCATCCAGTTCTCTCATGTTGGGCCTCTTCAGGCAGATTGATAACATAGGCTTGTTTTAATCTTCACTGTGTTAGAAAGAGCATATCTAATATTTACAGCTGCTCTTAAAAACATGTCCTGATAGGACTTTTGTCCTGTCATTCACAAGATTGATTCGTGCCCTGATTTCTGTGGCAGCAGGACTCCTGAAGCTACTCTAGGTAAGCCACCAAGCTAAGCTGCACTAGTTCTGTCATCATCTTCATTACTGAGAAGAAAAGCATTTTTCTTCAGAAAGTGTCTGCTGCTTCTTCTTTATTGATAGAAAGTGCTTTGCATGTGCTGTTCCTCTCATAACACTTTGTCTGTCATGTCAACAGTCAAGTGGAGAAACAAAAGTGCAACTTGCTCTCAGTGAAGCAGAGAAGGAAACCTTCCCACTCTTCTCCAGTCAGGTTTACAGAAATAGTTGTGCCTCTTCAGCTGTTTGTTGATGTTTAGACCCAGGGATTTTAGACATCTTTTCCAGCCTTAATGGTTCTGTGATTCTGCGATACTGCATTGCTGCTGGTGGCAGCACCATTATCTCTTTGCTGTTAAGGACTATGGCTCCAGGAGCACTGTCTACTGCTCCCAGCCTGGGAGGGCAGTGCAGGGATCATGCTCAGACCTCATTGAAGGCCCGAGGATTTCATTTCTGACCAAAATATCTGAGTGCCAAGGGGAACAGAGGGGCAGGCTGCCCTCAAGTGCTGAAGCCTTGCTTGTACCTACCAGGGCTTCATGAAGTCACCTGCATGGCTGTAACTCTCTGGGAGATAAAGTGACTTAAAGCTAAACCTGGGCAACAGTAGTATAGAAATTTGTGCATCTCCTGAGGATCACAGAGCTAATGTAGTGCTGTGAAAACTTTTGGCATGGTAGTGAAATTTTGAGTTAAAAATATCCCTGTAATCATGTTCTTTGCAATAAAAGCTTGTATGAAGCTTTGTATGACAAGATTTTAAAATCTCTCTGCCCATTAGTGCAAATGTAAGATAGTTCAGATTCCATGACTACATAAGCATTGAGCAGTGCCTTGAAGTATATAAAGTTCTCAGACTTGTGTAAACCCCATGGTCATTAAAGCATTACACATGCAATCTTAGGTCATTCTTCCCTTGTAGGTCCCAAACCAATGAATATTCATGAAATGGTGAATGCCCCTTATTTTTTCAAACCTTATTTTTAATGATTCTGATTTATCTAAATGTTTTCAGTACATTTGTAGGTTTACAGAAACAGGGTCTTACTTTCCAGCCTGCAACAAGAAAGCTGAAATTGTTGTGACGCACAGTAATTTAGTTTTAAGCAACAACCACTTGGTATAAGCTGATGTTTTAAGGTACAGTAAAAGAATAGGGATAAGAACCCACAGATAATAATTGTTTTCATATTGCTCTCTAGTCCTGCTGTGGGAAAAAAAATAATATATCTTCCACTTAGCAAAGCTGGCAATTGAAAAACTTAAGAATAGAGATTTATGGCACAATGACAATTTCATGACTTTTCATGGTTTCAGGGGGTTTTTCCCTATTCCTGATTATTATCAGAGGTACTACAGTAAACAGAAATTGTTTGCCTAATAATAATAATTGCTAACGCATATTTTCTAAACTTCTTCCATAACTTTCTTGGTTTCTAAACCTAGCATCATTTAACACCAGACATTTAAATCTTAAAATAAACCGTCAGTGCTGGTTGTTTTCTCACAACTGGTATAAATATGAACAATATAAGTAGGTGAACATTCTTCAAGTAACAGCACATCCAGTTGTACAACTGAAATTCAGAATGCTGATTGCCTCTTTCAGAGTATTTTAAACATGGGTTTTGAATGAGTTAAAGGAATGGATAGACAATGACAAATGGTGCAAAAGGCTCTATATAGTAGGATTTTGTAGACTTCTAATGCAGTCAGGCTTGCTTGTATGTTTGATATGGTTTTTGAAGAAGAAAAGATCAGGCAAAAATTTTGGTGTTATTCCATACATTGCCATCCTGCCTTCAGGTATTGGTGCATGTAGATTGTTGGGGTCCCTCCCCTGCCATGGAGCCCTGGGAGAGGGGCCCTGAGGGCACAGACACGGGGCTTCCCTGCCCCTGCTCAGCCTCGTTCCCATTGGTTGGTTTGTGTTCCCTCCGAGGGCAGAAGGACCCTTGGTCCCGTGACTGGAACAGTTCCTCAGCAGAGCTCCGGCCATGCGGCTGGAGAAATAAACATCTCTGAAACAGCTAGCAAGAATCTGTCTGTCCATGTATATTTCCTTTCCACGGGACTCCTGGTTTGATATATGCGTGTTGCAGGATCCCCACTGCAACAGTAGATGTCACGTATGGATGAACAACCCAACTCAAAGCAGTGCATTTGTCCAATTGCCAAAAAATGTTTCATCATCCTTGTGTTCTGCCACTTTCCTTGTATTTGATCAATAATGCTTAGTCTAACATCTGCCAGATGCCAGTAACCCCATCATACAAATGAAATGAGCTCTGCTGTTGTTTCTGTGGATTGTGATAATGTAAGCGAGACTGCAGCCAGCTGTTATGAGACCATTGGTTCAGGTGCTCAGGTGAAGGCTTATATAAGTCTCTCATATGGGATTAAATGTCAAGCTACCTTGTATATTACATGTCCATAACTTGGCACAAGCTTTCTGTACTGCAGGGCTGGGAAGGGCTTACTATGTTCTCCAGAAAAAAAAAAAAAAAAAAGAGTTCTCTGGTACTTTTCTTGAGGAAAGATCTAGACAGCTACTACTGCTCTGTTTCACCTCTGACATTTGACTTCTGGCTGCCTTAAGCCCTCTTCCCCTTTCCTCCTGAGCTATGAGTGCGCATGAAATTTGCTTCCCCTGTGTGGTATTTATTGTCTTTGTCATAAGAAAAACGTGAGATACCTTCCTTGCTTCAGGCCAAGACAGGTATGTTCATGGGCCCTACAGCTACAGCCAGCCAGTTCCAATCTCCAATTTTCCCTCAACCTTGTCAAGAGCAGGAAAAGACTGATGATTGCTCAGCTTGTCTCCTTTCACCTGGTCTCCTTTCTGGAATCCTGAGTATCAGAGGAAGAATAAACAACTTGCCTTGTGACAGTTCAAAGTCTGTATTTCTTTCCTGACCAGTCAAATGTCCCAGTTAGTGAAATCATCACAGCCCATAGCCACGTACACACTGAAATGTGACTACAAGTGTATTAACACTTCTGTTCATCTCTATCTGGCAATTCCAGGATTGGGCCTGCTTCTTTTTAAGTCTCAAATTTTAAATTTCATAGGGGAAATTAGAATGAAAATTAAAAAAAACATAGTAAAGGATTCCAGCAGTACTGGAAAGTGTAGTTAGCAATGTTGTGATCAAAAGCCAAATTTAAAAGTGAATCTGAGTAAGAGGCAATGAAAATTGAGGACAATTCTTATGTTTATCTTAGATAACTACAGGAATTACTGTGCTGCCTTTAATAATGGCAGAGAAGGCCAGTACCGTTTTCAGCTAAATAAAAGGAACCACAACGAGTAACTACTGATGCAGTGCACTCACAGAAAATTTACACTTTGAAAGGTATAACAAAAGCTATATAGACTAGAGTTTTATTTAATAATGAAAGTTCTTCCTAATTCTTAAGGAAGTCTCCCTCAAGTGAGATACAATATTTTTATTCTATGCCTTTGAAAGACATGCTGTGTGTCAACTGACTAAAAATTGTCATAAATGCCTATTTCCCCTGTGTACTTACATGAATTTTGTTCAGTCACCCTCAGCTTGAGAGTTTAGAACAGGAATTCTGTTCAGACCTGTCTCTCCATAGTCGCAGAATCATAGGATCATAGAATGGTTTGGATTGGAAGGAACCTTAACCCACTGACATGAGCAGGGACACCTTCCATTAGACCAGGGTGCTGGCCATCCAACCTGGCCTTGAACACTTCCAGAGATGGGGCACCCACAGCTTCTCTGGGCAACTGTTCCAGTGCCTCATCACCCTCACAATAAGTATTTCTTGCTAACATCTGATCAAAATCTCTCATCTTTTAGGTTAAAACTGTTCCCCCTTGTCCTATCGGTATCTGCTCCTGTAAAAAGTCGCTCTCCCTCCTTTTTATAAGCTCCTTTAGTACTGGAAGGCTGTTAATAAGATCTCCCTGGAGCTTTCTCTTTTCCATGCTGAACAATCCCAGCTTTCTCAGCCTGTCTTCACAGAGGTGCTCCAGCCCTGTGAGCATCTTGGTGGCTCATATTGAAGGACTACCTGAGCCTTCCTGAGACTGACCATGCACACCCCACATTACATGAGCATTTGATGGAGCTCAGGATCATTACTGGTCATGTGGATAGGAATTATCAATGAGGTTTTAAAGAAATAGGGAAGAGCAAGAGAAATTACTGCTTGGGTAAATAACAATTGTAACGATGAATAGCAATAGCAATGCAATATAGACCACAAATTTCTACTTGTAAATATTAGATCTGTGCATCACCGTATCAAATGGAAGTACAGATTTTATCTCATCTGGTGTAGATGTATGATCAAATTACCTGAAGCATGTGATACGGAGCTTATGATAGCTTCAGTTATTAGGAATGAAGGTGAAAAGACACAGATAATTCCTAATATATGGCTTAATCCCTCTATGGCACTGTTAATCCACCAAAACAATTTTTGACTAGTGTGATTCTGTAGATTAAATTTATTTCAGTCAATCTTTGCATCATGGAGTTGGAGACTTTCATAACTTAATGCTGGGTATTCAGAAGCGGGACTTCCTGTGTCATTTATCCCACAGATCTTAGGGATCTGTCTACCCAAACTTACTGCCATGTGGGCCCTGTTACAGGGTTGCCTGTCTTGGTCTACAGCTTCCACAGAAGGGGAAGAGGAAGGGCCAGCACCTATCTCTTTCTTCTGGTCACTAGTCACAAGGCCCCAGGGAACAGCATGAAGTTGTGTCATGGGAGGTTTATGTTGGATATTAGAAAAAGGTTCTTCACTGAGAAGGTGGTTGAGCACTGGAACAGGTTCCCCAGGAAAGTGGTCACAAAACCAAGCCTGACAGAATTCAAGAAGCATTTGGACAACACTCTCAGGCACTCTCAGGCATGGTGTGATTTTGGGATGGTCCCATGCAGGGCTAAGAGTTGGATTTGATGATCCTTATAAATCCTTTCCAACTCAGGATATTCTAGTAGTCAAAGTTTAATTTTTAATCCCTCATTACTGGTATTATTTGTGTCAGCTGAATCAGATTGTCTTACTAGAATGCCAACATTGGGTCAGTAGCAGAAATGCTTTAAATCTGTCTTCATTTGTCTGACAAAGGAGAAAAGCAGTCCCTGAAATTCTCGGGAAATCCACTTAGTACACTATGAAAGTATACATGAATATGCTAAAGTGAGTCACTGAAAATCCTGCACAGAGGAATCAGGAGGGAATAGTAGGTAGCTAAAAATATCTATAATTTCAGAAGGACTGATGAAAATATAAGTTTTACAAGCTAATGTGAGTAATCTGCATGCTTGTAAGCACTTCACTGATGTCCACATCTTAAACAGAGGACTCTTCGATACTTTAAAATACAGAATTGGCTGCTAAGTTGCAGAAAACAGAAATAAAATTTGTTGCCCTTGTTAATGCCATTATTAAATATCCTTGGCACTTTGCCTATCTCTTCTTAAACCACACTAAACAAAGCTCAGAGTTATACAGTCACAGTTGAATGCCCTTTCTCTAATGCATACATTTAATGATTAGACTTTGCATCTTGGTGAGCTGTATGTCGTGTTTTCTCGTCTCTGTGTGGCAGCACTAAAGTAACATGAATATTTATCAGGTTGATGGAAGGTAGATTAGAAGTCAGGATTGTTATATTAAATTAAAAAAACTAATCAGTGCTTAGTATCATGATAATTTTATGTAAAGTCAAATGATATAATCTTTTTAAATGTTCTTCTTCATATGCTCATGCTTATTGAAATTGTTTATTGTTCTGCATCATATTTTGGCCAAGGAATTTTCCAAGGGTTCTACAAGCCTGCATCCAAACATTATTTTACATTATTATTAATATACAAACTTGTATTTTAATTTTATTAGCAAATATCAAACTGAGAACAAACATACTGAGGACATCATAGTTGCCAGTACATTAATATATGTCATTATCATAGAATGGTTTTGGTTAGAAGGGACTTCAGAGATCATCTAGTTCCACCCTGCCTCCATACACCCATCTTGATGCATACAGGAGTAAACCACCAGTCTGGGCAGTTTGAAGATGACCATTCCTTCAATTCCTGGGGACAGGCATAGCACGGGAGCTGCAGATGGAATGATGGGACCCACCCCAAGTCTGCACATCTCTTCAGGATCTCATTTGACATCAGTTCTTAAAAAAAGCCTCAAACAAAACCTATTTTTTTTTTCTTCAAGGGCATGTGTATTTTAGTGTATCTGTCATCTCTAAGTTCACATTAAGAGGTGCTGGTTCTATTGAAACATAAGTACAGAAACCACAAACACACAGATATTCAGGATGCAATGGTAGACACAGACTGTGCATTGCAGAGTCCACAGCAAACATTTGCTGGCATGACACAGAAGTTGTCCAGGATGGCATATGTTGAGAAAACCCGTTCATTTTTAAAACCAGCCCTACCTTGTTTTTATTTTCTTTTACTTCATTTTATTAGCATTGGAGAGCATGCTTCTGTTCTGAACCAGGCACAGGCCATTTTGTTCTTTATCTGAGAATTGTTCTGTATGGTTTCCATGATTAATGCTAACCAGCAATCCTGTACTGTGTGAGATAGCATCACCTTCAGGTTCTGAGTCCCACTGAATGCTTGAGTTTCTGCTTTCTAATAACTGGGGAAGCAAGAAGCATTGTTTGAATATAACCTAGGCATTTTTCAAAATATGGAAATAATCGCAAATGGCTAATCTAAGTGGTAATCCAATATTTGCTGCTAAAATGTAAGACCTAAAGTTTCAGAATAAGACACACAGCTTAGTCCCTACCTTCCTTTGGTAGCTAGCTTATGGGTTCATTTAGATTTTAGCTTGTGTGCTTGTTTAAGATAGAATTTCATACTGCTCTGTGAAGCTGTAAACCACTTCTCCATTATTCCATGCTGTTCATACTCAGGACCTTACAAAACTTTTCATGGCCTTTAACATAGATGACAGTGCTGGGGATTCACTACATGGCTGCCTAAGTACTTTCTTTTTATATCAAAATGATTTATACTTTCTGTACCTTTCCTATTTCGTCTTTGGAGAATGCCAGAAAAGTAAGGCCAGTGCTGCAGTCACTATGATTGATACTGTGCTCTTGAAGACAGATGGGAATTATTTAATCTTAGGGGATTTTCCAATTAGGTCTCTATCCTACCCATGTTTGGAATTATCAGTTAACTTTGTGTGCAGGGTTAGCTCAGCAGCTCCTGTCATGGGCACACTTAGCAGCACCAAGAACTGAGAAGCTAGTATCAAATAAATTTCAGCTGAATATGATATCACCTGAGCTGGAATAGTTTTCCAGGTATTTATCCAGAAGTGATCTTTAATATCAAAGATATTTTACATCAGTATCGGGCCACTGCCCTTGAGGAAATCTTTCCAAGTCCAGTCACCTTTTATTACCTTGTTTTCCACTGTTGATGAAGGGAAGCAATGCTAAATGTGCTTGATATTCTATTCTTACTGCTCTACTCCAAAATTGAGCAAATAGAGGTGAAGCACAGAGAAGTGGAGGTTTTAATGGTTGGTAAGTGGCCAGAGACTCTTGGGACACTGGTTTTTTTGCAAGGCAGTACTCCGACACCCAAAGTATAGAGTATAGAAAATCCTGACATATTTCAGGAATTGGATTTGGACAGCAGCTCCTGAAATTGCCATTTTAACAAATGTGTTGGGTGATGACTCTGACACTAGAATTTTATTGTCTGCTTTTTAAGAAGAGGAGTAAGACTGTTGTAAGTGAATGCTGGAAATTTGTAACAAAAGTCTGTGCAGGCAGTTATGAATATTAGTCACTGTTAACAGGACACACAAGGTTTTCTCTCTGATAAGGACCCAATACTTGGCATGGTTTCCTGTTGTCCAGCTCCACCTGATTGAGCTTTAAGTCACCTGACAAGAGCATCCAATTTTAAGAATCCAGCTCTTTGCAACTGTGGAAATACACTGAACTTTGCAAGAACCCAAGTGATAGGGCTTTACTGGCAGATTGTAGATTATTATGCTGGTTTTGTAGCATTCCTCTCTGCTAAAAAGCTTAGATTGTACTGAGTGATCAGTATTATCTCCCTCATTCAGGTTTACAGTGGCAGAGACAGTAGTTTGAGTAAAATATTTTCCTAGAAGCACCCTTTCCTGTAGAACCATATTTATCAACAGTGGGTTTGTTTGCACATGACATGCATTTCTTTAAATACCCAGAAGAATGTGACACACTCCTGCACTTATTCGAGGAGTGAAACTACTATTCATTGGTGTTGGGGTTTTAGTTTAGTCTTAGTTTTTTTCCTGTTAAAGGAATTTTCTCCCATATGCATGTTGCTAGGGGACAAATAGCTGTACTTAAGAAAGACAAAAAGGGAAGTGGGGTGGGCCTGGCTACTCCTTTGTCTACACCTGGGTGTGGGGTCAGTTCGCTCTGAGCGTCCGGAGAGAGAAGCTGCAGAGAAAGGAGCTGCTGCTTCTTTCTTTTTGGCCGTTCTTTCTTCCTGCTGGAAACAACGCCGGGACCCCAAAAGCCGCTTTCCCTGCCCTGCTGGAGGCCGAGCTGTGGCTGCCCTGCTCCGCTGCTGCTTCGAGCTTTCGCTACGCTGTAGCCCTGCTCGCCCTGCCTGCCTGGGCCTCCGTGGGGTTCTCCCATCTGGATACATCTCGCCTGCCACCCGGGATTTGCGTTCGTCCCTGCTGCTCCAGCCTGCCGTTCTAGCCTGCCGTTCCCGAGAGTCCGGGATCAGCTGCCCAGGGGCGTGTGAAGCCTTTGTTCCATCCCTTCCCGGGATCCCAGGGCACCGGTGCCGCGTGCTCCCCGAGCTCGCTCCGGAGCGCCCCCTGCAGCCGCGGGGGAACCATCGCACCTGCCCTGCTCACCGGGAGCCGCCAGCGCCCCTGCCGGCTGCGAGCGGAACTGCACCCGAGGGGAAAGGGCCTGACAGCCGAGAAGGCTGGCACTGGGTTTGTGATTGCTGTTACTGCCATAGTTGTTGTTGTTTTGTTTGACTGGTTATATACATATATATATGTATATATATAGTAAAGAACTGTTATTCCTATTTCCCACATCTTTGCCTAAAGGCCCTTGATTTCAAAATATAATAACTTGGAGGGAAAAAGGGGTTATATCTGCCACTTCAAGAGGGGCTTCTGCCTTCCTTAGCAGACACCTGTCTTTCAAAACCGAGACAATTGGGAACAATGTAATTCAATGTAAGAGGTTTTTCTATTTTCTGGGCTAAACAATAATGATTATGGTTTCACTGCTGCACAGCCATTCTGAAAACAGACATTTGCCTTTTGCATTATCAGAGCAATATGAACACCATCAATAAATACGTCATTTATATGTATACTATATGCATATTTATCTGTATATTGTGAGAATTAGTTACAGTTTCTTACTTCCTACCAATCAGAGTAAAAAGACTGACAGGTAACATGCAAAGGAATTTATCAGTTATTTTCTACATTAGATTTGCTGCTCTCCTTTGTTTTATTAGAGCAGTTTCAAACAACTAATAATATTAAATCATTAAATTCTCATTACTGAGGAGATTGAAATTTGTGAAAAACCTCACATTCCTTTAAGGGAAAGGGAGAATAAGGAATGTGTTAGTCTAGAAATCCCAGAGAAGTAAATTCCTTAAAAAAGAACGCTTCTGCAATTCTAGTGACTGAGCTTATCAAATGTCACCTACACTTGCATTGGTATTCTAGATTAATTATTTTTTACTAAATCTTTTTTTTTTGCCTTGAAAATATTCATTTTTCTTTTGTTCAGCTAATCAGGTAACAAGTACCTGCCCATTGTTATCTCCATGTTAACTTGAATGTCGCACCATAATTGAACTCTTTCTGTAACCTTATCACACATCAAACTTAAGTGAATTGAAAATCTCTAATATCATCATAAGACTTTACTTATCTTTCCTTGCTTAGGAGGTAAAATACCCATTGAGCTTGACTCACCTGGAAGATTTATAGAATATTAGTACTCTGAAAATTGCTGGTTCAGTCTCTTCAAATTCCCGTAGTTTATGCAGTTGCATTCAACTTACCTGACTGTCCAACCATTGGTATGCTGCTCTATCTCTGCTTTTCCTAGAATTTAAATTCAAAAGCTCTTTGCAGCAGGGATTGTAGGCCAACTCCAGCTCTTTTAACTCCAATGGGAGTGTCATCAGTAGCTTCTGTAGGTCAGGATTTACTTCCTAACCTTTGCTGTGCTCTTGAATCACTGATTAACAGTGTGATCTCAGTAACACGATACCAATATGTAGAATTTTCTATGCTTCTGGTGTACATGTATAGTCATGTCTGCCACAGTGATATGAGGACACCTGTCCCATAATAGTAAATGCAGTCTCTGATTGACTTGGGTATGGCAGAAATTGCTTAAAATGCTTTTTTCTTATGCTGCTTATCATAAACAGACATAGCATGTGGAGGGTTCCTGACATTCATCCTGCATTCAGTGTATCTTATACCTGGATTTTATTTTCACACATCTGGAGATTGCCTGCCTTCATGGTAATTAAAAATAAATCACAGAGGAAAAAAATGGGATTTTTGCTTTCTTTTTTATTAGTTCATTTCTGGACCCTGAGAGAGATTTTCTTTCTTGTGCTGCATTGTGATTGAGATGGGATATGATCCACTGTTCAGGTAGCTGTTTAATAATTATCCTCAAAACCACAGGTAACACCATCAGGTTTGCAGAACACCTCCTCATCTTCCACAGCACTACACTGTGTTTACTCCTAAAAATCCTTCCTCTTTCTTCAGTTCCCAGTGCTCAAGGCCAGTGTAACAATTTTTAAGCCCATGCAGCTAGATTGTTTCTCTCTCCTTTTTTTTTATTTATCAGAACTCTCGCCATACTACTTTGGGTTAGTGGAGAAAATCAGGCAGTAAGCTCGGAGCCTTATTTTTCCATTGTCTGTCTGTCTCCAGCTGTTTGGCCAGAATCTGGCTGTTGAATCTGGCTCTAGAGCTTTAATGTATTTTGGTAATGTAGGTTTGGAGACCTGTGCCTCTCCTCTCTTAGCTGTGCGGGAGAAAGGAGGAACACAGCCAAGTCATGGTCTGGTGCTGCAGAGCTGCACGTGCCTTTCCAAGGGTTCATGGACCCTTTCCAAAATCCAAGGTGTATTTGTTACAGGTGTAATCACCTTTACAGGTGTGATGTCAGGTACAAAATTCTGACTTAAAGAGAATCAGATTTTAGTAGGTAAAAATTTTTAAAAGCACCTTAGGACTTCTAATTTTATCATTATCATGGTAGGTAAACTGTTAGGGTTGATGTGTTGTAGGCAATTGCATTCTGGGTACTTAAAATCTGGTTATCACAGAATCTAATTCTGCAATAGAAGATCATCTAGTTCCAGTTCCCCAATGAAAGTTCATAGTCTTTGTTTTAGCAAATCCTTTTCCTGGCATGTTGTTTTAATATGACAGTCAAGCATTATAAACCTATTCCCATCAGATCATGTTCAACTTCTCTCTTTCCTCTTTGCAAGTTTGCACTTGCCTAATGTCACTTGCAAACTCAAGCAGACTCAGGCAGCCTTGGTGCTTGTACCCCTCCTAAATGCAGACATTCCGGATGGTACTTGTCACCAAAATGGCCATGACTGCACACCCAGGCATTTCCTAGGAGGTGCTCTTGGCCTCCCAAAGCCTTGAAGTTTATGTTATTAATGGTTGGGTTGTGGTCTGGACTGTTCATGCCAACAGAGATCACACAGGTCCCAATTATTTTTGCACTTGTCTCACCAGTTCCCATTTTCTACTCTAAGTCAGATGTTTCTGGAGAAACAAAAGCATAAGAGCAGATTTTTGTTCCTTGACAGATGTTTGAAGGGGGAAGAGATTTAACAAAGCTATGTATCAGCAAGAACTAAATTAATTAGAATCAATGCTTTAGAAAGGGATGTTTTCAGTGCCCCATTGCTTTACATCAGGCATGATTTGGAATCACAGGCTGAAGTCATGCCATCCTACATTTCCCTTAGATCTAACTTTATGTAAATAAAATATTGTCAAATTAAAGGGAGATCATTCTCTTCTCCCCCTTTCCTTTCTGTTCCTTCTCCCTCTTTCCTTTCTGTTCCTTCTCCCTCCTCCTCCTGGGTTTTCAGGGAACAGATTGTGCCACTTCTCTTTTTTCAAGGTCTGTTTCTTTAGTGAACCTGACTGCTGCTGTGTTTGTTTTGTGTACTGCAGCATGCTACAGGAAATGTCTAATTGATTGTTATAATAGCAGTGGGCAAGAAATTGTTCAAAGTCCATTTATTCATGTTGAAGTAGTTTTTGTGTCTATCTCTTGTTTCACAGGATCTCCTCTTTGCTTTATGCCCGATGTTTGGTATGTCAGAAAAATGCTCTTGTACTGAACAGAGCAATTAAACATCTGGTCAGTCATGTCTCAACAGTATTTTTTCTATTCACAGAAAGCACTTGTACTTGCTTTGTGAAACTACTGTGCCTGCTCGAAAGCTACTCAGACTGCTTCATGGTTTTAGATCAGCTGCAAGTTCTGCTTTGGCTGCTCCAAACCATGGAAATTGAAATAAATACTTCTGTTAATGTGACAAGATGTGATAATACAAGATGGAAGTTACTTATGTTATGCCATCTACCGCAACTAATGCCTGTTTCTGCATTTCCTTGGAAAAATCCCCCACTCCATCATAGCCAGGCATTTCCATCAGATGACAGTAAATTTATTTGTTTGCTGATTTGTATGTTTGGACTGGTACGGAACCACCACCCAGCAATTTAAGTTGTCCTATGTCACAACAGGAACTTGCTCACACGTATGATGTGCCTGAATATCTGAGTTTTAATGCAGATCATCCTTCCCATGCTGTTTGCCATGATGTAAACAGGATGGATATGTCCCAGATGTGTTCAACTGAAGTGCCTCTCAGCCTGATGGATGGATGCAGCAGGTCATCACCACTCGCTGCTTGTGCAGGGAGAAGGAGAGTGTGTGTCACAGGTGCCATTTGCAGTGCAGAGGGTTCCCAACCCTGCTCTTGCTGCCATTGCAGCTCAGTGGCTTCCTATGGAGCAAATCGGTGGTGAAGATGGGAGCTCTGCTCCTGCACACCCTATGTGCCAGTTAAAACAAAACCATGAGACTGCAAGATGGGAAAGTGCTGCATACAAGCACATTTCCAGTGCTGTCTTCACCTCTAAAGAACATGGATGAAAGTGGCATCACGCAGACCTTGTTAAAAAGGAAAAAAAAAAAGCCACCATAAAAAAAGGATCTATCTGTAGCTCTGTGTTGCAGAGCATTTTAGCATCTCTTGTGAATTGCTGGCTGCCCTCAATTCACACTTATTAAATGGACATTCGAGGCACTTAGCACCTTGCAGGGGGCATTCAGCACTGTTTAGCATCAGTGTCTTCCTAGGTCTTCACTTCTGAAACAACCGCCTCTGCAAAGCAGAATAAAAGTTTGTTTTGACAACCTGTTGTGATGTATGGGTCCAATTACTGAAGTCTCCACACTCACGTTGGTTCTGGAATTTTTTTTTTTTTTTTTTTAATCGTAGAAGCATAATCTGAAACAAGGAATTCTCCTTTATGTTACATTCCCTCTAGGCAAAAAAAGTAAATACAAGGAGGAAAGGAATTAATGGAGCCTATAACTCATATGGGTGTTGTTTGTTCATATACATCACATTACTCTGCCACGCTTACTCAGTTTTTCTCATCATTCTTTCTCCACTCCCAGCTCTCCCTTCTCTTATCATATTTTTACATCAGCATAACATTTTGGATTTCGTAGAATCCACTCATAATTTACTCTAATGCTAACAATATGGATGTTGGAGATGTAATTTACACCATTGAGTTGAACTGGAGCCAGGCACTTCTCTAAGAGCTGCACCTGCTTTCTCTAGGCTGTATTTAGTGTAATTTTTCCTATAATGTTTAATTCATATTCCTTCAGGGAAAATACTTAGTGAGCTAACAACTGAAGTTACGGATAGGGGAACTTAGTACAACTTGAAGTTCTGTAAAGTAGATAAAACATTTTCCAAACATTTTGGATATCACAAAATGAGTTTTGAATTATGTGAGTTTCTCCCTCTGCTCTTTCTCATTATTAAAATCCATGTTCACTTTCATTTCATTTCCATTAAGAGCATATCCTTTTTCTGCCTCAACAAGAAAACAAACAAAGAAAAAAATCAACACACACATACGAAAAAAGCCCAAACCAACCGACCAACCAAACAAAAACAAACAAGCAAAAAGCACACCAAAAAAAAATCTCAAACCCCGAAAACCCCACAACCAAATAAAACCCACTGAAAAAAATAAGCCACCAAAAAAAACCCACCAAGAAAACCCTTTTGTAATTAGCTTTCTAATTTATCCTTCTGTTCTGGAGTGATGGTCAGTCACTGGCCCTTCCCTCTTACAGGAGGGAAAGAAATAAATTTTGTCTTGTGAAGTAATGTCCCATTTCCAACATACAGCATGGAAAGCACATGCTCAGAGACATATCAATATATATATAAATAATTTTAAAAGACTGTTACTTGTGGCTTTGATAATTGCCTGATGAGCATGTTGTTTTCTGAAGTTATGTAATTTAGTCAAGACAATTCTTTTTTCTCTGTGATTCTACATTAAAAACTGTAGGCCAGGGATACAAGTCTGTTGGAAGCAACCAGATCTGTTGGAAGGTGTCCCTGCCCATGGCAGGGGGGCTGGAACAAGATCATCTCTAAAGTCACTTCAAACCCAAACCATTCTATGATTTTCTAGAAAATGAACTTATGCTAATTATCAACAAAATTGGAGCAGCTCCCTCCCTACTTTTGGCACAGATAAATGATAGATTGTTCTACTTGGGATTAGGAACAAGCCATCTATACTTAGAAATGTTGTTTGATCTCTTGCTGCCTAATTTTTCATCCTTAAATTTTTTAAGAGTTAGCCCCTGAAAACAAGAATATACTTTTTAGTGGCATGAAACAAGATTCCGTGACCATGTGTTAGGAGCTCAGTTCTGAGAGGCAGCAGATGATGACAAGAAAAGGCTTCTGATCAATATGAGGGGCAATGATGCCAGCAGGTTCAGATCCTTTCTGACTCTCAAATTTCTTGGGGTTTCTAAATGAGGTAATCATTCTTGCCTTTAAAATGGGGAAATCGTTTAGATTTGGTCAAACCAAAGGCAGTCAAAATTCTCTTCTCTTTCAACAGTATTGAGTCGCACATCCATTAGCAAGTTGGGATGCATTGACTTTCAAGTCTTCTTTTCTAGAAGCCTCTGAGGCAGTTTTTGTCTTTTATGTCTCTCTTATGCAAATGAATGGAAAGTTCTCTGCATCCCATGTAATACAATGGTTTGGTGGTTTTGAGTGCTACAGGAGGGCAAACCTCTCGGTTGATCTCTTTAAAGTACCAAGAAACTGTCTTGGTTGGTAAACCTAAGAAAATACATGACCTAAGCATACTTGTCATTGGGCTGCATGAAGATACCTGGTACAAGTGCCTAAAACTGCGAAAATGTCTGGGGTCTATAACAGAGGAAAAGATGTTTATAGAAATTCCCTTTGCAATTTATTATCAAAATTATACTCCTGTGCAAGGTCTTGTGTCAAAAATGATAAATGGTCAAAATGCTGGTAGCAATTTATGTTTGCTACTGAATTTCTGCTCAGCTAGTCATCCACTTAGAGCATGTACTTTTTGGTAGAAAACACTGAAATTCAAGATGATTTTTTGTTTTCTGGTAGAAAAAGGAACAGCTTGTGGTACCTTTAAAGAGCTCATTGTGGTAAAGCCAAGAAAGAAAAAAACAAAACAAAACAAAAACCCAGAACAGATTGCTCAGCCTGTGGCTGGACTGGTACAAGCAATCTGTGCAAGATTTCTCCAGAGGAAAAATCTTGAGGCTTGTGCTGCTGAGAAACACAGCATAGAGTGGTGAACTGAAAATTGTTGAAAAAGCAGAGCCTTTACTTAAGACAAAAAACAATCCCAAAGAGTTCTGCTGTGCCTGCAATTCTGCTGTTCAGCCTGCATCCCTTTCTGCAGTGTTTTTCTGTTTGAAATGAGTATTCAGCTGGGCTGGAAGTGGAGTCTGCAAAAATTTCACTCCTGGTCTGTTACAGGAGCAACCTGGTCCTGTAATTCAATCCTTCAATTTAATTTCTAGTCTACCGCAAAAAAATTCCCCTATTTACGAAAACTACATGGTTGCCTTGGTTCATCTTGCAGAGCATAGCTGATTACAGATGAAAATTTGATGCCAGTCAATACTACAATACCTTCCTGTTTTCATGCATGTTTATGCATGTTTACTTTCATAGCACTAATACTGTCAAGGATTCACTTGATCCCTTGTTCAGAAGTGAGGAATTTCCTTTCCTAGAGGAGACACAGTTGGAATAAAAATAGTGATTTGCATAAATTGTGTCTTTGCTTGTTATGCGATTTGGAATTCATCTGGAATTTGTTACAAAAAGAGGGGCAAATGGCAACTAATGATGAAGGAGTAATGTCTCACTATGGCAGAGCCGTGTCCTCTTTGCTGTTGAAGCTGTGAGTTGTGGGGAGAATCCACATGAGGCAATCAACACTGTGCTCTCAGAGGGTAGCAGGATGGGGTAGCCTGGATGAAGTGGAACCTGGATCAACATGGAAATGGAACACAGTACATCACCATTAGTACATCCCTTTTTAAAATAGTGGCAGGTGATTTCTGCAGGCATGAGGCTGACTGAGCAGGAAGTGGGACTGTGGCTGAACACCCAACGCAGTGCTTGGTGTTGTAAACAGCACAGTGCTGGACTCTGGCTACTGGTGTGGGAGGAAGATGAGGGCTTGTTTTATCCTCAGCCTAGAGAATCTACTTACTGAGTATCAGTGCTGTAGAGTAGAGCTTTCTCTGTTGGTTCTACCCTCCCCTCCTGTTAGCTGTTTGCTTAAAGCTGATTTCTCAGAGCTCTTCCACAGGATGGCAAAACTACTCAAAATGAGTGGTGGGGTAATCTCTGTAACCTACATGTTGGCACAGTGTGTTTCTGTTCCACTATAACATATGTCAGACGGGATTTTTTTGTTCTAAACACGTCCTGCAAAAGGGTTTTTGTTGGTTTGGGTTTTTTTTATATGATATTCTCCCCCCTGCCCCGCTCCCGAGCTAAACAAGATATTCAGATTCTTTGGCGAATGAATCAAACAACACCTTCTTCTCATGCCATTAAAAACATATTTGTGAATTTCCCACTCAGTCTTCTGAAAATCAAGCTAGGTACACGGCTTGTGAGTATGCACAAAGTGTATCACCTGTTGACAGGCTTACCCTGGAGTGCTTTAAGACTGTCTGGATCATTGTTGTTCACCCTGTTCTCATTCTGTTTGAAGAAAATATCACTTTTATTTCAATTTTAAATGCCTGCAAATTAAATACTGTGAGCTTTTGAAAGACTTCCATAGGGATCTGTGCCATTTGCAGTAGATATTGTCAAAGGCAGTCAATGAGCAATGACAGCTATGTCATCTCGTGTCTAATTGCCTGAAATACATTGCTCTCCCCTCACAGTCTTTGTTCATCTTTATGACTGAAACACATAAGGCGTAATGCATTAAGGGAGTTTCTTTCAGAAAGCCGTTTCTCCTAACAATATAAAGTATTACAGTTCTGGATATTTGGGAAGCTACACCAGTGCTGTCAGCCCAGTTAGTTCTTTAGGGCTGTCTGGGAGAGAGAGGGAGAAGTGGTTTTCTACTGTTATGGGGTTTTTGTCTGTTATTCAGAAACCTGTTAGCACATACAGAAGTGAGGGTGAACTCTCTTACCCAAGCATGAGGGTTTTCAATCCTTGTCTCAGCTCTTAAGCAGTCACATTTCCCAAAATTCCCTCTGTCTCCTTCACTTGTCACTGCAACCTAAATTGCTACCCCTTAGCCTGTAATGAGTAGCTGCTGCTGCTTCACTGGCCCTTCACTAGGGCCTCACATGTCTGAGGCTGGAAGATTTTTTAAATAAATGTTTTGGTTTTTTTAATTAGCTAGCCACAGAACTGAAACTCTGGTCCAAACATCATCTCACTTTTTGGTTCCAGTGATCTCTTTTTTTCTTTTGATTTCCCAACTTCAATTGTGGCCTCTTCTTACCTGTTTGGGATGTTGCTGTAAGGGCCATATCCTTCTCTCTTGCCTTGGCCATTTTACTCCTTTTTTTAAAATTTTGGTTTTCTCAGTGCCTTTTTCTAGCACAACAGATGGATGTGTTCACTTCTGTGACTTTTTTCCTTATGATTCCACACTGTGAAGTCACCTCTTCAGCTAGGCCAGCTTCTCAGTTATATTCTGAGATAAGACCTTTTGTACACCCTGCAAATTATTCCCCTTGTTCTCCCTGAAAACATTTGTTAAAATTTGCTAAATCCTTGAAGTCCTTCCTTAAAATATCCTTTGGCATAATAATCGCAAAGTAGTTGACATCTCTCTGCATCCATCTGTTGTCTCTTATAATGAGGCAGTAAAATTCAGGGCTATTTTTCTCTTGTTCACACAGTATTTCTTAAGTGAGCCTTGCCGTTCCAGTGACCTCTGTCGAACTGCAGCAGTAACTGTTGTCAGGGCCAGACAGGCTGTGGGTAACTGAAGGGGTTTCTCCCTGTGCATTAGTATCACAGTCTTTGCCCTTAGCATCCCCTTTGTGTAACCTATTTTTAAGTGACATCAGGGGGATGTTCCCAGATGGTGAGAAGAGTGTATTTCCTTATGCTTTGCTGAAGTGTACTATACGTAACATCCCTGGCAATCCAGAAAATACACCTCATAGATAACCAGCTGTTCTTCATTCTGAGAACAGGTTCTGCTGCTGGAAGTATCAAATCTCATCCATTAACTGTATGAGGCACAGTCTTGTCTGCGTTCTGCATTTAAGTCCTCAGAAGGAAGAGAAGGAAGTAGTGTGGATTTGGTGGAGATTCATCATTGTGTAAACAAACAAAAAAAATTTACCTACATTTAGCAGCAGTTGTGCCCTTTTAACGCTAAGCAGGCATTTAGCAGTTGCAGGTGACGCTGAAATCAAGGTGCTTACAGAGTGGTGGTGATCCTCTCAGATTCAGAAAACCGTATGGCACAAGAACTGCTGGCATCTTTCTCTAAAATGTGACAACAGTGCCATCCATTTGTACAGTGTGATCAAGGGCCTTTTACTAGCAAGAGCTGTGTCTGTATCTTTTCATTAATTCCCTTATAACAGCACACGTTCAAGGGAATTCTGCATGAACAGTACACTTCCTCTGAGGCATCCTGAGGAAATCAGATTTACTCAGTAGTAAAGTGACAACTAGGCTGGACATGACCTGGTGTCCAGACCATGCCCCTCAGTGGTGCACAGTATGCAGACAGTGGTTCCTGTAGCACTGCTGCAAAGAAATCATTATGAATTTTAAGTGAACTGAAACTAATTCGTTAAGACCTATTTCTGGAGCTTATTCTGGCATAGTTCTCACAAGAAAAAAAATCAAGTCTTGGACTGGAGTCTAAAATAAATGAGGTGTGGTTGCATCATTCATGGTGTTTATGCTTTGTTATCTCAAGGTGACATTTCCCACGGGCACAACAGAATCGCCAGTTAGGGGCAAAGCAACAGCATCGACACAGAGTAAAGGCATTCCTAATTATCTTTTTCCCTCGCTTTCCTCTAGTAATAGATCCTTTATGTGTATCACTGTGCCAAATTTTTCTGTCTTCTCCCTCTCCTGTTGTTTCGTCTTCCATCATCTTTCATGGTGCCAGCCCATTGCATACAGGCTGAAGAGCTCTTGGAAAGTATTTCTGGATTTCTAGTCTCTGGGAATCTGCCTCATTCCATAAAGAGCCATCCACTCAGGTAGAGGGTGTGTTACTAGCTGGGAAACCAATACCTGTATTATCAGGATAAAAGGGAGAATTCTTCTCTTGGCTAAGTTCGAAAAGCTAGGCTGGACTCTGATTCCTTTGAAAACAGGGCATCTTTATCCATCTTTTTCCACTGATTTTAGCAGCATACACTGTTAGCATGGTATCAGCAATACCTTTTTGCTCTGCTGTTTCTCGTCATTATCAGATTTATGTAGCTGTTGGGTGTGTATTATTTTCTAAGGCTGAGAAGACTAATATCATCAGCCTTAATTCCATGGGTTTCTCTTGAAGCCATTACCATAATTAAGATAACGACATTTAATGCAAATGTTTATTTCATACATCTTTGTATGGCAAAATATAATTAGATGTTTGGCTAGATATG
Organism: Corvus kubaryi; assembly: GCF_017639235.1. Taxonomy (NCBI): domain Eukaryota; kingdom Metazoa; phylum Chordata; class Aves; order Passeriformes; family Corvidae; genus Corvus; species Corvus kubaryi. Next base: position 571,040 of record NW_024582058.1, on the reverse strand, counting down.
TATATGGTTGAAAAGGATTTTAGAGGCTGAATTAAGTCTGAATAAAGCACTAGTTTAAGTCAGAGTGAATCTGAAACTTAGAGTAAGTATGCCATGAGCACACCATGCAATCTGCTAATAGAGAAGGAGAAGACTCTCTTAATTCACTTGTAACACAGTTCTGTGCTTGTGGCACGAGCTCTGGCTCTCTCTCAATCAGAGAGAGTCCAGCTGCGTTACTTCTCTGCGTCACAGAAGCGACTTTGGCATCAGGAATGGTGCTGCTGGCTGGGCGAGTTCGCTGGCTTCTTTGCAGAGGAGACACGGCAGGAGCCGATGACCTAGGCTCACGTTAGTTCGGAGATAAAGGAAGAGAGAGAGCGTTCTGGTCTGGCTTCCAACAGGTTTATTGTCAGAAGTTTCACAACCAGAACGTGGCAATGATCTTAATCTGGGATCCCCCGAGAGGCTTTTCCCTCAGTTTTATAGGGGGTTTGAAAACCGCGGTGGAAGGGGAAAACAACCAATGAGTTACAAGGCAGGGGGAGGAATCAATTCAACAAGAACCAATGGGGGAAACCAAGAGGCGGGAGTTACAACAAAGAACCCATGAACAACCGAGTAACCGAGAATTTTCCCAAACACAGGGAGGCAGTTTGGGATTGATTGGCATCTCGCTACCCCAGCCCTGCAGAGGGCTGGGTCATAGCAACACACTTGCACTTCAGGAATTCTTTGTCCAAAGTGACAACTGCACCTTTAAATTTACAAAATTTCCACAAGTCTTGTGCTAACTGTGCCAAGTTAATCTTGTAAATATTTACCTGCCTTACATTTGAAGCAAAATAAAGAACAGGTTCTTAGCACACTCTGCAGTGCAATGTGGGCTTTTCCCGCTCTGTAGGAACTTGTTTGTGGTGCCCACAGAGACACTTGAAGCCTGAGATCCCAAGCAGAGAAGCAGATTACAAGTGAAGAATTTAGTTGGCTGCCATGTGGCTCTAATCCCTCACTTTTTCATTTGAAATAGCAAGTTTTGCAGATATTGATATGGTTAAAGGTGTGTTAAAAAGGAGTTGATTCAGTGCTTCACAATGACATTTTAGGCTTCTCTTGATGCCATTTGTCTTTTTTATTTTAGACAGAAGTTCTCTATTTTTTGAATGTTAGCCAAGGGTAAGACACAACCTGACTCGATGAAGTGCGCCTTTTATGTATCTCACTTGGCATTTAAAAAATAACAGAGAGAGAGAAGAAAAGGATGCCCTATCTACTAAGTAACAACACTGTGAGTAATATGAGGGTCAGAGAGCATGGGAAGAAGAAAAAATCTTTAAGCTCAAGTATGTCAACTTTTTTCAAAACCAATTGAGTGCTGATTTAGTTATTTAAGTCAGTGTTTGTTGCACACAGTACTAATGCGTCAAGTTCAGTACTAGGTAAAACGTTTAATCACGGAATCACAGGATGGTTTGGATTAGAAGGACCTTAAAGGTCATCTCATTCCAACTCCCCTGCCATGCTTAGGGACACCTTCCATGAGACCAGGTTGCTCATCCAAGCAGGTTGCTCATCAAGTTCCATCCAACCTGGTCTTGAACACTCGAACAGTAGTTTAAACTATTATATCTTTGAGGAAACCATTTCTTTGTTGGCATACTCCCAGGAACTCTCATCCTAACACATGCTTTCTCAGCCAAGTCCTGGAGAAGGTCTCTCTTTTCCAACCATTTTAGCACACACTCATCCATTTCGCCTTTCCAGATACTTCCTTTCTCAATACTTCTACCAGCATTAAAAACAATTTCTCCATTTTCTGTCGGTCAGTGATCCCTGAAAATATTTATCCTGCCATCTATTAGCACGGTGTCATGGACAGCATCCATTTCAATGGAATAACTCTGAAAGTCAATTTTTGCACCAGCATTACTCTCAGAATTTCCAGTGAAAGCCTTCTTCTGTCATATTGGCTATACCATTTTTTTTTTTCTTTGGAACTTTCTTTGCACCTCTTAGTCTAGTTTGCTTAGGCTTTACTGTCTAGTTTACCTAGGTGTCAGACTGGAAAAGGTGGTCTGTTCCAAGACATCTGGGGAGCTTAGAATGTGTGGTAGAGGGTGTGTCAGACCTTGCTCTGGTGAGGTGGTGCCCTGCCCCTGACACCCCCCAGCTGTATAGTGTCTGTCAATCATGGCTCACTGGAGGCAGCCCTCCAGTGTCACCTAAGCCACCCCTGAGTGGCTGAGAGACCAGAAGTCCCACCTGAGAAGACGGCCCAGCATGGGCCAAGCCTTTAAGAAGCCTGGCCATGAGGCAAGCACATTGTTCTTTAACCCTACTTTCATGTTGGAGCCTTACATCACTGGAAACCAGGAGCTATATGTCAGTCTTTCTATACCTTTCCTGTCTTTCTGTTTTTCTCCCCTTCTTCTTCTTCTAACTCTCTTCTCATGGAACATAACATCAAATGGGTTAAAAGATTTTCTATATTCAGTGGGCTAAGTCTGTGCTGTGTTAAGTGATGTTATGCAGTATTTACTCTTTTTCCAATGTTCCTTAAGTTTCTAGTTTGCCTTTTGTGTATTTTCACCTCTTGAGAATATTTAGTTGGAATTTTCTCGTTTGTACCTACCCAGAGCAGAAGAACCTTGGTTTAGCTCTAGGTTTGAGTGACTGCAGTGTAAGACTAGGCAAGACACTTCATCCTTTATTAGAAATCCCACCATAAAAGCTCTTCACCTCACCAATCACCTTTTGTGCATGAAATGATCTAACTTCTAACTGGGATGAGCATCTGAAAGGGAGACTGTGCTCATGTATACACAATGTAGATAGAGACACAGGAGCTAGCAGTGAAGTCTGGCAAAGTCTGGTGCTGTATTTTCAAAGGAAGTTGGTCATTTTAAGCATATTCTGTTTTGTTCTCAGCTTGGTTTAGTCTTAAATCTTTCTGTGGTTTTAATTTGTTCTCAGTTCAAGGCCTGCCCTTAAACTGAAATCTTATTCCCATTGAATTTCATAGCAAATTTGCTAGTTTCAGTGAAACTGGTTTTATTTCCTGTGTTTAGCTGTACTTTAAAGCATGGTGCCAAATTTGGCAAAATATAGGAAAATTAAAAATAAAGTAAAAACTAGGCCATGTATATGATTTATCTAGTTGACGGACATACATGCCTCTCACCTGAATACAGTAATACATTTAAAATTACGAATTTGGGTACAATTAAGATTTTTTAAATTAGACCTATGAAGATGCTTATCTTAAAAAGCTGTTTCCAGTATTGCATTTTGCTATAATTGAGGTTTTCCTTCAACTGAAGTCCAAGATGAAGTTCCATTGAAAAACTGAAAAGGGGTACAAAAAGGACTGTACAGTTTTGTGGTAGGAAGAGGCATGTTGAACTCTAATGTATGTGTGAATGTGTTGTTCTTCAGTGGCCAAGGATGAGGGTACTGCTATTATTGCCACATGGAGCAAATGTCCTTTAGCTCTGTTGATGAACAGACAAATGTTTTGGAGATAAAAGATAAAGAGTCCAGTTCTGGTGACTACATTAGTGATTGCATTTGCATATGAGCTTTGTCTCAGTTGCATATTTCTTCAAACAAAAATACTGCCATCACCATTTCTAGCATTCCTAATAAGCTGGAAGGCTAGAAAAATGCTTTAAAGAAAAAAAAATCAAGAGTGCTGTAACATTTTTAAAAACCTTTGTTAAATGTTTTACCAGATGAGCTTTTGCCAGTCTGTTTTGTGATACTTAAAATCATGAAGTATCAGAACTTTTACCCATTGTTAAGCTATTTTTATTCAAAGTTACCAAAAACTGACATTAATTTTTTCTGAGCCCTTTACATCTCATGAGGAGTGTGAAGGTTACTGGAACTGGCTATATAAGTATTATAAATGCCTTTGTAAGAAGTATGGTCTTTGTACAGTAAAAGAAAGATAGTTTCAGATGTCATGCTACTTGCTCTGTATATAAAGATATTTTAAACATCGCACACAAGGATATATGTTTACTACGAGATTTCTCTGAGAATCATTCTTGACTGTGGAATTAGGCAGGTTTTAGAGGAGAAATTACTTTCAAGTATCAGGTATCTAAGATTGAAATGGCTCCTTTTGTGGAAAGAGCTGTTTAGGAACTTCAGTGCTGGTGGTGTTTTTGAAAATATGTCAAATTCAGTAGATCCTAATAGCAGCAAATTATTTTTCAGTCTGTGTCTTTTAGAGTTCTGTTACTCTCGCTTTCCACCACTTTCCTTCTTTGATTTATGGACTTTGTGTGTAAGATTCAGTACATTTAGGCAGATGTAAGCAGCTGGAAGCAATAGAGTTAGAGCACTTTGAAAAGCTGAATTTTCGCAAGTGGTTTGGGGTTTAGATGCTGGGAGTCATTATCTGGTGCTTCAGAATAACATTTAGAGAATTTGCTCTCATGGCAGAGATTTGAAAGAGGTTATTCATGGGTTGTATTTCACTTCTAAAAAGTTGAATAAAATTACATTGCATTATATTTTTAAATGAAGAAATCTGATTGAGCCATGCAGACACATTTTAGAAGAATGTATATTCTAATGGTACAAATAACTACTTTTATTCCATGTATTCATAAAACGTATGCTCCCAGAAGCTTTGGCAAGAACCTTTTTTCTTGCCAACTAAATATAGTATAGTGAATGTTTCCTTTAAACTCAAGCCAACATCCCATGTAAACATGATAAAGTTAGCTACAGCAGTTTTATAGGGGAGCAAGAATTTGTGGTCTTACATTGTGCTTTTTTTTCTTCGTTGCTGTGTTTCTTTCACAACTATCCTTTTTATCTTTGGAAGCTGGTTTCATTAATTGTTATACAAGTTTCCTATGTTTTATCCATACCTCTCTGTGATTTCATGTCCTTCACTAATTATATGTTTTCTTTCAATAGGTTTTTTGCAATACTGACAACATTTTGAGGGGCACCTAATTATAAGCCACACAGGGCATTATTATTTGCTCATATTGTGTCCTCTTGTTTATGATATGTCAGATGGAGTGCTCCTTTCCTCATTAACAACATAGGGAATGGAGCCACCCAAAGCAGAGTAGCGGTCCCAGATTGTTTCAGTGGATGTGTGTTTGCTGTAATTGCCATTCCAGCTACGGTGCGCCCATTCCTGCAACAAACTGTTCCATAGACATGGGCACTGTGTTTTATCCTTTCCTTAGCTCTTTCACTTGCTACTTCAGTAGAAAGGTAAATTTTCCCACATCTGTCTCTTCCTGCTCATCCAGCAGATTGTAGGAGAGGAGTGCCATACCAATTATTCATGGTCTTTGGATAGTGTTGTACACTGACACTTTCAAACAGAAAACATGGATGTGTGTGACATAAAAATACATCAGAGCATATGCCGCATCCCTGACTTCTGCAGAGCCCAGGTAGCACAGAACTGATACCTTCATCCATCAAGTTTTCATTTCTATACATCTTTACATTCTTTGAACTAAACAAAAAGTCTTGAGAGGGACTTTTTACAGGGGCATGCAGTGATAGGGCAAGAGGGAATGGCTGAACGAGGGAAGGTTTAGCTTAGGTGTCAGGAAGAAATTCTTTACTGTGAGAGTGGTGAGGCACTAGAAGAGCTTTGTTCTCTGGTTGCCCAGAGAAGCCGTGGATGCCCCATCCCTGGAAGTGTTCAAGGCCAGGTTAGATGGGGCTCTGAGCAACTTGATCTAGTGGAAGGTGTCCCTGCCCATGACAGGGGTCTTGGACCTACATGAGTTTTAAGGTCCCTTCTAACCTAAACCATGCTATGATATAAGAAACCATTAAAATAGCTTCAGCCACTCCTTTTTCAGAATCAAACAGAAATGACAGTTTTGGACTCCTTTAGAATGAGCGTGATCAGAACATCACTTTTTTTAGGAATATGATCATGCAGAGTAACATCTTCTGGAAGCTGGAACCTGACAGGTTTTCTGTGCTAGATTTACAGAACAAATAGCAAAATACTACTGCAGACAGAACTGAAAAGACTAGGATAAGGCTGTACAGGATACAGTGAAATCTGGAATTCTTCAAAAGAAATTATGAAATATCGTAACATCAACTTCTAGTAACAATACACATGGTCTTAGTGGATCTGTAGCTGTGTAGGTTTCCATATTTGTAATTGTAGTGGCAGTATGTGTTCACAACCAATTTTTTTCCTTTCTTCCTTTAAAAAGATAAGATATCCAGGCAGACTTTACTATCTAGCTTAATTTCAATCTGGTTTGAGCTATTTTTTCTCCTTTTTAAAAGCATCAGTCTTTGAGTGTCTCCAAAAAGGTAGTTTTAGAAAGATTATAACCTCCACTCTGCTTTTGTTAAATAAGAAAATACTCTCATTCTGTTATTAGAATGTCTATTGCATGGAGGTGATTTGAAACACACCTTTAGCAGAAGTTGCATTTTAATGATACATTTACAGGTGGTTTCAAAATAATATCAAGATAAATCTTTTACTTCTCTATACAGACTGGATACTCTCTGGGGTAATTTCTAGAAGATTCTAGTGATGATTTATATAGTTGATATATTCTACCTAGGGAAATAAAAAATGTGAAGTAAAAGTTGGAATCAGCAGCTAAAATGGTCCTATTTCTTGCCAGACCATTTCCTTTTTGTTTGTATTGAAGTTGATGTCAGTCTGGAAGAAAATAATGCACTAGTTTTCCATTGCAGTTCTTTAAATATAATTACCCTAATCTTCTATTCTGTTCAACTCTACTATCCCAGTTTAAAAGAAATTGAGGTCAGAAGGCCCATAAATAACCATCTGGTCAATAACAATACAAGAGACTGATAGTATTGGTATTTTCTACAAAATTTCAGGTGCCAGCTGTCATTTGATGTTTGCCTACTCCACATCCAAAAAAAAATTCATCAGCTTTGTTTTATTTTCAGAATACTCTAAAGTTTGCATTTGGAGTATGAAAGGAGAAAGACATTTTTCTTTTTAAAGGGGAAAAAGAGGAAAATAAAATAATAGTATCTATATCTTGATCTGTTTTCCACTCAGTGCTTTCACTCTGAAAATATGTTAGTTTTGTTTTCTGCATTCCCAGTTTTTAAGTGCATTTGCAAGGCACAAAAGGTCTTGCTGACAATGAAATTCTGTGCAAGGTGTCGTTTCTCTTTGGTGCTTCATATTACCATGTTGAAAGAAAAATAAAGCCCAAGTTGCTCAAGTAACAGATGTTTCTACCCATACCCACAGTCCATTTACCAGTGTTGCATTAGACATTTTTCTCCTCCAGGGGCCAATCTGAATTTTCTATGATTCTAAAGTCTTAGCATCAGAAAGCAAATGTTCATATCATACAGCTTTTGACTTACAGACTGTGAAATTCCTTCCTGAAAGAATGAATGACTCATTTCACTGTTCAGCTTATAAGTGCTGTATGGGCGACATTATTTGGATTGATTTAATGCCACCCAGCAGATTGCAAAATCCTTCCCACTTGTGGGGAAGCACATGGGAACAGATTCATTTTTGGTCCTGGAGAGGCAGTAAAATCACTGTTTAGTGGAAAGATTTGTGTGCAACTTGCAGTGTACTCTAGAAAGAAGAAGTCAGGGTTTGGTGGCCTCAAGATGTGGCTACAGATGATCACTTCCATGGGTGAGTCATCCCCACTTTGACCATCAGCAAATTCAGCTGCAGCTGCTGCCACATCACCTGAAAGTCCTTGGCCTTTAGAAATGCTTTCTTCCCGCTGATGAAATGGTGTTCAGGGGAAGTATCATTATTTTCATGCCCAGTTCATCCCCTCATCAGGCAATTGATTGGGCCCCTGGTAGACCTGTGTCTTGGTCCAGTGTAATTGCTGTTATGTTGGAGTTATGGGTTTATTTGCAAAGGCTTCAGTGCAGGGTTACGCCAAAATGGGTAAAATCAAAGTTCAAAATTCTGCATTTTTTCTACTAGACTTAATTTTATATGTGTAAAAACATCCTAAGTACAAATATAAATACACATATTAAAACTTTTTTTTTAATGTTTTTTTTTTTTACTGCCTGTCCTGGACCAAAATTGAACCTGTTCCCATGTGCTTCCCCACAAGTGGGAAGGATTTTAGGACATTTTGGAAAAGCAGTTCTCACTTCATGCTGAAGACTGTTTCCACTCTGAGCTAGATATTGATAACTGCCTGGTCAATACAGGTTAAGAGGCGGAAGTTGACACAAAGGATAGTAATCACTTCATTCACAGCAGTGCCATCGGGTACAGAAGCCACGTCTCTAGGCCGGGCTAGATTGTGGGCTATTACGTAAGAGTACAGAAATTCTGATCCTTTTTTAACCTTTTCCATAAAAAATGAGATAGATTGTGAACAAGGGCAGATAGTCGATTTGGTTGTAAGAATGAATGATTCTTGAGATTGGCATTAGTATATTTTACAAATATAATTATAAAGTGCTCCCAAATGGTTGTTCTCTTTGATACATAACGTAAATCAGAATGCAGAACTGTACAAATAACATATTTCTAATACAAGGTTAATGTTGAAACAGCTTGTAGCCAAATTGAGCTGATGTTGCTTACTTCGAGGCTGTGTTAAATCTCTCTGGGCAAGGAAAGGCAAACAGGCCACCCAAACTTCAAATGCTATAAGTTCCAATGTTCAATCCCAGCAGACATTTACTTATACAATTGGATGGGCTCATTAGAAGTTAAGCTCAACTGCTGCCAATTAGGATGTGCTAATTTGCATAGGCAACTTGATTGTGTGGCATCCTAACAGACTGCAGTAGAATTGCTGTGGGAGGAGGCAACAAGTAAATCTTTGGGTTCAGCAGATTCCAAAGTCAGCTGACCAAAAGTGACTTTGGCATCTGTAGCTGATGATATGTTCATAAATTTTTGCAACATATTCATATCATATTTTCACTGTTTAACTTTGGGGCAGAATATAATTTTTTTGTCTGAGAATTGGATATTTAGGTATATGTCAATCCTCCAACTTTGCTAGAGGGAATGTGCTTGACATGTCATGGAATGGAACTTTTATGAGTATTGCTTACCAAGAGGAGAAGAGCACAGCAGGCAATTCCCTGAAATGCATCATGTCTAGTTCAAGTTTCTCCACGTTACCTAAATCTCTTCATCCTGTGTCTTTGAAAATAACTAATGATATAGCTTGTAAGGTTGAGAGACAGCAAACTGGCTCAATTTCAAGAAAATATACGTTTCTGCAATGAGTGTCAGTGTATTCACTTTCTTTAGGGACACAGGCACATTAGCCATTAGAAGAACAACGCATTGCTCAGCAATACTGACAGGCAGGAAACCATCATGGTGTCATCCCACTTCATTACCTGAGGACAAAGCTACAGGAGAAAATTATATAGGGCTTCTATGCAATTTTGAAGGGTTTGTTTCTTCTGTTTCTTCTGTTTCTGGCTTTTCTGAGTGGAATAAGCTACAGAATATTGTAATACACATCAAGAAGTAAAGCATTAGAATTCTATTAGAAGTTTAGATGTGACTACAGTTTTGGTATTGCTTATCCAATAATTTGGTATTGCTGATTTCCCAGCAATGGATTTCCTCACTGCCTACTTCTGTCCTTTTGTTTAATTCAGTTCCTTTTCTGCTTTTTCTAAAATACCTGTGGTTCTCAGTACAACATTCAGGTTGGAGCAACACATTGTTCTGCTCACCTCAGACTGCTTAGAAGAAAACTTGCTGTTTCTGGAGAGTGTTAATTTTATTGTAGTAAAGAACCAGTCATTGAGTGTTTACTCCTCTATGAAAAAAAATTGCAAAGAGATACTTCAGCATTTTTAAATAAAGCTTCACTCACTTGGGACTGTAACTCTATAAGGTTGCTCAGAAAATATTTGTTTTGTTTTATCAACCACAGCCAAAGATTATCTTTGAATTCCAAAAGTTTGTTTTATATGGTATGTTTAGTCTTAGACATGCAGGGGAAATACTAGAAGTTTAGAGGCTTTAGGCTCAACCACTTGAACTTGAGTGTGGGCAGGAAATTAGAGAAAATTGTTATGTTGTTGGATGGCCAATTTTATGAAGTGGTCTGTTGGGGAGCGAGCACACCTTTTTCCTGCTTTTCTGTGTTTCCCTAATGCATGGATTTGACAGAGGTCAGGGGTGAAATGGGCAGAAAATCTGATAGCTCTCTTCAGTCTGAAAGGTGGTGGCCTTTCTAGAAGGTCTGGGCAGATTTCAGGATCGGGGACCATTAACTTGGCTTCTCTGAGCAGTGACATTTTAAATGTAGGAAAAGGAGGGCAATAAAAGCAAGACTAAGAGCTAGAAGAGATTTTTTTTTTTTAGTTTTCACTGAATTTGTCATGGAGAAAACCTTTCAAATTGAGGCATTATTCTAAAAGAAGTTTGTGGGAGTTTATACAGTTTTTAGTATCTGAGCAGTTACATAAAACTTTTTGAGCTTTGGCTTTTGTTTGCACCATGAGCTCAGCGTGGCTATTCTAGCAGCCTTTGAGAACACCTGCACATATTTATGGACTCTCAAGTTTGAAAACATCAGATCTTCCAGTTATGGTGAGGTTCTGGCCAAGTAAATGCACCATTATTCATTCCAAATATTACCCAGAATGATAACATGCCATTTCCATTGTTATTCAAATAAAAGAGCCGCTGAAAGGTTTTGGGATTTTTTTGGTTTTTTGGTTTTTGGGGTTTTTTTGGTAATTTTAATTCCCCATTAAACTAAAATATGGAGAATATAGGAAGTGTGCAGAAGTGAATTCCTAATGTCCTTGTGAATTGTCAAAATTGATGTTGAAATGAACTGTTAGAACACAGGTTGGAGCCAGGAAGTTGGTTTTCCTTTCTAGAGCCCAAAATGTACTTGATATAAGGGGGAATTTAAGGAGGGAGCATCACTCTTCAGTGAGTCCTTGGTGCCTGCAGTATGGGGAGGGACTGAATTTCCCCAGGAATGTTCTTAACTCCTGTGGGCACTTCCTAATTATGTGGCTCTGTCTGGAGGAGCTGAAGGAAGCCCTCCCAGGATCACGGTTGGAACCTGTTTTTCCCCATGGTGTGCCACATGGGCCATGTCCATGCCACAGGAGCTCTCTGACCACCACTGAGAGAACTCACTGTACCAGATTTTTTACCAATGTACAGCAATAACAGGTGTGAAAATTCTTCCTTCATTAAGTATTGAGGTTATGTCATGGAATCATAGAATTGTCATGGCTGGAAAAGACCTCTAAGGTCATCAGGTCCACCTGTTAACCCAGCCCTGCCAAGTCCACCACCAAACCGTGTCCCAAAGTACCACATCTACACACCTTTTGAACACTTCCAGGGATGGTGATTCCACCACTTTCCTGTGCAGCCTGTTTCAATGCCTGACCACCCTTTCCATGAGGAAATTTTTCCTAATATCCAATCTAAACATCCCCTGTTTCAACTCAAGGCCCTTTCCTCTCATCTTGAAGAATCCTGTAATAAGATTAAGGACAAGTAGCAATTTGGAAACCAGGGGCACAGAAAAACTTTAAAGAGAATGAAAATGTTGTTAGAAATACCGCCAAGTTGTTGGCAGATGTTCATCCTTCTGTGAAAGGTATAGGAGGCTTTACTGATGCCTAAAAGCAGGTAGGGAGCACTGTTGTCCAAGAAAATACCTAGTGTGGTGCCGAGGAGCTTAGAGGTTGGATCCCCTGGAGCATGAATTCTGGGATATGACCTTTGCTGCCTTATTAACATCATCGTTAGCGGTGTTACACACCTGGCAGGGGATGGCTAACTGGAAATCGATCTTAAAGAGTTGGAGAATGTGATCTTAAAGAGTTGTGTGGATGCAAATGGAAAGCTCTGTGCAGGTGCTACCTCCAGTCACCACCATCTGCTGTCCTCACCATCCCCACCCATCCCAGCTGCCTGCAAGAGCCTTGTGCTACTCTCTGCTCCCAAGACAAGGCTATCCCTGCTTGGAATCTGATCCCTTGAAGAGTAAACCTCCACTAAATTAATTAATATATATTTTTTCTGCCAATGATTTTTATTATTTCAGGAGTACTGTTTATTATTTCTATGCAGAAATCAACTCTGGCATGCCAAGGCTTCACTGTACTTAGCAATAATTTTTCTGTTACGTCAAAGATGTGTTTCTTGAGATGGTTTTTTTGGGGTTGTTTTAAGTTTGGGGAAATTTCACTTTTATTCATTAATTTTAAAATTCAGTATTCATTTATATATCACCAGTCAATTGCTTATAGTGATTAAAAAAAACAAAACCAAAAAAAAAGCTAATGCTTGTGAAACAGCTTATAGGTACTGAACGTACTTTATGTGTAGAATTAAGAGAGAAGAATTTAAAACAGTGTTCCCAGGCAATTAGATACTAACTTCAGATGCTCTAACTGCAAAACCAGTTAATGAGTGCAGTGTGTAGCCACCAACATTGTCAGTATTAGCCTTAATAGGGCAATAGCAACTCAGCAACTGTAATATTTTAAAGGGAACAAGTTCCTGGCATGAGATAATTTAAAGAATTGTCCTTCCTTTTTCTGGGATATACATCAGTGTCACTTTAGTGGCAGTTAAAGGACAGGGTAATAAAGTGAAAAATGACAGCTCAGTCCTCAAAGTGAAAAAGTACTTGGCATGTATGGCCAAGAAATTATGTGATGGGACATGGCGAAAGACTGACCACAGCAAATTGAATAGCAGAGTTGGCATTGACCTTACCAGGCTGCCAGAATGTCATTTGTAAGCTACTGTCTGTGCTCATTCTGTTCTTCATGGAGTAAAATTGGCTGAACTGCTTCTCTTGTTGCGTGTGTCTGTTCCATGCTCTCACAGCTCTAAGTACTATCTATTGCAGCTTATGAGTCACGGAGAGACAGTTTTGAAGGATAAAGTATCATCATCTTTGTTGTCCTGAATTTATTGAGGTGATGGCCCAGGGGCATTATTTTAATGATGCACAAACCTTCCTAATCAGTTTACTGTCCTACTTTTTACATTTTTACATTCTGTTTGTCATATTGCAAGAGAGAGATCTTGCTTTCTTCCCCTTCCCAAAGGGCTGTTGACTTTTGTTGAGAAAGGTCTGGAATCACAGGGAACATTAGTTTTTTAAAGCTGGACACTGGTCAGCTGTATCTAAAGGTTTTCCATCTTTAGGAAAATGGGTTTGCACTCTTTACAGTGGTTATCAGTCGTATCAGTTCTGATGTTTTGCTCTGCTAGATATAAAGTATGACCTGAAATGTTGCTCTCTCCCAGTTCACTGTAAACAGTGTATTTTAGAGCTGTCAAGTCTGTGTATTATGCTCCTGTCCATGTGCTTTTATTTATTTTTATGACAAACCTTTGAAGTTCTCACTAATAAATCGGGAATGCAGCAACTAGTTGAGAAAAGTATAAATCTTGGAAGTTTTATTGGTTCCACAATTTACCCAATATTCCTGGTTAATGCCAACAAAACTGCCTAACTTTGGATGTTTTCCTAGTCAGCTAATGCATCACAAATATATGTCTGTCTTACAAAGAGGAGGGGTAAAGTACCTTAAATTTAAAATATATAAAAATACCTCTACGCAGTATTTGCATAATTGAATTATTAATTTGTGCCCTATTTTTAAAGTGGTCCATGTGAAAACACAGTATCACTGCCAACCCCAAAGTTTGATGTTAACTGAGTTTTGAATGCTTTAATATTTATATATGTTTTAACATTAGAGACCTCATAAGTCACTAAGGCAGGAGAGTAAATGGTGAGGAGGTGCTTTAACAGCTCATTGTAGAGCATGCCATTATAATTCAGTTATCTATACACTGACCTTGGGGGCACTTTGCAAAGGCCCCTTTCTTTTCAGAGCCACCAGCGGTAAGTAGGATGACTGGAAGAGGAGGATGTGAATCTATTGCTTGTACCTGTACATGGCACTTTTACACAAACACTTCAACACTACTCAGCTTTATGCATGCCATTAGTCACAGCTTGGATTTAAGCAGATTTTCTGTTTTTCTTGAAACAACATCTCAGTTACTGCAGTTTCTGTGCGTGCTTTTAGATGGTTATGATGCAAGCAGGTAAGCATGGGGATAAAATGAGTTAAAGAGCTAAACATCCCTTTCCTGATGCATTGCTTCATGGCAAACTTGAGGAATTCTAATCCCATTCTATTACATAAAAGTCGTTGAAAAAAAGATGATAAAAACATAGAATAGTTAGGGTTGGAAGGGATCTTTAAGATCATCTAGTTCCAATCCCCAATCAGCCAGTCACTGTGAAGACGTAGAAGTACTCTGTAGAATACAGGATATCTTTTCTTGTCAAGCAACATACACAGAAACCATTATAGCCAAGTCAAATCGTGCTCTATGATGGCAATATTTTGGTGTCTGATGTCTGTTGGTTAAGCATGTGATGTTTACAACAATACACAAATCTGCTGTGTTTGAATGAAACTTAACCCAGGGCTTAATTTTCTGTCTATCTTCAACTGTGTATGACCTGGAAAGGATTCAATATGTCTGTTGGCTTTGTAAGTGCAGAATCAGTTTCTGGTGTTCTTGATGGGGCAGATTCAAGATCAAAGGGAAGTATCAAAGTAGAAAGTATGCAGCATTGGTAGGTGAAGATCCAAGGCTGGATGCCCATGACTGTAACCACTGCAAATCAAGAAGACGGCAAGAAAACGACTGACTAAAAGCGTGCATGTTTGTGGCAAAGGCTTCCACTGTGAGTGCTTTTCAGCTGTGGCCTTTTTTTCCCAGAAACTGCTATGTTTTCAGTCCTGGCAGGAGAGGGCAAAGTGTTGAGGTAGCTTGGCGTTCAGGGTAAAGTCTCGTAAAATACTCAAGTATTCTCTGAAGTATAAAGTCAGATCTACAAACAGAGGTATATCTGAGCTGTTCTGGCATGGGATGTTCAGTCCTGTAGTTGACTCCCTAGGTGAGGTGGTAAAGGAGCTACCCAAGCTGCACATCCCTTAGGGCCAGAGTTATCTGCTGAAATTCTGGGCTTCTCTAACAGTCTCAGCTTCTTCCAACCTGTGTATGCACCTGGGCATGTAAAAAGTGGTGTCAGGTGGCTAACATTGGTAAGTTTTGCATCATCAACCACCGAAAGTCATGGGAGGAGAGCTGAAGCTAAAGGCAATTGCCAGATGCCCTTGGGGATTGGAATCTCACTTGAAGGACTTACGCTGATTTACTGCTTGCTAATTTTCTTCTTTTTTCCTCATGTTTCTTCCTTTCCCACTTACCAGCAGAATTCTCAGTGTTTTAAATCCTGCAATTCAATAAAGCAACCGTACAACTCAGGAAAAAACTGTTTCCTACTGAGTTTGCTCAAGGGAAGTTATCAAGATTTCTCACATTTCTGGGTGGGGACCCGGGTGGTGGTATTTAACTTTTAAAGAGGAATCCATGGATAATTGAAAATGGTTCTTTTTGCTACTGACTGCACCTGGAAGAACCAGTGATAATGGTAATTGAGGGTTGCTGTACACTTGTGTACAGTAAATCACTGTTATGCCGTGCTTTTTACCTGCATTTTTACTAAGAAGAGAACAATGCAGTATCATTTTCAGTGATGTTCTGAAGACCACAGGAACAGAGATTGCCATCTGGACCAAAGCAATAGTCCATCTTATCTCACTTTCATCCCTGACAGCTTGCAGAACCTGAAACTAAGGATTGTTTCTCTTTTTAAGCGTTGGGACATCAGCATAAACTAATCATTTCATCCCTAACCTTCGCTAATATCCAGCATTTCTCAGTGCTGCTTTCCTGCAGGTGGTGTAGCCAGGACCTGGGTTTTTTTCTCAGTGACAAGGTTTTTGTGTGCCGTTTCAGTCTAACCTCAACAATTTGTACTAACAACCTCCTGGGGGAAGGCTGAAGGTTGCTGTGAATTTTCGTTATGATGAAATCAAAAATGGATGATTAGACAGAGAGATGCAACTAATATTAATCAGTCAACAGTTTCATCCTGAGAAATCATCACAGACATCATCTGCCCTTGAATTTTAACGTCACAACAAGAATTTTCTTTTGAAGTATGAATGGTAGCCATGAGGCACTTTGAGGCCATTTATACACTGGCTTTCTATGTTGCAGATTTTGGTAAAAATTGCTTTGGGGGATTTTTGAGAGCTGTAATATGAATTCTTACTGCTGCATTTGAGTATATATTGCAAATATATTGTCTTGGCATGCAGTCAAATTTCAGAAACAGAGATGTGAGTGACTTGGGAGTGTTTAAATATCAAAGTTTTAATGGATTTTCTTCATTTTACAGATTTAATCACCACGTAGTGGGCATGTAATTGATTTTTAAGCATATTTCATTACTGACTCCAGTTGGGAGTTTATTTTAAAAATCAGTGGCATGGTATGGCCATGTGTCTCTGTATTGTTCGCTGCAATTTGTGTACGGCTGGGGTTTGGTCATTGGTTTGTATTGAAACATAGATTTAGAAGAAACATAAAAATTTTAGTTAGAGGCTAGCTGTATTGAAATAAGTTAGAGTAAGAAGAAATTCGGGCCCAGCTAGAGTTAATTAAAATAGTTAAGAGAGCTGGACCTGAAATGGGTTTTAAGATGTTAGTAACTGATTATCAAATAACTGATGATCTGTCATTTGCATGTTTGCTTAGCTGTGCTTAGAATGAGGAATAGAAACTTTGATAAGTTGGTGTAGGGAACAAGGACAATTACCAATTTCCTCCCTTGGTGGGAACCCGTTCAAAAGTCACGCAAGAGGAAACTTAGAGGTCACTAAAGTAATTAGGATTGTTAAAGTTCGAAAAGGCAAAAAGGTCAAAATGAGGAAGATGAGTTACTTCATCCTTTTTGGGACCACTGACCCAATTCAAGACCACCGACTCCATTCAGGACACACACTATGCATGCTTTATGACATTTAAGCTCATTTCCATATGAAGCAGAGAATGGGAGGTGTTAATGTTATGAATATGCATTTGTATTTTGGATATTCATAATATGTGGAAATAAAAAGTGTCGTGTTTGCTTGGATCGGGGCCCTGCGTCTTAGGGAGCTATCCCACGCAGCGCCTGGCGCCAAATAAAACATACACTTTCTAACTCTAAACTGTTAGAGGGTTTTTGTCCGTCGCAGTTGAATATCGATATTAGATCGATATTCATATTTTGGTAAATCAGTATTTATTCCATGAAGTGGTCATGGACATGGTTTATGTGGGAAA
The DNA here is from genome assembly GCF_017639235.1 of Corvus kubaryi. NCBI lineage: Eukaryota > Metazoa > Chordata > Aves > Passeriformes > Corvidae > Corvus > Corvus kubaryi. Next base: position 553,843 of record NW_024582058.1, on the reverse strand, counting down.
CACTCTGCTGTCCAAAGTTGCTTCATAATTTTTGAGTATCTGAAAGAGAGAAAATAAAAGGTAATGAGTTGAATTTGCTAAAGTACTGGTTGATAGATGTGGCAGATTGAGAGAAGCGGAGCAGCTTTGCCACCGCTGCCATGCACCTGACAGGAGGCACCACTGGAATGGGCTCAGATTTCATCCCTTACACCCAGCAATCCGCTGTTAACGTCAGAGCATGAAAGGTCAGTGGGACCTCAGTATAGTTTTCAGATCTTAGTGAAAGCCCTTTACATCTCATCTCTCCATCGCTTTTCATTCTTTCTAAACCTGCACTGCTTGTATTTTTCCCTGATTTTCCACGTACATGGGTGTCTGCCACCATTTCTGGCACTGGCAGAGGTGTTAGAGATGGAGGGGGGAAAAAACCCAACCCATCAAATTTGCTTACTTCAAAGTTCTGGTCTCCATTTTGGGTAGTAAATTGATAGGACAAAACAGAATTTAATTTTTCACTGTTCATCACTTTACTTGAGCCTGTAAAATATAGATAGAGAAATAGCAGTCAATGTCTATGAAGTCTTGAGTAAGAGCAAAAAATTGGATAAAATCATTTTGTGTAGGGGATGGTTTGGTACAAAATAGCCGAGTGAAGGAGTTTAATGATGAATGATTAGAAGGAGTTTGAGACATTTATCCCCAGGACAGGAAGAGGGAATGGATGGATGTAGGAAATGATTTGGAGGATTAACTGAAGTTTAAAGAAAGAGAGGAGAGGGAAAATAACTGACAATAGTTTGCAGCAATGATTTGTATCACAAAAATAATGTTTCCAACCAATATCTCGCACCCTGAGGTTTCCAGAATATAATGACTGGAAATTGTATCTTTGCTTTGTTTTAAATAAAGATGGGTAAATACAGAAAAGTACCAAATAATCAGAAAATTACCTGGAATTGATACAAACTATTAATTTTTTATAGGCATGTAAATGCACTAGTTTTGTTGGGGGGAGGATAAGAAGTACGGAAAACTAGTAAAATCTCATTCTGTGTGATTTGTGCAGACCAGTTATATAAATGACAGAGGGAAATGTTGTCTGCTTTGGGGTTTTGACATTTTAACAAGAAGAAAGTATGTTACTTTTTCAGTTTGGCATTCCCAAGACTTAAAACAGTATCTCATAATCTGGTTTAGGAAGCAGTAAGATTCAGTGGCATCGCGTCTAGCATAACACTTCCAGATTCATAAAATTGTATTGACTAAATCTTTCGTATTCATATGGGATGAAATTCAAGAACATATAGATACAGGTCCAGTGTTGCCAGTAGCAACACAGCAAAAGGACTTGTCTAAACTCTGTAAGATGTCTGCTTCACCTGCAACATATTTGTAAGAAACTGCAAGTGCCTATCTGACATTTGCTATCTGTAGTCCAAGGACTAATGTCTCATTAATTCTGTCTGGGACTTCAGTGTCCATGATAGTTTTGAGCTACTGTAAACGATAAGCTGAAAAATTTGCTTGTCATATTTTACTGTCAGAAATCTTTCTTCTGTAGCCTTCCCTGGTTGTGTCAGTGGACTTTGTGTAGCAGAGGGTGTGTTGGCCCTCATATCTAGTGACATTTTCAGCAGAGATCATTATTTTGTAATAAGCACATCTAAATTGAAAGGTATTAAATTTTGCACGCTCTGTCATTGCCAACTGTTCTAAGTCCTGGTGCTAATTCACATTATTCCTCTTATTTAAACCCCATAAATCAGTGCTTTCTGATTTATGTATCTTGATGCCCTGTTGTTAACCTATCGTATCTTTCCTTCTAAAAGTGACCAGTGTTGACAAAAATTGATTTTTAAGAGTAATAATAAAACTCATCATTAATGAACAGATTATCCGCAGTATTTTAACTGATAGCTTGTATAATATTTAGAAGTCACTGGCTTTGCTTGCCTTGAAAACTAGTATTGAATTTATTGAACACCATGGATAAGCATTAGTTAGAATGACAAGAATAAATTAATGGCTTTCTCCATGATTTTTCAGGCAGGAGTGATGCTGCAGCAGCACTTAATCTCCTCTCAGCATTTATCATAAAGTGCAGAGCTTCTCTGAGAGTAATTTTGTATTGTAATGGTTGGCTACAGATTTAAGAAGTTGTTTTAGTGCATACATAACTTGGGAATTAAATGTTCAAAAGGCTGGGGGGATTGTGCTGCCAAGGATTTAAGAAATAATAACATCTGGAATCCCTGTTTCACAGCTTTTTTACAAGACTTACATATTGTGGGTGCCTTTAGAGAGGTATATGCAGCACAGACAAGACAGCATGACATAAGTAAGAACATCGGGCCACAGTAAAAAAATTCTTTATACAAATCCTCCCTCTGTGAGGGGCTTTTATTTTCCTAAAAGCTTTATTGTTCTAATAGACTTTTCTGCTTAAGGGTGTAAAGGGGATCGGGCTGGAAATGTGAACGTGTAGACTGTTAACAGCTCTCTACTGCCCTGTGGCATGGACCTGCTTGCCCAGGCACTTTTTTTAGAAGGTAGTGAAGTTTTAATGGTGGTTCAGAGCAAGGACCTGCCCTGAGCATTTCTGCAGATTTCTTCTCTGTGAGAGAATATCCTAGCTGCTGAAAAAGACTAAATCTGGTCCTACGGATACTCAGCTCCTGAGATCCTACTGCATGTGTAAATTCAGGTACTTCTAATGCTTCTCAAACACATTAATCTACACCTGTGACACAGATAGAAAATAGCTACCCTGAGAGGGCATGAAATAGCACATTTGCTATTTCTAAAATTTCTAAACTACTGTCCATTTTCTACATGAGTTATAGTGATAATTATTTAATAACTTTGTAGCTAATTATTTTGAGAAAAACTGGGTAAATTGTTGGCAACTTTTTCCATTTGGTTAGTGTCACACAGCCTGATAAAAACCCCTTTCTCAGGTGCAGCAATGTTGTCAAGAGCTACATCCAAAGAAATAGCAGGTTTCCTAGCAGAAAAAGATACATATATACACACCTGGGTACTCGAGTGGCTCTCAGGAGCTATTACCTTGGCTGGTTACCGAGGCTCTTGGTTTTGAACACATGCCAGGGTGCAATAAGCTGAAATTACTATGAGGATGGTATTAAAAATGAGGCCAAAAGTTGCCCTCCCCAGTACAAGCACTGAAGGCTGAGGATGTTGTTAGGTATGTGCTCTGAAGGCTATGAAAATATGGAACAATTGTTTGTATATATAACAGATCTTTCTGCTTTGCACCTCTTCAGGATTTTCTGGCTCAAGAGGAACCATTACATCTCATCTAAATGCTAGCACAGGAATTATGTCTAAATTTTCTTTGAGACATGATTCTTCCTGTGTCTCTTTCCCCATCTGCTGCAATTTGGCCTTATTCTAGCCCGCTCTGTTTTCCAAATGGACCCCATATGGGGTATGCACATAATGTGGTCTCTATGAGCCAGCCCTTTCCCTGTATATTTTCAGCTTTTGCCCCTCACATGTGGCATTTCCTTTATTGTTTGCTTTCTGCAGGCCTGATAGTCATTTTATATAGCCCTGTCCCTGATGACCATAATACCAGAAGGAAACCTTTCACTTCAAATTGTTTATAGATACAAAGCTAAAGGGCTGAAGTGGATTTGTGACCCTGTCTGTGTAAAGCAATCTGTAGAATGCCATGATTTTGAAAAACTCAGTCATCTCCGTGGGTATCTGTAACGTAAAAAGCACATTAAATAAGTTTTTCAGGTGCCCCTTTATTACGTTATCATTGTTCTTCACAGTAGCTTACTGTAATGGTTTGAGCATATAAAACACCTGTGATAAAACTGAATTTCTGATAATGATTTGTACTGTGAACTTAAGAGAATTCATTTAAAGCCCCCTTGTGAACCTTTCCTTCCATATCAGAGCAGTTATTTCACAGAAGTAGTACTGAAACAATGCAATGATTCTAGGGGGCTGAAATGCTTCCAACCTGGACCTTGATCTGTCTCCACTTGCTTTCATAAAAAGAAATGGGATATTTGCCTGTCTCACAAATGATTGTGAAGATCAGGTGTTTGGTGTTTAGGATCTGTTCAAACATAATTTTTCATGGAGGAAGGGAAATTAATTACAACTGCTCTTCTTTTTGAAACCTAAAGTTAGTGTGCACCTTCTCTGTCATTCTGGGTTTCAAGGAAGGTTTCACTTTGCATTTTATTCTTTGGCCAATTTATCTATGGCAGCATGTACTTAGAATTAAGCATGAAGATTTTCAAATTCACCAGCCTAATACATGAAAATACAAAGGCAGTGGGATGAAGCTCACCTTTTTCTGTTTTTCTGGCCTGATGCCCTGCTAATTGTAAGAAACAGAGAATGACATGCTGAAGACAGGTCACTGCATGTGTCAGGATCCGCAGTGGAAGGGACAGCTACATGCAATGAAGTCTGCTTTGCATTCAGGGTTTTTCTCCTGGCATAAATTATGCATCTGATACTGAAAATCTGGTCCAGAACGTTTTACAAACAAATCCTAGAGGCTGCATCTATGCTAAAATAGCACTTTATATTTTGTTTACATCCCTTGCAGAAGATTGGTATAATATAAATTACTAGTTGAGAGATCCTATTTCTGTATTTGCTTAAGGCACATGCTCATTTTAGCTTTGCAGTTCTGGAATCTTAAAAAAAAAAGCTGAAAAATGAGAAGCCCTAGAAAGTTTTGAGCAGAAAAAACATTACTCTGTATTGTTGCCTTTAGTCCAAGCAGGCAGAGTTTACAAGCTGTCACCCTTAGGAGACAGGCTATCTGTACACTGATTTTGCTGGCTCAATTTGTGACTCAAACTGGAGAAGTTCAAACATCTAGTAGTTACTGACACATATTCACATTGACAGCCCTGCATCTTTCTCACAGAGTTTTTTCTTTTGATCAGCCTTGTTGATGTTGAGCTCTTGCCAGGTGTGTGTTGTGATTGATGTGTTTGCCCCATTGAAGCAGGGACTAAGATGGAACATCCCAGCCACTCTATCTGTGTCAGCTTAAGCAGAAAGCATCATATTAGTAAATACTGAGTCCTAGCTTGTCTTGAGAAATGGCACTTAATCCTGAGACTGAGATCTAACTATATCTTGAAACAGCCCCCCACTTACGTGGATTCTGCTGTTTCTTTAGGTTTCTCTGTTCCAGTGCTTAACTGCATGTACAGTGAGGTAATTTGCTCTAGTACCTTAAATTTATATTGCTCCAAGTTCAGGGCATGAGCTCTTGTTTCCCCAGCCAGATGCATTTGATGGTCCCTGTCCACTCAGCCATGTCACAGTGTGTTCTTCAGTCATGTTTTATCATCTGAACACACATAAGTATTTCTCCAAGCCTTTCTTAAAGCACTTTTCTAAACATTTCCTTTGTGGTTTTCTCTGAACTTTTACCAGTTTACCTTTTTCATACTCTACATGAGACCTCATTGTTTTTGAACCAGTGATAGCAATGGACCAGTTGCTCTGCCCATTACAAATGACACTCTTTTTAGTGCATTCCTAGAATAATGTTTTTAATCCTTTGTGGCAAATTTTGCATCACAGTGTTTAGTCACTTATCCTGTGGTGCATGTCAAATTCCTCAAATCCTGTTTTCATAGGCTGGCACTAACCATTTTTATTTATGACTTGTGTGTTGTAGGTGAAGGGCTTCTTCTCTTTGATCTCAGACTGCTTCTCCATTTCAGCAAGACTTGTTTTCTAACTTTGTACTCAAAATAAATGGCTCTTCTAGTCTGTTTTTTCACTGGCAAGTCTTGTATGTGTATTCATTCCATCATTAATGGTTTCAATAGCCAAGCATCAGAGCCCAGAACAGAGCCATTGATGCCTATTTTGATACATTTTCTAGTTTCGCCAGGAAATCACTGGTAATTGTCCCTGGGAGCATGGATGGACCTGCATCTGTTCTGTTGTGGTTTCATGTTAACCCACATTTCTTCGGAGCATGTCACGTGGAATATGTGGTTTGCTTCAGAGCATGTCAGGAATAGGAGTGAAGCCAAGGTAGATCCCATTCAATGCTTTCTCTCTAGTCCACATCAGGAAATTAGGTTGGTTTGACAGCATTTGTCTTTAGCAGCTCTGTGCTGGCATACTCAGGCATTCTAGATGTTTACTTGGGGATGGTTAAATGTATTTTCTAGACTAGAGCTTTTCTAGTGTAATGTATTGCACTGTAATTTCCTGAATTGTCATTCTCTTGAGTTTGCCCTTACTTATTTCCTACCTATCCTTTGGGATTTCTCCCATCAACCATTAATTTTTCAGGAGAATGGTCAATATTCCCCTGGAATCTATGGAGTGATTTCAACAGGCTTCAGTGTCAATTTTTTACCTACATATGTCCAAATGCACTCTTTCTCAGTTTTGTTCTTCCCTTTTCTTTGTTGAAATTGATTATGCTTAAGGGTTTGCTCACAATGGAGCATTTTTGTGAAGAGTGAAGCAAAAAGGCATTGAATGCACCAGTTGTCTCCATTCTCCATTTACCATTTATAAGTAAAGGATCTTCCCTTCCCTTCCCTTCCCTTCCCTTCCCTTCCCTTCC